>NW_026778223.1:955662-1274216 GCF_025265405.1 Mesoplodon densirostris | reverse complement strand
AAATTCCTTTTTATAGTGTGTTTGAGCTGATTCTCGCTGCCATGTTTATGCCACTCTAGACACACTTGATTCCCTTATGGAGACATATCAATACATAGGTTTTAAGATTCTTACTCGTCAGATCTATTCCTCTGCGGGAAATATGGGGTTTTGAGTCTCTTTCACTGAGGAAGGTGTAGGTCTTGTCTATTCCAAAGTTGGTTTTTGGAACGGTCCCTGTGCTTATATCAAACTCTGGTTTTATGCATCACCCCACCTCTCCTTCCCCTTTAAGCAGGCATAAGAGTGTTTTCTAAATGTGAGACTCTGTTCTCTTTCCTAGCTCAGTTCATGTGTAGCCATGTTTACAGGATCTTCATAAGTGATATCTTATGATAAGTCTCTTTTTCTGTGTGACTTATTTCACTTAGAATCATCGTACCTGAATCCACTCACTTTGCTGCTACTGGTCTTATGACATTGATTTCATGGCTGAGGGATATTGCATCGTACGTTAGTACCACAATCTTTTGAACCATTTTTATATTTCTTGGGATATTTAAGGTGTACCCAAGTTGAGGTTCTTGTAGTCAGTGCAGCCCTAAATTTGGAGGTGGCTCTTTCTTATTGATTTTCAGTTTTCCCAAGGTATATTCCCTAGACTGGAAGTGGCCTTGGCTCTGTAGCTCTGTTGTTTACTTGTTTTAGGGAACACAATGCACTCCTCCAGTGAGGCAGTTGGCAATTTACATCCCGCCCATCAGCATAACAAGGCTCCCTGTTCTCCAGGGCCTGTCTTGCCTTTCTGGTTTTTACACATTTTGTGGATGTCCCTTTTGACTGGTGGGAAGTGATACTTCTTTGTAGTGCAGATTTGCATTGCCCGCTTGCTTGCTTGGCCAAAAAGGACGTATGCGTTTTCTCCTGAATATATTCAGGAGAAAACGCATACACCCTTTTTGGCCAAGTGCATCATTGTCGAAGTTGTGCCCCTCTTCCTGTGCTTCACAGGCGATTCCAACGTACCTCTTGAAATCTGTTTCCTGCTATTTTGCCTCGCTTTCAAGTCCGCCTCGTTGACTTCCCTCAACAGATTTTTGGACGATAGTTGTCCTTTATCACTGTGCTAGTTTGTGAATTGCTGTGCCCCTGAGCTCCATTTCTCAACTCGTTTTTTTGTGAGCTGAACGCAAGTCCAAAATTTTGGATCATGTCCTATACTGGTTCCCGGTGGGTGGCTGAGACTTTGGTTAATTCTTCTTCCTGCCGGGAAATTAGAGTGACATGTGCCCGTCCAAATGCCTAACAGCTACTCTCTCATGGGTTCTCCCTCGTCCCTTCCATCCTCTGCCAAATTGGGAACCTGTGCAAACCAGGAGGTTAAATGGCCTGTCTCTCCAAGTTGGGAGATTGATAGTAAGGCAGTTGGAAAGTCAAACTGGAGCACCAGGAGAGGGATTATTCGTTGAGTTTTTGAAACCTTTCGTATTCACAGTGTGTACATTCTCTAGGTTTCCTGTACATGTTATAGCTGTAGTAATATTCCCTTGAACCTGGAGAGTTGGGACCCATGGAATGGGGGCCATGCATTATTGCTTTCAAGGGTCTGCATTTGCTCACCCAATCTCACCAATCCTCTCAGTCCCAAGTGTCCAGCCTTATGCCACATCCAGCTGTCATTGTAGATAGGGTCTTTCCAGGTTTCCTCAGACACCCTGAAGGAATTGTAAAGAATTTCCCTGTTTTTTGGTTTTGCTTTGGAAATTCCTTTTTATAGTGTGTTTGAGCTGATTCTCGCTGCCATGTTTATGCCACTCTAGACACACTTGATTCCCTTATGGAGACATATCAATACATAGGTTTTAAGATTCTTACTCGTCAGATCTATTCCTCTGCGGGAAATATGGGGTTTTGAGTCTCTTTCACTGAGGAAGGTGTAGGTCTTGTCTATTCCAAAGTTGGTTTTTGGAACGGTCCCTGTGCTTATATCAAACTCTGGTTTTATGCATCACCCCACCTCTCCTTCCCCTTTAAGCAGGCATAAGAGTGTTTTCTAAATGTGAGACTCTGTTCTCTTTCCTAGCTCAGTTCATGTGTAGCCATGTTTACAGGATCTTCATAAGTGATATCTTATGATAAGTCTCTTTTTCTGTGTGACTTATTTCACTTAGAATCATCGTACCTGAATCCACTCACTTTGCTGCTACTGGTCTTATGACATTGATTTCATGGCTGAGGGATATTGCATCGTACGTTAGTACCACAATCTTTTGAACCATTTTTATATTTCTTGGGATATTTAAGGTGTACCCAAGTTGAGGTTCTTGTAGTCAGTGCAGCCCTAAATTTGGAGGTGGCTCTTTCTTATTGATTTTCAGTTTTCCCAAGGTATATTCCCTAGACTGGAAGTGGCCTTGGCTCTGTAGCTCTGTTGTTTACTTGTTTTAGGGAACACAATGCACTCCTCCAGTGAGGCAGTTGGCAATTTACATCCCGCCCATCAGCATAACAAGGCTCCCTGTTCTCCAGGGCCTGTCTTGCCTTTCTGGTTTTTACACATTTTGTGGATGTCCCTTTTGACTGGTGGGAAGTGATACTTCTTTGTAGTGCAGATTTGCATTGCCCGCTTGCTTGCTTGGCCAAAAAGGACGTATGCGTTTTCTCCTGAATATATTCAGGAGAAAACGCATACACCCTTTTTGGCCAAGTGCATCATTGTCGAAGTTGTGCCCCTCTTCCTGTGCTTCACAGGCGATTCCAACGTACCTCTTGAAATCTGTTTCCTGCTATTTTGCCTCGCTTTCAAGTCCGCCTCGTTGACTTCCCTCAACAGATTTTTGGACGATAGTTGTCCTTTATCACTGTGCTAGTTTGTGAATTGCTGTGCCCCTGAGCTCCATTTCTCAACTCGTTTTTTTGTGAGCTGAACGCAAGTCCAAAATTTTGGATCATGTCCTATACTGGTTCCCGGTGGGTGGCTGAGACTTTGGTTAATTCTTCTTCCTGCCGGGAAATTAGAGTGACATGTGCCCGTCCAAATGCCTAACAGCTACTCTCTCATGGGTTCTCCCTCGTCCCTTCCATCCTCTGCCAAATTGGGAACCTGTGCAAACCAGGAGGTTAAATGGCCTGTCTCTCCAAGTTGGGAGATTGATAGTAAGGCAGTTGGAAAGTCAAACTGGAGCACCAGGAGAGGGATTATTCGTTGAGTTTTTGAAACCTTTCGTATTCACAGTGTGTACATTCTCTAGGTTTCCTGTACATGTTATAGCTGTAGTAATATTCCCTTCAACCTGGAGAGTTGGGACCCATGGAATGGGGGCCATGCATTATTGCTTTCAAGGGTCTGCATTTGCTCACCCAATCTCACCAATCCTCTCAGTCCCAAGTGTCCAGCCTTATGCCACATCCAGCTGTCATTGTAGATAGGGTCTTTCCAGGTTTCCTCAGACACCCTGAAGGAATTGTAAAGAATTTCCCTGTTTTTTGGTTTTGCTTTGGAAATTCCTTTTTATAGTGTGTTTGAGCTGATTCTCGCTGCCATGTTTATGCCACTCTAGACACACTTGATTCCCTTATGGAGACATATCAATACATAGGTTTTAAGATTCTTACTCGTCAGATCTATTCCTCTGCGGGAAATATGGGGTTTTGAGTCTCTTTCACTGAGGAAGGTGTAGGTCTTGTCTATTCCAAAGTTGGTTTTTGGAACGGTCCCTGTGCTTATATCAAACTCTGGTTTTATGCATCACCCCACCTCTCCTTCCCCTTTAAGCAGGCATAAGAGTGTTTTCTAAATGTGAGACTCTGTTCTCTTTCCTAGCTCAGTTCATGTGTAGACATGTTTACAGGATCTTCATAAGTGATATCTTATGATAAGTCTCTTTTTCTGTGTGACTTATTTCACTTAGAATCATCGTACCTGAATCCACTCACTTTGCTGCTACTGGTCTTATGACATTGATTTCATGGCTGAGGGATATTGCATCGTACGTAAGTACCACAATCTTTTGAACCATTTTTATATTTCTTGGGATATTTAAGGTGTACCCAAGTTGAGGTTCTTGTAGTCAGTGCAGCCCTAAATTTGGAGGTGGCTCTTTCTTATTGATTTTCAGTTTTCCCAAGGTACATTCCCTAGACTGGAAGTGGCCTTGGCTCTGTAGCTCTGTTGTTTACTTGTTTTAGGGAACACAATGCACTCCTCCAGTGAGGCAGTTGGCAATTTACATCCCGCCCATCAGCATAACAAGGCTCCCTGTTCTCCAGGGCCTGTCTTGCCTTTCTGGTTTTTACACATTTTGTGGATATCCCTTTTGACCGGTGGGAAGTGATACTTCTTTGTAGTGCAGATTTGCATTGCCCGCTTGCTTGCTTGGCCAAAAAGGGCGTATGCGTTTTCTCCTGAATATATTCAGGAGAAAACGCATACGCCCTTTCTGGCCAAGTGCATCATTGTCGAAGTTGTGCCCCTCTTCCTGTGCTTCACAGGCGATTCCAACGTACCTCTTGAAATCTGTTTCCTGCTATTTTGCCTCGCTTTCAAGTCCGCCTCGTTGACTTCCCTCAACAGATTTTTGGACGATAGTTGTCCTTTATCACTGTGCTAGTTTGTGAATTGCTGTGCCCCTGAGCTCCATTTCTCAACTCGTTTTTTTGTGAGCTGAACGCAAGTCCAAAATTTTGGATCATGTCCTATACTGGTTCCCGGTGGGTGGCTGAGACTTTGGTTAATTCTTCTTCCTGCCGGGAAATTAGAGTGACATGTGCCCGTCCAAATGCCTAACAGCTACTCTCTCATGGGTTCTCCCTCGTCCCTTCCATCCTCTGCCAAATTGGGAACCTGTGCAAACCAGGAGGTTAAATGGCCTGTCTCTCCAAGTTGGGAGATTGATAGTAAGGCAGTTGGAAAGTCAAACTGGAGCACCAGGAGAGGGATTATTCGTTGAGTTTTTGAAACCTTTCGTATTCACAGTGTGTACATTCTCTAGGTTTCCTGTACATGTTATAGCTGTAGTAATATTCCCTTGAACCTGGAGAGTTGGGACCCATGGAATGGGGGCCATGCATTATTGCTTTCAAGGGTCTGCATATGCTCACCCAATCTCACCAATCCTCTCAGTCCCAAGTGTCCAGCCTTATGCCACATCCAGCTGTCATTGTAGATAGGGTCTTTCCAGGTTTCCTCAGACACCCTGAAGGAATTGTAAAGAATTTCCCTGTTTTTTGGTTTTGCTTTGGAAATTCCTTTTTATAGTGTGTTTGAGCTGATTCTCGCTGCCATGTTTATGCCACTCTAGACACACTTGATTCCCTTATGGAGACATATCAATACATAGGTTTTAAGATTCTTACTCGTCAGATCTATTCCTCTGCGGGAAATATGGGGTTTTGAGTCTCTTTCACTGAGGAAGGTGTAGGTCTTGTCTATTCCAAAGTTGGTTTTTGGAACGGTCCCTGTGCTTATATCAAACTCTGGTTTTATGCATCACCCCACCTCTCCTTCCCCTTTAAGCAGGCATAAGAGTGTTTTCTAAATGTGAGACTCTGTTCTCTTTCCTAGCTCAGTTCATGTGTAGACATGTTTACAGGATCTTCATAAGTGATATCTTATGATAAGTCTCTTTTTCTGTGTGACTTATTTCACTTAGAATCATCGTACCTGAATCCACTCACTTTGCTGCTACTGGTCTTATGACATTGATTTCATGGCTGAGGGATATTGCATCGTACGTAAGTACCACAATCTTTTGAACCATTTTTATATTTCTTGGGATATTTAAGGTGTACCCAAGTTGAGGTTCTTGTAGTCAGTGCAGCCCTAAATTTGGAGGTGGCTCTTTCTTATTGATTTTCAGTTTTCCCAAGGTACATTCCCTAGACTGGAAGTGGCCTTGGCTCTGTAGCTCTGTTGTTTACTTGTTTTAGGGAACACAATGCACTCCTCCAGTGAGGCAGTTGGCAATTTACATCCCGCCCATCAGCATAACAAGGCTCCCTGTTCTCCAGGGCCTGTCTTGCCTTTCTGGTTTTTACACATTTTGTGGATATCCCTTTTGACCGGTGGGAAGTGATACTTCTTTGTAGTGCAGATTTGCATTGCCCGCTTGCTTGCTTGGCCAAAAAGGGCGTATGCGTTTTCTCCTGAATATATTCAGGAGAAAACGCATACGCCCTTTCTGGCCAAGTGCATCATTGTCGAAGTTGTGCCCCTCTTCCTGTGCTTCACAGGCGATTCCAACGTACCTCTTGAAATCTGTTTCCTGCTATTTTGCCTCGCTTTCAAGTCCGCCTCGTTGACTTCCCTCAACAGATTTTTGGACGATAGTTGTCCTTTATCACTGTGCTAGTTTGTGAATTGCTGTGCCCCTGAGCTCCATTTCTCAACTCGTTTTTTTGTGAGCTGAACGCAAGTCCAAAATTTTGGATCATGTCCTATACTGGTTCCCGGTGGGTGGCTGAGACTTTGGTTAATTCTTCTTCCTGCCGGGAAATTAGAGTGACATGTGCCCGTCCAAATGCCTAACAGCTACTCTCTCATGGGTTCTCCCTCGTCCCTTCCATCCTCTGCCAAATTGGGAACCTGTGCAAACCAGGAGGTTAAATGGCCTGTCTCTCCAAGTTGGGAGATTGATAGTAAGGCAGTTGGAAAGTCAAACTGGAGCACCAGGAGAGGGATTATTCGTTGAGTTTTTGAAACCTTTCGTATTCACAGTGTGTACATTCTCTAGGTTTCCTGTACATGTTATAGCTGTAGTAATATTCCCTTGAACCTGGAGAGTTGGGACCCATGGAATGGGGGCCATGCATTATTGCTTTCAAGGGTCTGCATATGCTCACCCAATCTCACCAATCCTCTCAGTCCCAAGTGTCCAGCCTTATGCCACATCCAGCTGTCATTGTAGATAGGGTCTTTCCAGGTTTCCTCAGACACCCTGAAGGAATTGTAAAGAATTTCCCTGTTTTTTGGTTTTGCTTTGGAAATTCCTTTTTATAGTGTGTTTGAGCTGATTCTCGCTGCCATGTTTATGCCACTCTAGACACACTTGATTCCCTTATGGAGACATATCAATACATAGGTTTTAAGATTCTTACTCGTCAGATCTATTCCTCTGCGGGAAATATGGGGTTTTGAGTCTCTTTCACTGAGGAAGGTGTAGGTCTTGTCTATTCCAAAGTTGGTTTTTGGAACGGTCCCTGTGCTTATATCAAACTCTGGTTTTATGCATCACCCCACCTCTCCTTCCCCTTTAAGCAGGCATAAGAGTGTTTTCTAAATGTGAGACTCTGTTCTCTTTCCTAGCTCAGTTCATGTGTAGACATGTTTACAGGATCTTCATAAGTGATATCTTATGATAAGTCTCTTTTTCTGTGTGACTTATTTCACTTAGAATCATCGTACCTGAATCCACTCACTTTGCTGCTACTGGTCTTATGACATTGATTTCATGGCTGAGGGATATTGCATCGTACGTAAGTACCACAATCTTTTGAACCATTTTTATATTTCTTGGGATATTTAAGGTGTACCCAAGTTGAGGTTCTTGTAGTCAGTGCAGCCCTAAATTTGGAGGTGGCTCTTTCTTATTGATTTTCAGTTTTCCCAAGGTACATTCCCTAGACTGGAAGTGGCCTTGGCTCTGTAGCTCTGTTGTTTACTTGTTTTAGGGAACACAATGCACTCCTCCAGTGAGGCAGTTGGCAATTTACATCCCGCCCATCAGCATAACAAGGCTCCCTGTTCTCCAGGGCCTGTCTTGCCTTTCTGGTTTTTACACATTTTGTGGATATCCCTTTTGACCGGTGGGAAGTGATACTTCTTTGTAGTGCAGATTTGCATTGCCCGCTTGCTTGCTTGGCCAAAAAGGGCGTATGCGTTTTCTCCTGAATATATTCAGGAGAAAACGCATACGCCCTTTCTGGCCAAGTGCATCATTGTCGAAGTTGTGCCCCTCTTCCTGTGCTTCACAGGCGATTCCAACGTACCTCTTGAAATCTGTTTCCTGCTATTTTGCCTCGCTTTCAAGTCCGCCTCGTTGACTTCCCTCAACAGATTTTTGGACGATAGTTGTCCTTTATCACTGTGCTAGTTTGTGAATTGCTGTGCCCCTGAGCTCCATTTCTCAACTCGTTTTTTTGTGAGCTGAACGCAAGTCCAAAATTTTGGATCATGTCCTATACTGGTTCCCGGTGGGTGGCTGAGACTTTGGTTAATTCTTCTTCCTGCCGGGAAATTAGAGTGACATGTGCCCGTCCAAATGCCTAACAGCTACTCTCTCATGGGTTCTCCCTCGTCCCTTCCATCCTCTGCCAAATTGGGAACCTGTGCAAACCAGGAGGTTAAATGGCCTGTCTCTCCAAGTTGGGAGATTGATAGTAAGGCAGTTGGAAAGTCAAACTGGAGCACCAGGAGAGGGATTATTCGTTGAGTTTTTGAAACCTTTCGTATTCACAGTGTGTACATTCTCTAGGTTTCCTGTACATGTTATAGCTGTAGTAATATTCCCTTCAACCTGGAGAGTTGGGACCCATGGAATGGGGGCCATGCATTATTGCTTTCAAGGGTCTGCATATGCTCACCCAATCTCACCAATCCTCTCAGTCCCAAGTGTCCAGCCTTATGCCACATCCAGCTGTCATTGTAGATAGGGTCTTTCCAGGTTTCCTCAGACACCCTGAAGGAATTGTAAAGAATTTCCCTGTTTTTTGGTTTTGCTTTGGAAATTCCTTTTTATAGTGTGTTTGAGCTGATTCTCGCTGCCATGTTTATGCCACTCTAGACACACTTGATTCCCTTATGGAGACATATCAATACATAGGTTTTAAGATTCTTACTCGTCAGATCTATTCCTCTGCGGGAAATATGGGGTTTTGAGTCTCTTTCACTGAGGAAGGTGTAGGTCTTGTCTATTCCAAAGATGGTTTTTGGAACGGTCCCTGTGCTTATATCAAACTCTGGTTTTATGCATCACCCCACCTCTCCTTCCCCTTTAAGCAGGCATAAGAGTGTTTTCTAAATGTGAGACTCTGTTCTCTTTCCTAGCTCAGTTCATGTGTAGCCATCTTTACAGGATCTTCATAAGTGATATCTTATGATAAGTCTCTTTTTCTGTGTGACTTATTTCACTTAGAATCATCGTACCTGAATCCACTCACTTTGCTGCTACTGGTCTTATGACATTGATTTCATGGCTGAGGGATATTGCATCGTACGTTAGTACCACAATCTTTTGAACCATTTTTATATTTCTTGGGATATTTAAGGTGTACCCAAGTTGAGGTTCTTGTAGTCAGTGCAGCCCTAAATTTGGAGGTGGCTCTTTCTTATTGATTTTCAGTTTTCCCAAGGTATATTCCCTAGACTGGAAGTGGCCTTGGCTCTGTAGCTCTGTTGTTTACTTGTTTTAGGGAACACAATGCACTCCTCCAGTGAGGCAGTTGGCAATTTACATCCCGCCCATCAGCATAACAAGGCTCCCTGTTCTGCAGGGCCTGTCTTGCCTTTCTGGTTTTTACACATTTTGTGGATGTCCCTTTTGACTGGTGGGAAGTGATACTTCTTTGTAGTGCAGATTTGCATTGCCCGCTTGCTTGCTTGGCCAAAAAGGATGTATGCGTTTTCTCCTGAATATATTCAGGAGAAAACGCATACGCCCTTTTTGGCCAAGTGCATCATTGTCGAAGTTGTGCCCCTCTTCCTGTGCTTCACAGGCGATTCCAACGTACCTCTTGAAATCTGTTTCCTGCTATTTTGCCTCGCTTTCAAGTCCGCCTCGTTGACTTCCCTCAACAGATTTTTGGACGATAGTTGTCCTTTATCACTGTGCTAGTTTGTGAATTGCTGTGCCCCTGAGCTCCATTTCTCAACTCGTTTTTTTGTGAGCTGAACGCAAGTCCAAAATTTTGGATCATGTCCTATACTGGTTCCCGGTGGGTGGCTGAGACTTTGGTTAATTCTTCTTCCTGCCGGGAAATTAGAGTGACATGTGCCCGTCCAAATGCCTAACAGCTACTCTCTCATGGGTTCTCCCTCGTCCCTTCCATCCTCTGCCAAATTGGGAACCTGTGCAAACAGGAGGTTAAATGGCCTGTCTCTCCAAGTTGGGAGATTGATAGTAAGGCAGTTGGAAAGTCAAACTGGAGCACCAGGAGAGGGATTATTCGTTGAGTTTTTGAAACCTTTCGTATTCACAGTGTGTACATTCTCTAGGTTTCCTGTACATGTTATAGCTGTAGTAATATTCCCTTCAACCTGGAGAGTTGGGACCCATGGAATGGGGGCCATGCATTATTGCTTTCAAGGGTCTGCATATGCTCACCCAATCTCACCAATCCTCTCAGTCCCAAGTGTCCAGCCTTATGCCACATCCAGCTGTCATTGTAGATAGGGTCTTTCCAGGTTTCCTCAGACACCCTGAAGGAATTGTAAAGAATTTCCCTGTTTTTTGGTTTTGCTTTGGAAATTCCTTTTTATAGTGTGTTTGAGCTGATTCTCGCTGCCATGTTTATGCCACTCTAGACACACTTGATTCCCTTATGGAGACATATCAATACATAGGTTTTAAGATTCTTACTCGTCAGATCTATTCCTCTGCGGGAAATATGGGGTTTTGAGTCTCTTTCACTGAGGAAGGTGTAGGTCTTGTCTATTCCAAAGTTGGTTTTTGGAATGGTCCCTGTGCTTATATCAAACTCTGGTTTTATGCATCACCCCACCTCTCCTTCCCCTTTAAGCAGGCATAAGAGTGTTTTCTAAATGTGAGACTCTGTTCTCTTTTCTAGCTCAGTTCATGTGTAGCCATGTTTACAGGATCTTCATAAGTGATATCTTATGATAAGTCTCTTTTTCTGTGTGACTTATTTCACTTAGAATCATCGTACCTGAATCCACTCACTTTGCTGCTACTGGTCTTATGACATTGATTTCATGGCTGAGGGATATTGCATCGTACGTAAGTACCACAATCATTTGAACCATTTTTATATTTCCTGGGATATTTAAGGTGTACCCAAGTTGAGGTTCTTGTAGTCAGTGCAGCCCTAAATTTGGAGGTGGCTCTTTCTTATTGATTTTCAGTTTTCCCAAGGTATATTCCCTAGACTGGAAGTGGCCTTGGCTCTGTAGCTCTGTTGTTTACTTGTTTTAGGGAACACAATGCACTCCTCCAGTGAGGCAGTTGGCAATTTACATCCCGCCCATCAGCATAACAAGGCTCCCTGTTCTCCAGGGCCTGTCTTGCCTTTCTGGTTTTTACACATTTTGTGGATGTCCCTTTTGACCGGTGGGAAGTGATACTTCTTTGTAGTGCAGATTTGCATTGCCCGCTTGCTTGCTTGGCCAAAAAGGGCGTATGCGTTTTCTCCTGAATATATTCAGGAGAAAACGCATACGCCCTTTTTGGCCAAGTGCATCATTGTCGAAGTTGTGCCCCTCTTCCTGTGCTTCACAGGCGATTCCAACGTACCTCTTGAAATCTGTTTCCTGCTATTTTGCCTCGCTTTCAAGTCCGCCTCGTTGACTTCCCTCAACAGATTTTTGGACGATAGTTGTCCTTTATCACTCTGCTAGTTTGTGAATTGCTGTGCCCCTGAGCTCCATTTCTCAACTCGTTTTTTTGTGAGCTGAACGCAAGTCCAAAATTTTGGATCATGTCCTATACTGGTTCCCGGTGGGTGGCTGAGACTTTGGTTAATTCTTCTTCCTGCCGGGAAATTAGAGTGACATGTGCCCGTCCAAATGCCTAACAGCTACTCTCTCATGGGTTCTCCCTCGTCCCTTCCATCCTCTGCCAAATTGGGAACCTGTGCAAACCAGGAGGTTAAATGGCCTGTCTCTCCAAGTTGGGAGATTGATAGTAAGGCAGTTGGAAAGTCAAACTGGAGCACCAGGAGAGGGACTATTCGTTGAGTTTTTGAAACCTTTCGTATTCACAGTGTGTACATTCTCTAGGTTTCCTGTACATGTTATAGCTGTAGTAATATTCCCTTCAACCTGGAGAGTTGGGACCCATGGAATGGGGGCCATGCATTATTGCTTTAAAGGGTCTGCATATGCTCACCCAATCTCACCAATCCTCTCAGTCCCAAGTGTCCAGCCTTATGCCACATCCAGCTGTCATTGTAGATAGGGTCTTTCCAGGTTTCCTCAGACACCCTGAAGGAATTGTAAAGAATTTCCCTGTTTTTTGGTTTTGCTTTGGAAATTCCTTTTTATAGTGTGTTTGAGCTGATTCTCGCTGCCATGTTTATGCCACTCTAGACACACTTGATTCCCTTATGGAGACATATCAATACATAGGTTTTAAGATTCTTACTCGTCAGATCTATTCCTCTGCGGGAAATATGGGGTTTTGAGTCTCTTTCACTGAGGAAGGTGTAGGTCTTGTATATTCCAAAGTTGGTTTTTGGAACGGTCCCTGTGCTTATATCAAACTCTGGTTTTATGCATCACCCCACCTCTCCTTCCCCTTTAAGCAGGCATAAGAGTGTTTTCTAAATGTGAGACTCTGTTCTCTTTCCTAGCTCAGTTCATGTGTAGCCATGTTTACAGGATCTTCATAAGTGATATCTTATGATAAGTCTCTTTTTCTGTGTGACTTATTTCACTTAGAATCATCGTACCTGAATCCACTCACTTTGCTGCTACTGGTCTTATGACATTGATTTCATGGCTGAGGGATATTGCATCGTACGTAAGTAGCACAATCTTTTGAACCATTTTTATATTTCTTGGGATATTTAAGGTGTACCCAAGTTGAGGTTCTTGTAGTCAGTGCAGCCCTAAATTTGGAGGTGGCTCTTTCTTACTGATTTTCAGTTTTCCCAAAGTATATTCCCTAGACTGGAAGTGGCCTTGGCTCTGTAGCTCTGTTGTTTACTTGTTTTAGGGAACACAATGCACTCCTCCAGTGAGGCAGTTGGCAATTTACATCCCGCCCATCAGCATAACAAGGCTCCCTGTTCTCCAGGGCCTGTCTTGCCTTTTTGGTTTTTACACATTTTGTGGTTGTCCCTTTTGACCGGTGGGAAGTGATACTTCTTTGTAGTGCAGATTTGCATTGCCCGCTTGCTTGCTTGGCCAAAAAGGACGTATGCGTTTTCTCCTGAATATATTCAGGAGAAAATGCATACGCCCTTTTTGGCCAAGTGCATCATTGTCGAAGTTGTGCCCCTCTTCCTGTGCTTCACAGGCGATTCCAACGTACCTCTTGAAATCTGTTTCCTGCTATTTTGCCTCGCTTTCAAGTCCGCCTCGTTGACTTCCCTCAACAGATTTTTGGATGATAGTTGTCCTTTATCACTGTGCTAGTTTGTGAATTGCTGTGCCCCTGAGCTCCATTTCTCAACTCCTTTTTTTGTGAGCTGAACGCAAGTCCAAAATTTTGGATCATGTCCTATACTGGTTCCCGGTGGGTGGCTGAGACTTTGGTTAATTCTTCTTCCTGCCGGGAAATTAGAGTGACATGTGCCCGTCCAAATGCCTAACAGCTACTCTCTCATGGGTTCTCCCTCGTCCCTTCCATCCTCTGCCAAATTGGGAACCTGTGCACACCAGGAGGTTAAATGGCCTGTCTCTCCAAGTTGGGAGATTGATAGTAAGGCAGTTGGAAAGTCAAACTGGAGCACCAGGAGAGGGAGTATTCGTTGAGTTTTTGAAACCTTTCGTATTCACAGTGTGTACATTCTCTAGGTTTCCTGTACATGTTATAGCTGTAGTAATATTCCCTTCAACCTGGAGAGTTGGGACCCATGGAATGGGGGCCATGCATTATTGCTTTCAAGGGTCTGCATATGCTCACCCAATCTCACCAATCCTCTCAGTCCCAAGTGTCCAGCCTTATGCACATCCAGCTGTCATTGTAGATAGGGTCTTTCCAGGTTTCCTCAGACACCCTGAAGGAATTGTAAAGAATTTCCCTGTTTTTTGGTTTTGCTTTGGAAATTCCTTTTTATAGTGGGTTTGAGCTGATTCTCGCTGCCATGTTTATGCCACTCTAGACACACTTGATTCCCTTATGGAGACATATCAATACATAGGTTTTAAGATTCTTACTCGTCAGATCTATTCCTCTGCGGGAAATATGGGGTTTTGAGTCTCTTTCACTGAGGAAGGTGTAGGTCTTGTCTATTCCAAAGTTGGTTTTTGAAACGGTCCCTGTGCTTATATCAAACTCTGGTTTTATGCATCATCCCACCTCTCCTTCCCCTTTAAGCAGGCATAAGAGTGTTTTCTAAATGTGAGACTCTGTTCTCTTTCCTAACTCAGTTCATGTGTAGCCATGTTTACAGGATCTTCATAAGTGATATCTTATGATAAGTTTCTTTTTCTGTGTGACTTATTTCACTTAGAATCATCGTACCTGAATCCACTCACTTTGCTGCTACTGGTCTTATGACATTGATTTCATGGCTGAGGGATATTGCATCGTACATAAGTACCACAATATTTTGAACCATTTTTATATTTCCTGGGATATTTAAGGTGTACCCAAGTTGAGGTTCTTGT
Source organism: Mesoplodon densirostris (assembly GCF_025265405.1). Taxonomy (NCBI): domain Eukaryota; kingdom Metazoa; phylum Chordata; class Mammalia; order Artiodactyla; family Ziphiidae; genus Mesoplodon; species Mesoplodon densirostris. The sequence continues at coordinate 1,259,731 of NW_026778223.1, read as the reverse complement.
AGTCAGTGCAGCCCTAAATTTGGAGGTGGCTCTTTCTTATTGATTTTCAGTTTTCCCAAGGTATATTCCCTAGACTGGAAGTGGCCTTGGCTCTGTAGCTCTGTTGTTTACTTGTTTTAGGGAACACAATGCACTCCTCCAGTGAGGCAGTTGGCAATTTACATCCCGCCCATCAGCATAACAAGGCTCCCTGTTCTCCAGGGCCTGTCTTGCCTTTCTGGTTTTTACACATTTTGTGGACGTCCCTTTTGACCGGTGGGAAGTGATACTTCTTTGTAGTGCAGATTTGCATTGCCCGCTTGCTTGCTTGGCCAAAAAGGGCGTATGCGTTTTCTCCTGAATATATTCAGGAGAATACGCATACGCCCTTTTTGGCCAAGTGCATCATTGTCGAAGTTGTGCCCCTCTTCCTGTGCTTCACAGGCGATTCCAACGTACCTCTTGAAATCTGTTTCCTGCTATTTTGCCTCGCTTTCAAGTCCGCCTCGTTGACTTCCCTCAATAGATTTTTGGACGATAGTTGTCCTTTATCACTCTGCTAGTTTGTGAATTGCTGTGCCCCTGAGCTCCATTTCTCAACTCGTTTTTTTGTGAGCTGAACGCAAGTCCAAAATTTTGGATCATGTCCTATACTGGTTCCCGGTGGGTGGCTGAGACTTTGGTTAATTCTTCTTCCTGCCGGGAAATTAGAGTGACATGTGCCCGTCCAAATGCCTAACAGCTACTCTCTCATGGGTTCTCCCTCGTCCCTTCCATCCTCTGCCAAATTGGGAACCTGTGCAAACCAGGAGGTTAAATGGCCTGTCTCTCCAAGTTGGGAGATTGATAGTAAGGCAGTTGGAAAGTCAAACTGGAGCACCAGGAGAGGGACTATTCGTTGAGTTTTTGAAACCTTTCGTATTCACAGTGTGTACATTCTCTAGGTTTCCTGTACATGTTATAGCTGTAGTAATATTCCCTTCAACCTGGAGAGTTGGGACCCATGGAATGGGGGCCATGCATTATTGCTTTAAAGGGTCTGCATATGCTCACCCAATCTCACCAATCCTCTCAGTCCCAAGTGTCCAGCCTTATGCCACATCCAGCTGTCATTGTAGATAGGGTCTTTCCAGGTTTCCTCAGACACCCTGAAGGAATTGTAAAGAATTTCCCTGTTTTTTGGTTTTGCTTTGGAAATTCCTTTTTATAGTGTGTTTGAGCTGATTCTCGCTGCCATGTTTATGCCACTCTAGACACACTTGATTCCCTTATGGAGACATATCAATACATAGGTTTTAAGATTCTTACTCGTCAGATCTATTCCTCTGCGGGAAATATGGGGTTTTGAGTCTCTTTCACTGAGGAAGGTGTAGGTCTTGTCTATTCCAAAGTTGGTTTTTGGAACGGTCCCTGTGCTTATATCAAACTCTGGTTTTATGCATCACCCCACCTCTCCTTCCCCTTTAAGCAGGCATAAGAGTGTTTTCTAAATGTGAGACTCTGTTCTCTTTCCTAGCTCAGTTCATGTGTAGCCATGTTTACAGGATCTTCATAAGTGATATCTTATGATAAGTCTCTTTTTCTGTGTGACTTATTTCACTTAGAATCATCGTACCTGAATCCATTCACTTTGCTGCTACTGGTCTTATGACATTGATTTCATGGCTGAGGGATATTGCATCGTACGTAAGTACCACAATCTTTTGAACCATTTTTATATTTCTTGGGATATTTAAGGTGTACCCAAGTTGAGGTTCTTGTAGTCAGTGCAGCCCTAAATTTGGAGGTGGCTCTTTCTTATTGATTTTCAGTTTTCCCAAAGTATATTCCCTAGACTGGAAGTGGCCTTGGCTCTGTAGCTCTGTTGTTTACTTGTTTTAGGGAACACAATGCACTCCTCCAGTGAGGGAGTTGGCAATTTACATCCCGCCCATCAGCATAACAAGGCTCCCTGTTCTCCAGGGCCTGTCTTGCCTTTCTGGTTTTTACACATTTTGTGGATGTCCCTTTTGACCGGTGGGAAGTGATACTTCTTTGTAGTGCAGATTTGCATTGCCTGCTTGCTTGCTTGGCCAAAAAGGGCGTATGCGTTTTCTCCTGAATATATTCAGGAGAATACGCATACGCCCTTTTTGGCCAAGTGCATCATTGTCGAAGTTGTGCCCCTCTTCCTGTGCTTCACAGGCGATTCCAACGTACCTCTTGAAATCTGTTTCCAGCTATTTTGCCTCGCTTTCAAGTCCGCCTCGTTGACTTCCCTCAATAGATTTTTGGACGATAGTTGTCCTTTATCACTCTGCCAGTTTGTGAATTGCTGTGCCCCTGAGCTCCATTTCTCAACTCGTTTTTTGTGAGCTGAACGCAAGTCCAACATTTTGGATCATGTCCTATACTGGTTCCCGGTGGGTGGCTGAGACTTTGGTTAATTCTTCTTCCTGCCGGGAAATTAGAGTGACATGTGCCCGTCCAAATGCCTAACAGCTACTCTCTCATGGGTTCTCCCTCGTCCCTTCCATCCTCTGCCAAATTGGGAACCTGTGCAAACCAGGAGCTTAAAGGGCCTGTCTCTCCAAGTTGGGAGATTGATAGTAAGGCAGTTGGAAAGTCACACTGGAGCACCAGGAGAGGGATTATTCGTTGAGTTTTTGAAACCTTTCGTATTCACAGTGTGTCCATTCTCTAGGTTTCCTGTACATGTTATAGCTGTAGTAATATTCCCTTCAACCTGGAGAGTTGGGACCCATGGAATGGGGGCCATGCATTATTGCTTTAAAGGGTCTGCATATGCTCACCCAATCTCACCAATCCTCTCAGTCCCAAGTGTCCAGCCTTATGCCACATCCAGCTGTCATTGTAGATAGGGTCTTTCCAGGTTTCCTCAGACACCCTGAAGGAATTGTAAAGAATTTCCCTGTTTTTTGGTTTTGCTTTGGAAATTCCTTTTTATAGTGGGTTTGAGCTGATTCTCGCTGCCATGTTTATGCCACTCTAGACACACTTGATTCCCTTATGGAGACATATCAATACATAGGTTTTAAGATTCTTACTCGTCAGATCTATTCCTCTGCGGGAAATATGGGGTTTTGAGTCTCTTTCACTGAGGAAGGTGTCGGTCTTGTCTATTCCAAAGTTGGTTTTTGGAACGGTCCCTGTGCTTATATCAAACTCTGGTTTTATGCATCACCCCACCTCTCCTTCCCCTTTAAGCAGGCATAAGAGTGTTTTCTAAATGTGAGACTCTGTTCTCTTTCCTAGCTCAGTTCATGTGTAGCCATGTTTACAGGATCTTCATAAGTGATATCTTATGATAAGTCTCTTTTTCTGTGTGACTTATTTCACTTAGAATCATCGTACCTGAATCCATTCACTTTGCTGCTACCGGTCTTATGACATTGATTTCATGGCTGAGGGATATTGCATCGTACGTAAGTACCACAATCTTTTGAACCATTTTTATATTTCTTGGGATATTTAAGGTGTACCCAAGTTGAGGTTCTTGTAGTCAGTGCAGCCCTAAATTTGGAGGTGGCTCTTTCTTATTGATTTTCAGTTTTCCCAAGGTATATTCCCTAGACTGGAAGTGGCCTTGGCTCTGTAGCTCTGTTGTTTACTTGTTTTAGGGAACACAATGCACTCCTCCAGTGAGGGAGTTGGCAATTTACATCCCGCCCATCAGCATAACAAGGCTCCCTGTTCTCCAGGGCCTGTCTTGCCTTTCTGGTTTTTACACATTTTGTGGATGTCCCTTTTGACCGGTGGGAAGTGATACTTCTTTGTAGTGCAGATTTGCATTGCCTGCTTGCTTGCTTGGCCAAAAAGGGCGTATGCGTTTTCTCCTGAATATATTCAGGAGAATACGCATACGCCCTTTTTGGCCAAGTGCATCATTGTCGAAGTTGTGCCCCTCTTCCTGTGCTTCACAGGCAATTCCAACGTACCTCTTGAAATCTGTTTCCTGCTATTTTGCCTCGCTTTCAAGTCCGCCTCGTTGACTTCCCTCAACAGATTTTTGGACGATAGTTGTCCTTTATCACTCTGCCAGTTTGTGAATTGCTGTGCCCCTGAGCTCCATTTCTCAACTCGTTTTTTTGTGAGCTGAACGCAAGTCCAACATTTTGGATCATGTCCTATACTGGTTCCCGGTGGGTGGCTGAGACTTTGGTTAATTCTTCTTCCTGCCGGGAAATTAGAGTGACATGTGCCCGTCCAAATGCCTAACAGCTACTCTCTCATGGGTTCTCCCTCGTCCCTTCCATCCTCTGCCAAATTGGGAACCTGTGCAAACCAGGAGGTTAAATGGCCTGTCTCTCCAAGTTGGGAGATTTATAGTAAGGCAGTTGGAAAGTCAAACTGGAGCACCAGGAGAGGGAGTATTCGTTGAGTTTTTGAAACCTTTCGTATTCACAGTGTGTACATTCTCTAGGTTTCCTGTACATGTTATAGCTGTAGTAATATTCCCTTCAACCTGGAGAGTTGGGACCCATGGAATGGGGGCCATGCATTATTGCTTTCAAGGGTCTGCATATGCTCACCCAATCTCACCAATCCTCTCAGTCCCAAGTGTCCAGCCTTATGCCACATCCAGCTGTCATTGTAGATAGGGTCTTTCCAGGTTTCCTCAGACACCCTGAAGGAATTGTAAAGAATTTCCCTGTTTTTTGGTTTTGCTTTGGAAATTCCTTTTTATAGTGTGTTTGAGCTGATTCTCGCTGCCATGTTTATGCCACTCTAGACACACTTGATTCCCTTATGGAGACATATCAATACATAGGTTTTAAGATTCTTACTCGTCAGATCTATTCCTCTGCGGGAAATATGGGGTTTTGAGTCTCTTTCACTGAGGAAGGTGTAGGTCTTGTCTATTCCAAAATTGGTTTTTGGAACGGTCCCTGTGCTTATATCAAACTCTGGTTTTATGCATCACCCCACCTCTCCTTCCCCTTTAAGCAGGCATAAGAGTGTTTTCTAAATGTGAGACTCTGTTCTCTTTCCTAGCTCAGTTCATGTGTAGCCATGTTTACAGGATCTTCATAAGTGATATCTTATGATAAGTCTCTTTTTCTGTGTGACTTATTTCACTTAGAATCATCGTACCTGAATCCACTCACTTTGCTGCTACTGGTCTTATGACATTGATTTCATGGCTGAGGGATATTGCATCGTACGTAAGTACCACAATCTTTTGAACCATTTTTATATTTCTTGGGATATTTAAGGTGTACCCAAGTTGAGGTTCTTGTAGTCAGTGCAGCCCTAAATTTGGAGGTGGCTCTTTCTTACTGATTTTCAGTTTTCCCAAGGTATATTCCCTAGACTGGAAGTGGCCTTGGCTCTGTAGCTCTGTTGTTTACTTGTTTTAGGGAACACAATGCACTCCTCCAGTGAGGCAGTTGGCAATTTACATCCCGCCCATCAGCATAACAAGGCTCCCTGTTCTCCAGGGCCTGTCTTGCCTTTCTGGTTTTTACACATTTTGTGGTTGTCCCTTTTGACCGGTGGGAAGTGATACTTCTTTGTAGTGCAGATTTGCATTGCCCGCTTGCTTGCTTGGCCAAAAAGGACGTATGCGTTTTCTCCTGAATATATTCAGGAGAAAATGCATACGCCCTTTTTGGCCAAGTGCATCATTGTCGAAGTTGTGCCCCTCTTCCTGTGCTTCACAGGCGATTCCAACGTACCTCTTGAAATCTGTTTCCTGCTATTTTGCCTCGCTTTCAAGTCCGCCTCGTTGACTTCCCTCAACAGATTTTTGGATGATAGTTGTCCTTTATCACTGTGCTAGTTTGTGAATTGCTGTGCCCCTGAGCTCCATTTCTCAACTCCTTTTTTTGTGAGCTGAACGCAAGTCCAAAATTTTGGATCATGTCCTATACTGGTTCCCGGTGGGTGGCTGAGACTTTGGTTAATTCTTCTTCCTGCCGGGAAATTAGAGTGACATGTGCCCGTCCAAATGCCTAACAGCTACTCTCTCATGGGTTCTCCCTCGTCCCTTCCATCCTCTGCCAAATTGGGAACCTGTGCAAACCAGGAGGTTAAATGGCCTGTCTCTCCAAGTTGGGAGATTGATAGTAAGGCAGTTGGAAAGTCAAACTGGAGCACCAGGAGAGGGAGTATTCGTTGAGTTTTTGAAACCTTTCGTATTCACAGTGTGTACATTCTCTAGGTTTCCTGTACATGTTATAGCTGTAGTAATATTCCCTTCAACCTGGAGAGTTGGGACCCATGGAATGGGGGCCATGCATTATTGCTTTAAAGGGTCTGCATATGCTCACCCAATCTCACCAATCCTCTCAGTCCCAAGTGTCCAGCCTTATGCCACATCCAGCTGTCATTGTAGATAGGGTCTTTCCAGGTTTCCTCAGACACCCTGAAGGAATTGTAAAGAATTTCGCTGTTTTTTGGTTTTGCATTGGAAATTCCTTTTTATAGTGTGTTTGAGCTGATTCTCGCTGCCATGTTTATGCCACTCTAGACACACTTGATTCCCTTATGGAGACATATCAATACATAGGTTTTAAGATTCTTACTCGTAAGATCTATTCCTCTGCGGGAAATATGGGGTTTTGAGTCTCTTTCACTGAGGAAGGTGTAGGTCTTGTCTATTCCAAAGTTGGTTTTTGGAACGGTCCCTGTGCTTATATCAAACTCTGGTTTTATGCATCACCCCACCTCTCCTTCCCCTTTAAGCAGGCATAAGAGTGTTTTCTAAATGTGAGACTCTGTTCTCTTTCCTAGCTCAGTTCATGTGTAGCCATGTTTACAGGATCTTCATAAGTGATATCTTATGATAAGTCTCTTTTTCTGTGTGACTTATTTCACTTAGAATCATCGTACCTGAATCCACTCACTTTGCTGCTACTGGTCTTATGACATTGATTTCATGGCTGAGAGATATTGCATCGTACGTAAGTACCACAATCTTTTGAACCATTTTTATATTTCTTGGGATATTTAAGGTGTACCCAAGTTGAGGTTCTTGTAGTCAGTGCAGCCCTAAATTTGGAGGTGGCTCTTTCTTATTGATTTTCAGTTTTCCCAAAGTATATTCCCTAGACTGGAAGTGGCCTTGGCTCTGTAGCTCTGTTGTTTACTTGTTTTAGGGAACACAATGCACTCCTCCAGTGAGGCAGTTGGCAATTTACATCCCGCCCATCAGCATAACAAGGCTCCCTGTTCTCCAGGGCCTGTCTTGCCTTTCTGGTTTTTACACATTTTGTGGATGTCCCTTTTGACCGGTGGGAAGTGATACTTCTTTGTAGTGCAGATTTGCATTGCTCGCTTGCTTGCTTGGCCAAAAAGGGCGTATGCGTTTTCTCCTGAATATATTCAGGAGAAAACGCATACGCCCTTTTTGGCCAAGTGCATCATTGTCGAAGTTGTGCCCCTCTTCCTGTGCTTTACAGGCGATTCCAACGTACCTGTTGAAATCTGTTTCCTGCTATTTTGCCTCGCTTTCAAGTCCGCCTCGTTGACTTCCCTCAATAGATTTTTGGACGATAGTTGTCCTTTATCACTCTGCCAGTTTGTGAATTGCTGTGCCCCTGAGCTCCATTTCTCAACTCGTTTTTTGTGAGCTGAACGCAAGTCCAACATTTTGGATCATGTCCTATACTGGTTCCCGGTGGGTGGCTGAGACTTTGGTTAATTCTTCTTCCTGCCGGGAAATTAGAGTGACATGTGCCCGTCCAAATGCCTAACAGCTACTCTCTCATGGGTTCTCCCTCGTCCCTTCCATCCTCTGCCAAATTGGGAACCTGTGCAAACCAGGAGGTTAAAGGGCCTGTCTCTCCAAGTTGGGAGATTGATAGTAAGGCAGTTGGAAAGTCACACTGGAGCACCAGGAGAGGGACTATTCGTTGAGTTTTTGAAACCTTTCGTATTCACAGTGTGTACATTCTCTAGGTTTCCTGTACATGTTATAGCTGTAGTAATATTCCCTTCAACCTGGAGAGTTGGGACCCATGGAATGGGGGCCATGCATTATTGCTTTAAAGGGTCTGCATATGCTCACCCAATCTCACCAATCCTCTCAGTCCCAAGTGTCCAGCCTTATGCCACATCCAGCTGTCATTGTAGATAGGGTCTTTCCAGGTTTCCTCAGACACCCTGAAGGAATTGTAAAGAATTTCGCTGTTTTTTGGTTTTGCATTGGAAATTCCTTTTTATAGTGTGTTTGAGCTGATTCTCGCTGCCATGTTTATGCCACTCTAGACACACTTGATTCCCTTATGGAGACATATCAATACATAGGTTTTAAGATTCTTACTCGTAAGATCTATTCCTCTGCGGGAAATATGGGGTTTTGAGTCTCTTTCACTGAGGAAGGTGTAGGTCTTGTCTATTCCAAAGTTGGTTTTTGGAACGGTCCCTGTGCTTATATCAAACTCTGGTTTTATGCATCACCCCACCTCTCCTTCCCCTTTAAGCAGGCATAAGAGTGTTTTATAAATGTGAGACTCTGTTCTCTTTCCTAGCTCAGTTCATGTGTAGCCATGTTTACAGGATCTTCATAAGTGATATCTTATGATAAGTCTCTTTTTCTGTGTGACTTATTTCACTTAGAATCATCGTACCTGAATCCACTCACTTTGCTGCTACTGGTCTTATGACATTGATTTCATGGCTGAGAGATATTGCATCGTACGTAAGTACCACAATCTTTTGAACCATTTTTATATTTCTTGGGATATTTAAGGTGTACCCAAGTTGAGGTTCTTGTAGTCAGTGCAGCCCTAAATTTGGAGGTGGCTCTTTCTTATTGATTTTCAGTTTTCCCAAAGTATATTCCCTAGACTGGAAGTGGCCTTGGCTCTGTAGCTCTGTTGTTTACTTGTTTTAGGGAACACAATGCACTCCTCCAGTGAGGCAGTTGGCAATTTACATCCCGCCCATCAGCATAACAAGGCTCCCTGTTCTCCAGGGCCTGTCTTGCCTTTCTGGTTTTTACACATTTTGTGGATGTCCCTTTTGACCGGTGGGAAGTGATACTTCTTTGTAGTGCAGATTTGCATTGCTCGCTTGCTTGCTTGGCCAAAAAGGGCGTATGCGTTTTCTCCTGAATATATTCAGGAGAAAACGCATACGCCCTTTTTGGCCAAGTGCATCATTGTCGAAGTTGTGCCCCTCTTCCTGTGCTTTACAGGCGATTCCAACGTACCTGTTGAAATCTGTTTCCTGCTATTTTGCCTCGCTTTCAAGTCCGCCTCGTTGACTTCCCTCAATAGATTTTTGGACGATAGTTGTCCTTTATCACTCTGTCAGTTTGTGAATTGCTGTGCCCCTGAGCTCCATTTCTCAACTCGTTTTTTGTGAGCTGAACGCAAGTCCAACATTTTGGATCATGTCCTATACTGGTTCCCGGTGGGTGCCTGAGACTTTGGTTAATTCTTCTTCCTGCCGGGAAATTAGAGTGACATGTGCCCGTCCAAATGCCTAACAGCTACTCTCTCATGGGTTCTCCCTCGTCCCTTCCATCCTCTGCCAAATTGGGAAGCTGTGCAAACCAGGAGGTTAAAGGGCCTGTCTCTCCAAGTTGGGAGATTGATAGTAAGGCAGTTGGAAAGTCACACTGGAGCACCAGGAGAGGGACTATTCGTTGAGTTTTTGAAACCTTTCGTATTCACAGTGTGTACATTCTCTAGGTTTCCTGTACATGTTATAGCTGTAGTAATATTCCCTTCAACCTGGAGAGTTGGGACCCATGGAATGGGGTCCATGCATTATTGCTTTAAAGGGTCTGCATATGCTCACCCAATCTCACCAATCCTCTCAGTCCCAAGTGTCCAGCCTTATGCCACATCCAGCTGTCATTGTAGATAGGGTCTTTCCAGGTTTCCTCAGACACCCTGAAGGAATTGTAAAGAATTTCCCTGTTTTTTGGTTTTGCTTTGGAAATTCCTTTTTATAGTGGGTTTGAGCTGATTCTCGCTGCCATGTTTATGCCACTCTAGACACACTTGATTCCCTTATGGAGACATATCAATACATAGGTTTTAAGATTCTTACTCGTCAGATCTATTCCTCTGCGGGAAATATGGGGTTTTGAGTCTCTTTCACTGAGGAAGGTGTAGGTCTTGTCTATTCCAAAGTTGGTTTTTGGAACGGTCCCTGTGCTTATATCAAACTCTGGTTTTATGCATCACCCCACCTCTCCTTCCCCTTTAAGCAGGCATAAGAGTGTTTTCTAAATGTGAGACTCTGTTCTCTTTTCTAGCTCAGTTCATGTGTAGCCATGTTTACAGGATCTTCATAAGTGATATCTTATGATAAGTCTCTTTTTCTGTGTGACTTATTTCACTTAGAATCATCGTACCTGAATCCACTCACTTTGCTGCTACTGGTCTTATGACATTGATTTCATGGCTGAGGGATATTGCATCGTACGTAAGTACCACAATCTTTTGAACCATTTTTATATTTCTTGGGATAATTAAGGTGTACCCAAGTTGAGGTTCTTGTAGTCAGTGCAGCCCTAAATTTGGAGGTGGCTCTTTCTTATTGATTTTCAGTTTTCCCAAGGTATATTCCCTAGACTGGAAGTGGCCTTGGCTCTGTAGCTCTGTTGTTTACTTGTTTTAGGGAACACAATGCACTCCTCCAGTGAGGCAGTTGGCAATTTACATCCCGCCCATCAGCATAACAAGGCTTCCTGTTCTCCAGGGCCTGTCTTGCCTTTCTGGTTTTTACACATTTTGTGGTTGTCCCTTTTGACCGGTGGGAAGTGATACTTCTTTGTAGTGCAGATTTGCATTGCCCGCTTGCTTGCTTGGCCAAAAAGGACGTATGCGTTTTCTCCTGAATATATTCAGGTGAAAATGCATACGCCCTTTTTGGCCAAGTGCATCATTGTCGAAGTTGTGCCCCTCTTCCTGTGCTTCACAGGCGATTCCAATGTACCTCTTGAAATCTGTTTCCTGCTATTTTGCCTCGCTTTCAAGTCCGCCTCTTTGACTTCCCTCAACAGATTTTTGGATGATAGTTGTCCTTTATCACTGTGCTAGTTTGTGAATTGCTGTGCCCCTGAGCTCCATTTCTCAACTCGTTTTTTTGTGAGCTGAACGCAAGTCCAAAATTTTGGATCATGTCCTATACTGGTTCCCGGTGGGTGGCTGAGACTTTGGTTAATTCTTCTTCCTGCCGGGAAATTAGAGTGACATGTGCCCGTCCAAATGCCTAACAGCTACTCTCTCATGGGTTCTCCCTCGTCCCTTCCATCCTCTGCCAAATTGGGAACCTGTGCAAACCAGGAGGTTAAAGGGCCTGTCTCTCCAAGTTGGGAGATTGATAGTAAGGCAGTTGGAAAGTCAAACTGGAGCACCAGGAGAGGGAGTATTCGTTGAGTTTTTGAAACCTTTCGTATTCACAGTGTGTACATTCTCTAGGTTTCCTGTACATGTTATAGCTGTAGTAATATTCCCTTCAACCTGGAGAGTTGGGACCCATGGAATGGGGGCCATGCATTATTGCTTTAAAGGGTCTGCATATGCTCACCCAATCTCACCAATCCTCTCAGTCCCAAGTGTCCAGCCTTATGCCACATCCAGCTGTCATTGTAGATAGGGTCTTTCCAGGTTTCCTCAGACACCCTGAAGGAATTGTAAAGAATTTCCCTGTTTTTTGGTTTTGCTTTGGAAATTCCTTTTTATAGTGTGTTTGAGCTGATTCTCGCTGCCATGTTTATGCCACTCTAGACACACTTGATTCCCTTATGGAGACATATCAATACATAGGTTTTAAGATTCTTACTCGTCAGATCTATTCCTCTGCGGGAAATATGGGGTTTTGAGTCTCTTTCACTGAGGAAGGTGTAGGTCTTGTCTATTCCAAAGTTGGTTTTTGGAACGGTCCCTGTGCTTATATCAAACTCTGGTTTTATGCATCACCCCACCTCTCCTTCCCCTTTAAGCAGGCATAAGAGTGTTTTATAAATGTGAGACTCTGTTCTCTTTCCTAGCTCAGTTCATGTGTAGCCATGTTTACAGGATCTTCATAAGTGATATCTTATGATAAGTCTCTTTTTCTGTGTGACTTATTTCACTTAGAATCATCGTACCTGAATCCACTCACTTTGCTGCTACTGGTCATATGACATTGATTTCATGGCTGAGAGATATTGCATCGTACGTAAGTACCACAATCTTTTGAACCATTTTTATATTTCTTGGGATATTTAAGGTGTACCCAAGTTGAGGTTCTTGTAGTCAGTGCAGCCCTAAATTTGGAGGTGGCTCTTTCTTATTGATTTTCAGTTTTCCCAAAGTATATTCCCTAGACTGGAAGTGGCCTTGGCTCTGTAGCTCTGTTGTTTACTTGTTTTAGGGAACACAATGCACTCCTCCAGTGAGGCAGTTGGCAATTTACATCCCGCCCATCAGCATAACAAGGCTCCCTGTTCTCCAGGGCCTGTCTTGCCTTTCTGGTTTTTACACATTTTGTGGATGTCCCTTTTGACCGGTGGGAAGTGATACTTCTTTGTAGTGCAGATTTGCATTGCTCGCTTGCTTGCTTGGCCAAAAAGGGCGTATGCGTTTTCTCCTGAATATATTCAGGAGAAAACGCATACGCCCTTTTTGGCCAAGTGCATCATTGTCGAAGTTGTGCCCCTCTTCCTGTGCTTTACAGGCGATTCCAACGTACCTGTTGAAATCTGTTTCCTGCTATTTTGCCTCGCTTTCAAGTCCGCCTCGTTGACTTCCCTCAATAGATTTTTGGACGATAGTTGTCCTTTATCACTCTGCCAGTTTGTGAATTGCTGTGCCCCTGAGCTCCATTTCTCAACTCGTTTTTTGTGAGCTGAACGCAAGTCCAACATTTTGGATCATGTCCTATACTGGTTCCCGGTGGGTGGCTGAGACTTTGGTTAATTCTTCTTCCTGCCGGGAAATTAGAGTGACATGTGCCCGTCCAAATGCCTAACAGCTACTCTCTCATGGGTTCTCCCTCGTCCCTTCCATCCTCTGCCAAATTGGGAAGCTGTGCAAACCAGGAGGTTAAATGGCCTGTCTCTCCAAGTTGGGAGATTGATAGTAAGGCAGTTGGAAAGTCACACTGGAGCACCAGGAGAGGGACTATTCGTTGAGTTTTTGAAACCTTTCGTATTCACAGTGTGTACATTCTCTAGGTTTCCTGTACATGTTATAGCTGTAGTAATATTCCCTTCAACCTGGAGAGTTGGGACCCATGGAATGGGGGCCATGCATTATTGCTTTAAAGGGTCTGCATATGCTCACCCAATCTCACCAATCCTCTCAGTCCCAAGTGTCCAGCCTTATGCCACATCCAGCTGTCATTGTAGATAGGGTCTTTCCAGGTTTCCTCAGACACCCTGAAGGAATTGTAAAGAATTTCGCTGTTTTTTGGTTTTGCATTGGAAATTCCTTTTTATAGTGTGTTCGAGCTGATTCTCGCTGCCATGTTTATGCCACTCTAGACACACTTGATTCCCTTATGGAGACATATCAATACATAGGTTTTAAGATTCTTACTCGTAAGATCTATTCCTCTGCGGGAAATATGGGGTTTTGAGTCTCTTTCACTGAGGAAGGTGTAGGTCTTGTCTATTCCAAAGTTGGTTTTTGGAACGGTCCCTGTGCTTATATCAAACTCTGGTTTTATGCATCACCCCACCTCTCCTTCCCCTTTAAGCAGGCATAAGAGTGTTTTCTAAATGTGAGACTCTGTTCTCTTTTCTAGCTCAGTTCATGTGTAGCCATGTTTACAGGATCTTCATAAGTGATATCTTATGATAAGTCTCTTTTTCTGTGTGACTTATTTCACTTAGAATCATCGTACCTGAATCCACTCACTTTGCTGCTACTGGTCTTATGACATTGATTTCATGGCTGAGGGATATTGCATCGTACGTAAGTACCACAATCTTTTGAACCATTTTTATATTTCTTGGGATAATTAAGGTGTACCCAAGTTGAGGTTCTTGTAGTCAGTGCAGCCCTAAATTTGGAGGTGGCTCTTTCTTATTGATTTTCAGTTTTCCCAAGGTATATTCCCTAGACTGGAAGTGGCCTTGGCTCTGTAGCTCTGTTGTTTACTTGTTTTAGGGAACACAATGCACTCCTCCAGTGAGGCAGTTGGCAATTTACATCCCGCCCATCAGCATAACAAGGCTTCCTGTTCTCCAGGGCCTGTCTTGCCTTTCTGGTTTTTACACATTTTGTGGTTGTCCCTTTTGACCGGTGGGAAGTGATACTTCTTTGTAGTGCAGATTTGCATTGCCCGCTTGCTTGCTTGGCCAAAAAGGACGTATGCGTTTTCTCCTGAATATATTCAGGTGAAAATGCATACGCCCTTTTTGGCCAAGTGCATCATTGTCGAAGTTGTGCCCCTCTTCCTGTGCTTCACAGGCGATTCCAATGTACCTCTTGAAATCTGTTTCCTGCTATTTTGCCTCGCTTTCAAGTCCGCCTCTTTGACTTCCCTCAACAGATTTTTGGATGATAGTTGTCCTTTATCACTGTGCTAGTTTGTGAATTGCTGTGCCCCTGAGCTCCATTTCTCAACTCGTTTTTTTGTGAGCTGAACGCAAGTCCAAAATTTTGGATCATGTCCTATACTGGTTCCCGGTGGGTGGCTGAGACTTTGGTTAATTCTTCTTCCTGCCGGGAAATTAGAGTGACATGTGCCCGTCCAAATGCCTAACAGCTACTCTCTCATGGGTTCTCCCTCGTCCCTTCCATCCTCTGCCAAATTGGGAACCTGTGCAAACCAGGAGGTTAAAGGGCCTGTCTCTCCAAGTTGGGAGATTGATAGTAAGGCAGTTGGAAAGTCAAACTGGAGCACCAGGAGAGGGAGTATTCGTTGAGTTTTTGAAACCTTTCGTATTCACAGTGTGTACATTCTCTAGGTTTCCTGTACATGTTATAGCTGTAGTAATATTCCCTTCAACCTGGAGAGTTGGGACCCATGGAATGGGGGCCATGCATTATTGCTTTAAAGGGTCTGCATATGCTCACCCAATCTCACCAATCCTCTCAGTCCCAAGTGTCCAGCCTTATGCCACATCCAGCTGTCATTGTAGATAGGGTCTTTCCAGGTTTCCTCAGACACCCTGAAGGAATTGTAAAGAATTTCCCTGTTTTTTGGTTTTGCTTTGGAAATTCCTTTTTATAGTGTGTTTGAGCTGATTCTCGCTGCCATGTTTATGCCACTCTAGACACACTTGATTCCCTTATGGAGACATATCAATACATAGGTTTTAAGATTCTTACTCGTCAGATCTATTCCTCTGCGGGAAATATGGGGTTTTGAGTCTCTTTCACTGAGGAAGGTGTAGGTCTTGTCTATTCCAAAGTTGGTTTTTGGAACGGTCCCTGTGCTTATATCAAACTCTGGTTTTATGCATCACCCCACCTCTCCTTCCCCTTTAAGCAGGCATAAGAGTGTTTTATAAATGTGAGACTCTGTTCTCTTTCCTAGCTCAGTTCATGTGTAGCCATGTTTACAGGATCTTCATAAGTGATATCTTATGATAAGTCTCTTTTTCTGTGTGACTTATTTCACTTAGAATCATCGTACCTGAATCCACTCACTTTGCTGCTACTGGTCATATGACATTGATTTCATGGCTGAGAGATATTGCATCGTACGTAAGTACCACAATCTTTTGAACCATTTTTATATTTCTTGGGATATTTAAGGTGTACCCAAGTTGAGGTTCTTGTAGTCAGTGCAGCCCTAAATTTGGAGGTGGCTCTTTCTTATTGATTTTCAGTTTTCCCAAAGTATATTCCCTAGACTGGAAGTGGCCTTGGCTCTGTAGCTCTGTTGTTTACTTGTTTTAGGGAACACAATGCACTCCTCCAGTGAGGCAGTTGGCAATTTACATCCCGCCCATCAGCATAACAAGGCTCCCTGTTCTCCAGGGCCTGTCTTGCCTTTCTGGTTTTTACACATTTTGTGGATGTCCCTTTTGACCGGTGGGAAGTGATACTTCTTTGTAGTGCAGATTTGCATTGCTCGCTTGCTTGCTTGGCCAAAAAGGGCGTATGCGTTTTCTCCTGAATATATTCAGGAGAAAACGCATACGCCCTTTTTGGCCAAGTGCATCATTGTCGAAGTTGTGCCCCTCTTCCTGTGCTTTACAGGCGATTCCAACGTACCTGT
Source organism: Mesoplodon densirostris (assembly GCF_025265405.1). NCBI lineage: Eukaryota > Metazoa > Chordata > Mammalia > Artiodactyla > Ziphiidae > Mesoplodon > Mesoplodon densirostris. The sequence continues at coordinate 1,243,633 of NW_026778223.1, read as the reverse complement.
TGAAATCTGTTTCCTGCTATTTTGCCTCGCTTTCAAGTCCGCCTCGTTGACTTCCCTCAATAGATTTTTGGACGATAGTTGTCCTTTATCACTCTGCCAGTTTGTGAATTGCTGTGCCCCTGAGCTCCATTTCTCAACTCGTTTTTTGTGAGCTGAACGCAAGTCCAACATTTTGGATCATGTCCTATACTGGTTCCCGGTGGGTGGCTGAGACTTTGGTTAATTCTTCTTCCTGCCGGGAAATTAGAGTGACATGTGCCCGTCCAAATGCCTAACAGCTACTCTCTCATGGGTTCTCCCTCGTCCCTTCCATCCTCTGCCAAATTGGGAAGATGTGCAAACCAGGAGGTTAAAGGGCCTGTCTCTCCAAGTTGGGAGATTGATAGTAAGGCAGTTGGAAAGTCACACTGGAGCACCAGGAGAGGGACTATTCGTTGAGTTTTTGAAACCTTTCGTATTCACAGTGTGTACATTCTCTAGGTTTCCTGTACATGTTATAGCTGTAGTAATATTCCCTTCAACCTGGAGAGTTGGGACCCATGGAATGGGGGCCATGCATTATTGCTTTAAAGGGTCTGCATATGCTCACCCAATCTCACCAATCCTCTCAGTCCCAAGTGTCCAGCCTTATGCCACATCCAGCTGTCATTGTAGATAGGGTCTTTCCAGGTTTCCTCAGACACCCTGAAGGAATTGTAAAGAATTTCGCTGTTTTTTGGTTTTGCATTGGAAATTCCTTTTTATAGTGTGTTCGAGCTGATTCTCGCTGCCATGTTTATGCCACTCTAGACACACTTGATTCCCTTATGGAGACATATCAATACATAGGTTTTAAGATTCTTACTCGTAAGATCTATTCCTCTGCGGGAAATATGGGGTTTTGAGTCTCTTTCACTGAGGAAGGTGTAGGTCTTGTCTATTCCAAAGTTGGTTTTTGGAACGGTCCCTGTGCTTATATCAAACTCTGGTTTTATGCATCACCCCACCTCTCCTTCCCCTTTAAGCAGGCATAAGAGTGTTTTCTAAATGTGAGACTCTGTTCTCTTTCCTAGCTCAGTTCATGTGTAGCCATGTTTACAGGATCTTCATAAGTGATATCTTATGATAAGTCTCTTTTTCTGTGTGACTTATTTCACTTAGAATCATCGTACCTGAATCCACTCACTTTGCTGCTACTGGTCTTATGACATTGATTTCATGGCTGAGAGATATTGCATCGTACGTAAGTACCACAATCTTTTGAACCATTTTTATATTTCTTGGGATATTTAAGGTGTACCCAAGTTGAGGTTCTTGTAGTCAGTGCAGCCCTAAATTTGGAGGTGGCTCTTTCTTATTGATTTTCAGTTTTCCCAAAGTATATTCCCTAGACTGGAAGTGGCCTTGGCTCTGTAGCTCTGTTGTTTACTTGTTTTAGGGAACACAATGCACTCCTCCAGTGAGGCAGTTGGCAATTTACATCCCGCCCATCAGCATAACAAGGCTCCCTGTTCTCCAGGGCCTGTCTTGCCTTTCTGGTTTTTACACATTTTGTGGATGTCCCTTTTGACCGGTGGGAAGTGATACTTCTTTGTAGTGCAGATTTGCATTGCTCGCTTGCTTGCTTGGCCAAAAAGGGCGTATGCGTTTTCTCCTGAATATATTCAGGAGAAAACGCATACGCCCTTTTTGGCCAAGTGCATCATTGTCGAAGTTGTGCCCCTCTTCCTGTGCTTTACAGGCGATTCCAACGTACCTGTTGAAATCTGTTTCCTGCTATTTTGCCTCGCTTTCAAGTCCGCCTCGTTGACTTCCCTCAATAGATTTTTGGACGATAGTTGTCCTTTATCACTCTGCCAGTTTGTGAATTGCTGTGCCCCTGAGCTCCATTTCTCAACTCGTTTTTTGTGAGCTGAACGCAAGTCCAACATTTTGGATCATGTCCTATACTGGTTCCCGGTGGGTGGCTGAGACTTTGGTTAATTCTTCTTCCTGCCGGGAAATTAGAGTGACATGTGCCCGTCCAAATGCCTAACAGCTACTCTCTCATGGGTTCTCCCTCGTCCCTTCCATCCTCTGCCAAATTGGGAACCTGTGCAAACCAGGAGGTTAAAGGGCCTGTCTCTCCAAGTTGGGAGATTGATAGTAAGGCAGTTGGAAAGTCACACTGGAGCACCAGGAGAGGGACTATTCGTTGAGTTTTTGAAACCTTTCGTATTCACAGTGTGTACATTCTCTAGGTTTCCTGTACATGTTATAGTTGTAGTAATATTCCCTTCAACCTGGAGAGTTGGGACCCATGGAATGGGGGCCATGCATTATTGCTTTAAAGGGTCTACATATGCTCACCCAATCTCACCAATCCTCTCAGTCCCAAGTGTCCAGCCTTATGCCACATCCAGCTGTCATTGTAGATAGGGTCTTTCCAGGTTTCCTCAGACACCCTGAAGGAATTGTAAAGAATTTCGCTGTTTTTTGGTTTTGCATTGGAAATTCCTTTTTATAGTGTGTTTGAGCTGATTCTCGCTGCCATGTTTATGCCACTCTAGACACACTTGATTCCCTTATGGAGACATATCAATACATAGGTTTTAAGATTCTTACTCGTAAGATCTATTCCTCTGCGGGAAATATGGGGCTTTGAGTCTCTTTCACTGAGGAAGGTGTAGGTCTTGTCTATTCCAAAGTTGGTTTTTGGAACGGTCCCTGTGCTTATATCAAACTCTGGTTTTATGCATCACCCCACCTCTCCTTCCCCTTTAAGCAGGCATAAGAGTGTTTTCTAAATGTGAGACTCTGTTCTCTTTCCTAGCTCAGTTCATGTGTAGCCATGTTTACAGGATCTTCATAAGTGATATCTTATGATAAGTCTCTTTTTCTGTGTGACTTATTTCACTTAGAATCATCGTACCTGAATCCACTCACTTTGCTGCTACTGGTCTTATGACATTGATTTCATGGCTGAGAGATATTGCATCGTACGTAAGTACCACAATCTTTTGAACCATTTTTATATTTCTTGGGATATTTAAGGTGTACCCAAGTTGAGGTTCTTGTAGTCAGTGCAGCCCTAAATTTGGAGGTGGCTCTTTCTTATTGATTTTCAGTTTTCCCAAAGTATATTCCCTAGACTGGAAGTGGCCTTGGCTCTGTAGCTCTGTTGTTTACTTGTTTTAGGGAACACAATGCACTCCTCCAGTGAGGCAGTTGGCAATTTACATCCCGCCCATCAGCATAACAAGGCTCCCTGTTCTCCAGGGCCTGTCTTGCCTTTCTGGTTTTTACACATTTTGTGGTTGTCCCTTTTGACCGGTGGGAAGTGATACTTCTTTGTAGTGCAGATTTGAATTGCCCGCTTGCTTGCTTGGCCAAAAAGGACGTATGCGTTTTCTCCTGAATATATTCAGGTGAAAATGCATACGCCCTTTTTGGCCAAGTGCATCATTGTCGAAGTTGTGCCCCTCTTCCTGTGCTTCACAGGCGATTCCAATGTACCTCTTGAAATCTGTTTCCTGCTATTTTGCCTCGCTTTCAAGTCCGCCTCTTTGACTTCCCTCAACAGATTTTTGGATGATAGTTGTCCTTTATCACTGTGCTAGTTTGTGAATTGCTGTGCCCCTGAGCTCCATTTCTCAACTCGTTTTTTTGTGAGCTGAACGCAAGTCCAAAATTTTGGATCATGTCCTATACTGGTTCCCGGTGGGTGGCTGAGACTTTGGTTAATTCTTCTTCCTGCCGGGAAATTAGAGTGACATGTGCCCGTCCAAATGCCTAACAGCTACTCTCTCATGGGTTCTCCCTCGTCCCTTCCATCCTCTGCCAAATTGGGAACCTGTGCAAACCAGGAGGTTAAAGGGCCTGTCTCTCCAAGTTGGGAGATTGATAGTAAGGCAGTTGGAAAGTCAAACTGGAGCACCAGGAGAGGGAGTATTCGTTGAGTTTTTGAAACCTTTCGTATTCACAGTGTGTACATTCTCTAGGTTTCCTGTACATGTTATAGCTGTAGTAATATTCCCTTCAACCTGGAGAGTTGGGACCCATGGAATGGGGGCCATGCATTATTGCTTTAAAGGGTCTGCATATGCTCACCCAATCTCACCAATCCTCTCAGTCCCAAGTGTCCAGCCTTATGCCACATCCAGCTGTCATTGTAGATAGGGTCTTTCCAGGTTTCCTCAGACACCCTGAAGGAATTGTAAAGAATTTCCCTGTTTTTTGGTTTTGCTTTGGAAATTCCTTTTTATAGTGGGTTTGAGCTGATTCTCGCTGCCATGTTTATGCCACTCTAGACACACTTGATTCCCTTATGGAGACATATCAATACATAGGTTTTAAGATTCTTACTCGTCAGATCTATTCCTCTGCGGGAAATATGGGGTTTTGAGTCTCTTTCACTGAGGAAGGTGTAGGTCTTGTCTATTCCAAAGTTGGTTTTTGGAACGGTCCCTGTGCTTATATCAAACTCTGGTTTTATGCATCACCCCACCTCTCCTTCCCCTTTAAGCAGGCATAAGAGTGTTTTCTAAATGTGAGACTCTGTTCTCTTTCCTAGCTCAGTTCATGTGTAGCCATGTTTACAGGATCTTCATAAGTGATATCTTATGATAAGTCTCTTTTTCTGTGTGACTTATTTCACTTAGAATCATCGTACCTGAATCCACTCACTTTGCTGCTACTGGTCATATGACATTGATTTCATGGCTGAGAGATATTGCATCGTACGTAAGTACCACAATCTTTTGAACCATTTTTATATTTCTTGGGATATTTAAGGTGTACCCAAGTTGAGGTTCTTGTAGTCAGTGCAGCCCTAAATTTGGAGGTGGCTCTTTCTTATTGATTTTCAGTTTTCCCAAAGTATATTCCCTAGACTGGAAGTGGCCTTGGCTCTGTAGCTCTGTTGTTTACTTGTTTTAGGGAACACAATGCACTCCTCCAGTGAGGCAGTTGGCAATTTACATCCCGCCCATCAGCATAACAAGGCTCCCTGTTCTCCAGGGCCTGTCTTGCCTTTCTGGTTTTTACACATTTTGTGGATGTCCCTTTTGACCGGTGGGAAGTGATACTTCTTTGTAGTGCAGATTTGCATTGCCCGCTTGCTTGCTTGGCCAAAAAGGGCGTATGCGTTTTCTCCTGAATATATTCAGGAGAAAACGCATACGCCCTTTTTGGCCAAGTGCATCATTGTCGAAGTTGTGCCCCTCTTCCTGTGCTTTACAGGCGATTCCAACGTACCTGTTGAAATCTGTTTCCTGCTATTTTGCCTCGCTTTCAAGTCCGCCTCGTTGACTTCCCTCAATAGATTTTTGGACGATAGTTGTCCTTTATCACTCTGCCAGTTTGTGAATTGCTGTGCCCCTGAGCTCCATTTCTCAACTCGTTTTTTGTGAGCTGAACGCAAGTCCAACATTTTGGATCATGTCCTATACTGGTTCCCGGTGGGTGGCTGAGACTTTGGTTAATTCTTCTTCCTGCCGGGAAATTAGAGTGACATGTGCCCGTCCAAATGTCTAACAGCTACTCTCTCATGGGTTCTCCCTCGTCCCTTCCATCCTCTGCCAAATTGGGAAGCTGTGCAAACCAGGAGGTTAAAGGGCCTGTCTCTCCAAGTTGGGAGATTGATAGTAAGGCAGTTGGAAAGTCACACTGGAGCACCAGGAGAGGGACTATTCGTTGAGTTTTTGAAACCTTTCGTATTCACAGTGTGTACATTCTCTAGGTTTCCTGTACATGTTATAGCTGTAGTAATATTCCCTTCAACCTGGAGAGTTGGGACCCATGGAATGGGGGCCATGCATTATTGCTTTAAAGGGTCTGCATATGCTCACCCAATCTCACCAATCCTCTCAGTCCCAAGTGTCCAGCCTTATGCCACATCCAGCTGTCATTGTAGATAGGGTCTTTCCAGGTTTCCTCAGACACCCTGAAGGAATTGTAAAGAATTTCGCTGTTTTTTGGTTTTGCATTGGAAATTCCTTTTTATAGTGTGTTCGAGCTGATTCTCGCTGCCATGTTTATGCCACTCTAGACACACTTGATTCCCTTATGGAGACATATCAATACATAGGTTTTAAGATTCTTACTCGTAAGATCTATTCCTCTGCGGGAAATATGGGGTTTTGAGTCTCTTTCACTGAGGAAGGTGTAGGTCTTGTCTATTCCAAAGTTGGTTTTTGGAACGGTCCCTGTGCTTATATCAAACTCTGGTTTTATGCATCACCCCACCTCTCCTTCCCCTTTAAGCAGGCATAAGAGTGTTTTCTAAATGTGAGACTCTGTTCTCTTTCCTAGCTCAGTTCATGTGTAGCCATGTTTACAGGATCTTCATAAGTGATATCTTATGATAAGTCTCTTTTTCTGTGTGACTTATTTCACTTAGAATCATCGTACCTGAATCCACTCACTTTGCTGCTACTGGTCTTATGACATTGATTTCATGGCTGAGAGATATTGCATCGTACGTAAGTACCACAATCTTTTGAACCATTTTTATATTTCTTGGGATATTTAAGGTGTACCCAAGTTGAGGTTCTTGTAGTCAGTGCAGCCCTAAATTTGGAGGTGGCTCTTTCTTATTGATTTTCAGTTTTCCCAAAGTATATTCCCTAGACTGGAAGTGGCCTTGGCTCTGTAGCTCTGTTGTTTACTTGTTTTAGGGAACACAATGCACTCCTCCAGTGAGGCAGTTGGCAATTTACATCCCGCCCATCAGCATAACAAGGCTCCCTGTTCTCCAGGGCCTGTCTTGCCTTTCTGGTTTTTACACATTTTGTGGATGTCCCTTTTGACCGGTGGGAAGTGATACTTCTTTGTAGTGCAGATTTGCATTGCTCGCTTGCTTGCTTGGCCAAAAAGGGCGTATGCGTTTTCTCCTGAATATATTCAGGAGAAAACGCATACGCCCTTTTTGGCCAAGTGCATCATTGTCGAAGTTGTGCCCCTCTTCCTGTGCTTTACAGGCGATTCCAACGTACCTGTTGAAATCTGTTTCCTGCTATTTTGCCTCGCTTTCAAGTCCGCCTCGTTGACTTCCCTCAATAGATTTTTGGACGATAGTTGTCCTTTATCACTCTGCCAGTTTGTGAATTGCTGTGCCCCTGAGCTCCATTTCTCAACTCGTTTTTTGTGAGCTGAACGCAAGTCCAACATTTTGGATCATGTCCTATACTGGTTCCCGGTGGGTGGCTGAGACTTTGGTTAATTCTTCTTCCTGCCGGGAAATTAGAGTGACATGTGCCCGTCCAAATGCCTAACAGCTACTCTCTCATGGGTTCTCCCTCGTCCCTTCCATCCTCTGCCAAATTGGGAAGCTGTGCAAACCAGGAGGTTAAAGGGCCTGTCTCTCCAAGTTGGGAGATTGATAGTAAGGCAGTTGGAAAGTCACACTGGAGCACCAGGAGAGGGACTATTCGTTGAGTTTTTGAAACCTTTCGTATTCACAGTGTGTACATTCTCTAGGTTTCCTGTACATGTTATAGTTGTAGTAATATTCCCTTCAACCTGGAGAGTTGGGACCCATGGAATGGGGGCCATGCATTATTGCTTTAAAGGGTCTACATATGCTCACCCAATCTCACCAATCCTCTCAGTCCCAAGTGTCCAGCCTTATGCCACATCCAGCTGTCATTGTAGATAGGGTCTTTCCAGGTTTCCTCAGACACCCTGAAGGAATTGTAAAGAATTTCGCTGTTTTTTGGTTTTGCATTGGAAATTCCTTTTTATAGTGTGTTTGAGCTGATTCTCGCTGCCATGTTTATGCCACTCTAGACACACTTGATTCCCTTATGGAGACATATCAATACATAGGTTTTAAGATTCTTACTCGTAAGATCTATTCCTCTGCGGGAAATATGGGGTTTTGAGTCTCTTTCACTGAGGAAGGTGTAGGTCTTGTCTATTCCAAAGTTGGTTTTTGGAACGGTCCCTGTGCTTATATCAAACTCTGGTTTTATGCATCACCCCACCTCTCCTTCCCCTTTAAGCAGGCATAAGAGTGTTTTCTAAATGTGAGACTCTGTTCTCTTTCCTAGCTCAGTTCATGTGTAGCCATGTTTACAGGATCTTCATAAGTGATATCTTATGATAAGTCTCTTTTTCTGTGTGACTTATTTCACTTAGAATCATCGTACCTGAATCCACTCACTTTGCTGCTACTGGTCTTATGACATTGATTTCATGGCTGAGAGATATTGCATCGTACGTAAGTACCACAATCTTTTGAACCATTTTTATATTTCTTGGGATATTTAAGGTGTACCCAAGTTGAGGTTCTTGTAGTCAGTGCAGCCCTAAATTTGGAGGTGGCTCTTTCTTATTGATTTTCAGTTTTCCCAAAGTATATTCCCTAGACTGGAAGTGGCCTTGGCTCTGTAGCTCTGTTGTTTACTTGTTTTAGGGAACACAATGCACTCCTCCAGTGAGGCAGTTGGCAATTTACATCCCGCCCATCAGCATAACAAGGCTCCCTGTTCTCCAGGGCCTGTCTTGCCTTTCTGGTTTTTACACATTTTGTGGTTGTCCCTTTTGACCGGTGGGAAGTGATACTTCTTTGTAGTGCAGATTTGAATTGCCCGCTTGCTTGCTTGGCCAAAAAGGACGTATGCGTTTTCTCCTGAATATATTCAGGTGAAAATGCATACGCCCTTTTTGGCCAAGTGCATCATTGTCGAAGTTGTGCCCCTCTTCCTGTGCTTCACAGGCGATTCCAATGTACCTCTTGAAATCTGTTTCCTGCTATTTTGCCTCGCTTTCAAGTCCGCCTCTTTGACTTCCCTCAACAGATTTTTGGATGATAGTTGTCCTTTATCACTGTGCTAGTTTGTGAATTGCTGTGCCCCTGAGCTCCATTTCTCAACTCGTTTTTTTGTGAGCTGAACGCAAGTCCAAAATTTTGGATCATGTCCTATACTGGTTCCCGGTGGGTGGCTGAGACTTTGGTTAATTCTTCTTCCTGCCGGGAAATTAGAGTGACATGTGCCCGTCCAAATGCCTAACAGCTACTCTCTCATGGGTTCTCCCTCGTCCCTTCCATCCTCTGCCAAATTGGGAACCTGTGCAAACCAGGAGGTTAAAGGGCCTGTCTCTCCAAGTTGGGAGATTGATAGTAAGGCAGTTGGAAAGTCAAACTGGAGCACCAGGAGAGGGAGTATTCGTTGAGTTTTTGAAACCTTTCGTATTCACAGTGTGTACATTCTCTAGGTTTCCTGTACATGTTATAGCTGTAGTAATATTCCCTTCAACCTGGAGAGTTGGGACCCATGGAATGGGGGCCATGCATTATTGCTTTAAAGGGTCTGCATATGCTCACCCAATCTCACCAATCCTCTCAGTCCCAAGTGTCCAGCCTTATGCCACATCCAGCTGTCATTGTAGATAGGGTCTTTCCAGGTTTCCTCAGACACCCTGAAGGAATTGTAAAGAATTTCCCTGTTTTTTGGTTTTGCTTTGGAAATTCCTTTTTATAGTGGGTTTGAGCTGATTCTCGCTGCCATGTTTATGCCACTCTAGACACACTTGATTCCCTTATGGAGACATATCAATACATAGGTTTTAAGATTCTTACTCGTCAGATCTATTCCTCTGCGGGAAATATGGGGTTTTGAGTCTCTTTCACTGAGGAAGGTGTAGGTCTTGTCTATTCCAAAGTTGGTTTTTGGAACGGTCCCTGTGCTTATATCAAACTCTGGTTTTATGCATCACCCCACCTCTCCTTCCCCTTTAAGCAGGCATAAGAGTGTTTTCTAAATGTGAGACTCTGTTCTCTTTCCTAGCTCAGTTCATGTGTAGCCATGTTTACAGGATCTTCATAAGTGATATCTTATGATAAGTCTCTTTTTCTGTGTGACTTATTTCACTTAGAATCATCGTACCTGAATCCACTCACTTTGCTGCTACTGGTCATATGACATTGATTTCATGGCTGAGAGATATTGCATCGTACGTAAGTACCACAATCTTTTGAACCATTTTTATATTTCTTGGGATATTTAAGGTGTACCCAAGTTGAGGTTCTTGTAGTCAGTGCAGCCCTAAATTTGGAGGTGGCTCTTTCTTATTGATTTTCAGTTTTCCCAAAGTATATTCCCTAGACTGGAAGTGGCCTTGGCTCTGTAGCTCTGTTGTTTACTTGTTTTAGGGAACACAATGCACTCCTCCAGTGAGGCAGTTGGCAATTTACATCCCGCCCATCAGCATAACAAGGCTCCCTGTTCTCCAGGGCCTGTCTTGCCTTTCTGGTTTTTACACATTTTGTGGATGTCCCTTTTGACCGGTGGGAAGTGATACTTCTTTGTAGTGCAGATTTGCATTGCCCGCTTGCTTGCTTGGCCAAAAAGGGCGTATGCGTTTTCTCCTGAATATATTCAGGAGAAAACGCATACGCCCTTTTTGGCCAAGTGCATCATTGTCGAAGTTGTGCCCCTCTTCCTGTGCTTTACAGGCGATTCCAACGTACCTGTTGAAATCTGTTTCCTGCTATTTTGCCTCGCTTTCAAGTCCGCCTCGTTGACTTCCCTCAATAGATTTTTGGACGATAGTTGTCCTTTATCACTCTGCCAGTTTGTGAATTGCTGTGCCCCTGAGCTCCATTTCTCAACTCGTTTTTTGTGAGCTGAACGCAAGTCCAACATTTTGGATCATGTCCTATACTGGTTCCCGGTGGGTGGCTGAGACTTTGGTTAATTCTTCTTCCTGCCGGGAAATTAGAGTGACATGTGCCCGTCCAAATGTCTAACAGCTACTCTCTCATGGGTTCTCCCTCGTCCCTTCCATCCTCTGCCAAATTGGGAAGCTGTGCAAACCAGGAGGTTAAAGGGCCTGTCTCTCCAAGTTGGGAGATTGATAGTAAGGCAGTTGGAAAGTCACACTGGAGCACCAGGAGAGGGACTATTCGTTGAGTTTTTGAAACCTTTCGTATTCACAGTGTGTACATTCTCTAGGTTTCCTGTACATGTTATAGCTGTAGTAATATTCCCTTCAACCTGGAGAGTTGGGACCCATGGAATGGGGGCCATGCATTATTGCTTGAAAGGGTCTGCATATGCTCACCCAATCTCACCAATCCTCTCAGTCCCAAGTGTCCAGCCTTATGCCACATCCAGCTGTCATTGTAGATAGGGTCTTTCCAGGTTTCCTCAGACACCCTGAAGGAATTGTAAAGAATTTCCCTGTTTTTTGGTTTTGCTTTGGAAATTCCTTTTTATAGTGTGTTTGAGCTGATTCTCGCTGCCATGTTTATGCCACTCTAGACACACTTGATTCCCTTATGGAGACATATCAATACATAGGTTTTAAGATTCTTACTCGTCAGATCTATTCCTCTGCGGGAAATATGGGGTTTTGAGTCTCTTTCACTGAGGAAGGTGTAGGTCTTGTCTATTCCAAAGTTGGTTTTTGGAACGGTCCCTGTGTTTATATCAAACTCTGGTTTTATGCATCACCCCACCTCTCCTTCCCCTTTAAGCAGGCATAAGAGTGTTTTCTATATGTGAGACTCTGTTCTCTTTCCTAGCTCAGTTCATGTGTAGCCATGTTTACAGGATCTTCATAAGTGATATCTTATGATAAGTCTCTTTTTCTGTGTGACTTATTTCACTTAGAATCATCGTACCTGAATCCACTCACTTTGCTGCTACTGGTCTTATGACATTGATTTCATGGCTGAGGGATATTGCATCGTACGTAAGTACCACAATCTTTTGAACCATTTTTATATTTCTTGGGATATTTAAGGTGTACCCAAGTTTAGGTTCTTGTAGTCAGTGCAGCCCTAAATTTGGAGGTGGCTCTTTCTTACTGATTTTCAGTTTTCCCAAGGTATATTCCCTAGACTGGAAGTGGCCTTGGCTCTGTAGCTCTGTTGTTTACTTGTTTTAGGGAACACAATGCACTCCTCCAGTGAGGCAGTTGGCAATTTACATCCCGCCCATCAGCATAACAAGGCTCCCTGTTCTCCATGGCCTGTCTCGCCTTTCTGGTTTTTACACATTTTGTGGTTGTCCCTTTTGACCGGTGGGAAGTGATACTTCTTTGTAGTGCAGATTTGCATTGCCCGCTTGCTTGCTTGGCCAAAAAGGACGTATGCGTTTTCTCCTGAATATATTCAAGAGAAAATGCATACGCCCTTTTTGGCCAAGTGCATCATTGTCGAAGTTGTGCCCCTCTTCCTGTGCTTCACAGGCGATTCCAACGTACCTCTTGAAATCTGTTTCCTGCTATTTTGCCTCGCTTTCAAGTCCGCCTCGTTGACTTCCCTCAACAGATTTTTGGATGATAGTTGTCCTTTATCACTGTGCTAGTTTGTGAATTGCTGTGCCCCTGAGCTCCATTTCTCAACTCCTTTTTTTGTGAGCTGAACGCAAGTCCAAAATTTTGGATCATGTCCTATACTGGTTCCCGGTGGGTGGCTGAGACTTTGGTTAATTCTTCTTCCTGCCGGGAAATTAGAGTGACATGTGCCCGTCCAAATGCCTAACAGCTACTCTCTCATGGGTTCTCCCTCGTCCCTTCCATCCTCTGCCAAATTGGGAACCTGTGCAAACCAGGAGGTTAAATGGCCTGTCTCTCCAAGTTGGGAGATTGATAGTAAGGCAGTTGGAAAGTCAAACTGGAGCACCAGGAGAGGGACTATTCGTTGAGTTTTTGAAAACTTTCGTATTCACAGTGTGTACTTTCTCTAGGTTTCCTGTACATGTTATAGCTGTAGTAATATTCCCTTCAACCTGGAGAGTTGGGACCCATGGAATGGGGGCCATGCATTATTGCTTTAAAGGGTCTGCATATGCTCACCCAATCTCACCAATCCTCTCAGTCCCAAGTGTCCAGCCTTATGCCACATCCAGCTGTCATTGTAGATAGGGTCTTTCCAGGTTTCCTCAGACACCCTGAAGGAATTGTAAAGAATTTCCCTGTTTTTTGGTTTTGCTTTGGAAATTCCTTTTTATAGTGTGTTTGAGCTGATTCTCGCTGCCATGTTTATGCCACTCTAGACACACTTGATTCCCTTATGGAGACATATCAATACATAGGTTTTAAGATTCTTACTCGTCAGATCTATTCCTCTGCGGGAAATATGGGGTTTTGAGTCTCTTTCACTGAGGAAGGTGTAGGTCTTGTCTATTCCAAAGTTGGTTTTTGGAACGGTCCCTGTGTTTATATCAAACTCTGGTTTTATGCATCACCCCACCTCTCCTTCCCCTTTAAGCAGGCATAAGAGTGTTTTCTATATGTGAGACTCTGTTCTCTTTCCTAGCTCAGTTCATGTGTAGCCATGTTTACAGGATCTTCATAAGTGATATCTTATGATAAGTCTCTTTTTCTGTGTGACTTATTTCACTTAGAATCATCGTACCTGAATCCACTCACTTTGCTGCTACTGGTCTTATGACATTGATTTCATGGCTGAGGGATATTGCATCGTACGTAAGTACCACAATCTTTTGAACCATTTTTATATTTCTTGGGATATTTAAGGTGTACCCAAGTTGAGGTTCTTGTAGTCAGTGCAGCCCTAAATTTGGAGGTGGCTCTTTCTTACTGATTTTCAGTTTTCCCAAGGTATATTCCCTAGACTGGAAGTGGCCTTGGCTCTGTAGCTCTGTTGTTTACTTGTTTTAGGGAACACAATGCACTCCTCCAGTGAGGCAGTTGGCAATTTACATCCCGCCCATCAGCATAACAAGGCTCCCTGTTCTCCATGGCCTGTCTCGCCTCTCTGGTTTTTACACATTTTGTGGTTGTCCCTTTTGACCGGTGGGAAGTGATACTTCTTTGTAGTGCAGATTTGCATTGCCCGCTTGCTTGCTTGGCCAAAAAGGACGTATGCGTTTTCTCCTGAATATATTCAGGAGAAAATGCATACGCCCTTTTTGGCCAAGTGCATCATTGTCGAAGTTGTGCCCCTCTTCCTGTGCTTCACAGGCGATTCCAACGTACCTCTTGAAATCTGTTTCCTGCTATTTTGCCTCGCTTTCAAGTCCGCCTCGTTGACTTCCCTCAACAGATTTTTGGATGATAGTTGTCCTTTATCACTGTGCTAGTTTGTGAATTGCTGTGCCCCTGAGCTCCATTTCTCAACTCCTTTTTTTGTGAGCTGAACGCAAGTCCAAAATTTTGGATCATGTCCTATACTGGTTCCCGGTGGGTGGCTGAGACTTTGGTTAATTCTTCTTCCTGCCGGGAAATTAGAGTGACATGTGCCCGTCCAAATGCCTAACAGCTACTCTCTCATGGGTTCTCCCTCGTCCCTTCCATCCTCTGCCAAATTGGGAACCTGTGCAAACCAGGAGGTTAAATGGCCTGTCTCTCCAAGTTGGGAGATTGATAGTAAGGCAGTTGGAAAGTCAAACTGGAGCACCAGGAGAGGGACTATTCGTTGAGTTTTTGAAAACTTTCGTATTCACAGTGTGTACATTCTCTAGGTTTCCTGTACATGTTATAGCTGTAGTAATATTCCCTTCAACCTGGAGAGTTGGGACCCATGGAATGGGGGCCATGCATTATTGCTTTAAAGGGTCTGCATATGCTCACCCAATCTCACCAATCCTCTCAGTCCCAAGTGTCCAGCCTTATGCCACATCCAGCTGTCATTGTAGATAGGGTCTTTCCAGGTTTCCTCAGACACCCTGAAGGAATTGTAAAGAATTTCCCTGTTTTTTGGTTTTGCATTGGAAATTCCTTTTTATAGTGTGTTTGAGCTGATTCTCGCTGCCATGTTTATGCCACTCTAGACACACTTGATTCCCTTATGGAGACATATCAATACATAGGTTTTAAGATTCTTACTCGTCAGATCTATTCCTCTGCGGGAAATATGGGGTTTTGAGTCTCTTTCACTGAGGAAGGTGTAGGTCTTGTCTATTCCAAAGTTGGTTTTTGGAACGGTCCGTGTGCTTATATCAAACTCTGGTTTTATGCATCACCCCACCTCTCCTTCCCCTTAAAGCAGGCATAAGAGTGTTTTCTAAATGTGAGACTCTGTTCTCTTTCCTAGCTCAGTTCATGTGTAGCCATGTTTACAGGATCTTCATAAGTGATATCTTATGATAAGTCTCTTTTTCTGTGTGACTTATTTCACTTAGAATCATCGTACCTGAATCCACTCACTTTGCTGCTACTGGTCTTATGACATTGATTTCATGGCTGAGAGATATTGCATCGTACGTAAGTACCACAATCTTTTGAACCATTTTTATATTTCTTGGGATATTTAAGGTGTACCCAAGTTGAGGTTCTTGTAGTCAGTGCAGCCCTAAATTTGGAGGTGGCTCTTTCTTATTGATTTTCAGTTTTCCCAAAGTATATTCCCTAGACTGGAAGTGGCCTTGGCTCTGTAGCTCTGTTGTTTACTTGTTTTAGGGAACACAATGCACTCCTCCAGTGAGGCAGTTGGCAATTTACATCCCGCCCATCAGCATAACAAGGCTCCCTGTTCTCCAGGGCCTGTCTTGCCTTTCTGGTTTTTACACATTTTGTGGATGTCCCTTTTGACCGGTGGGAAGTGATACTTCTTTGTAGTGCAGATTTGCATTGCCCGCTTGCTTGCTTGGCCAAAAAGGGCGTATGCGTTTTCTCCTGAATATATTCAGGAGAAAACGCATACACCCTTTTTGGCCAAGTGCATCATTGTCGAAGTTGTGCCCCTCTTCCTGTGCTTTACAGGCGATTCCAACGTACCTGTTGAAATCTGTTTCCTGCTATTTTGCCTCGCTTTCAAGTCCGCCTCGTTGACTTCCCTCAATAGATTTTTGGACGATAGTTGTCCTTTATCACTCTGCCAGTTTGTGAATTGCTGTGCCCCTGAGCTCCATTTCTCAACTCGTTTTTTGTGAGCTGAACGCAAGTCCAACATTTTGGATCATGTCCTATACTGGTTCCCGGTGGGTGGCTGAGACTTTGGTTAATTCTTCTTCCTGCCGGGAAATTAGAGTGACATGTGCCCGTCCAAATGTCTAACAGCTACTCTCTCATGGGTTCTCCCTCGTCCCTTCCATCCTCTGCCAAATTGGGAAGCTGTGCAAACCAGGAGGTTAAAGGGCATGTCTCTCCAAGTTGGGAGATTGATAGTAAGGCAGTTGGAAAGTCACACTGGAGCACCAGGAGAGGGACTATTCGTTGAGTTTTTGAAACCTTTCGTATTCACAGTGTGTACATTCTCTAGGTTTCCTGTACATGTTATAGCTGTAGTAATATTCCCTTCAACCTGGAGAGTTGGGACCCATGGAATGGGGTCCATGCATTATTGCTTTAAAGGGTCTGCATATGCTCACCCAATCTCACCAATCCTCTCAGTCCCAAGTGTCCAGCCTTATGCCACATCCAGCTGTCATTGTAGATAGGGTCTTTCCAGGTTTCCTCAGACACCCTGAAGGAATTGTAAAGAATTTCCCTGTTTTTTGGTTTTGCTTTGGAAATTCCTTTTTATAGTGGGTTTGAGCTGATTCTCGCTGCCATGTTTATGCCACTCTAGACACACTTGATTCCCTTATGGAGACATATCAATACATAGGTTTTAAGATTCTTACTCGTCAGATCTATTCCTCTGCGGGAAATATGGGGTTTTGAGTCTCTTTCACTGAGGAAGGTGTAGGTCTTGTCTATTCCAAAGTTGGTTTTTGGAACGGTCCGTGTGCTTATATCAAACTCTGGTTTTATGCATCACCCCACCTCTCCTTCCCCTTTAAGCAGGCATAAGAGTGTTTTCTAAATGTGAGACTCTGTTCTCTTTCCTAGCTCAGTTCATGTGTAGCCATGTTTACAGGATCTTCATAAGTGATATCTTATGATAAGTCTCTTTTTCTGTGTGACTTATTTCACTTAGAATCATCGTACCTGAATCCACTCACTTTGCTGCTACTGGTCTTATGACATTGATTTCATGGCTGAGGGATATTGCATCGTACGTAAGTACCACAATCTTTTGAACCATTTTTATATTTCCTGGGATATTTAAGGTGTACCCAAGTTGAGGTTCTTGTAGTCAGTGCAGCCCTAAATTTGGAGGTGGCTCTTTCTTATTGATTTTCAGTTTTCCCAAGGTATATTCCCTAGACTGGAAGTGGCCTTGGCTCTGTAGCTCTGTTGTTTACTTGTTTTAGGGAACACAATGCACTCCTCCAGTGAGGCAGTTGGCAATTTACATCCCGCCCATCAGCATAACAAGGCTCCCTGTTCTCCAGGGCCTGTCTTGCCTTTCTGGTTTTTACACATTTTGTGGTTGTCCCTTTTGACCGGTGGGAAGTGATACTTCTTTGTAGTGCAGATTTGCATTGCCCGCTTGCTTGCTTGGCCAAAAAGGACGTATGCGTTTTCTCCTGAATATATTCAGGAGAAAATGCATACGTCCTTTTTGGCCAAGTGCATCATTGTCGAAGTTGTGCCCCTCTTCCTGTGCTTCACAGGCGATTCCAACGTACCTGTTGAAATCTGTTTCCTGCTATTTTGCCTCGCTTTCAAGTCCGCCTCGTTGACTTCCCTCAACAGATTTTTGGATGATAGTTGTCCTTTATCACTGTGCTAGTTTGTGAATTGCTGTGCCCCTGAGCTCCATTTCTCAACTCCTTTTTTTGTGAGCTGAACGCAAGTCCAAAATTTGGATCATGTCCTATACTGGTTCCCGGTGGGTGGCTGAGACTTTGGTTAATTCTTCTTCCTGCCGGGAAATTAGAGTGACATGTGCCCGTCCAAATGCCTAACAGCTACTCTCTCATGGGTTCTCCCTCGTCCCTTCCATCCTCTGCCAAATTGGGAACCTGTGCAAACCAGGAGGTTAAAGGGCCTGTCTCTCCAAGTTGGGAGATTGATAGTAAGGCAGTTGGAAAGTCACACTGGAGCTCCAGGAGAGGGACTATTCGTTGAGTTTTTGAAACCTTTCGTATTCACAGTGTGTACATTCTCTAGGTTTCCTGTACATGTTATAGCTGTAGTAATATTCCCTTCAACCTGGAGAGTTGGGACCCATGGAATGGGGGCCATGCATTATTGCTTGAAAGGGTCTGCATATGCTCACCCAATCTCACCAATCCTCTCAGTCCCAAGTGTCCAGCCTTATGCCACATCCAGCTGTCATTGTAGATAGGGTCTTTCCAGGTTTCCTCAGACACCCTGAAGGAATTGTAAAGAATTTCCCTGTTTTTTGGTTTTGCTTTGGAAATTCCTTTTTATAGTGTGTTTGAGCTGATTCTCGCTGCCATGTTTATGCCACTCTAGACACACTTGATTCCCTTATGGAGACATATCAATACATAGGTTTTAAGATTCTTACTCGTCAGATCTATTCCTCTGCGGGAAATATGGGGTTTTGAGTCTCTTTCACTGAGGAAGGTGTAGGTCTTGTCTATTCCAAAGTTGGTTTTTGGAACGGTCCCTGTGCTTATATCAAACTCTGGTTTTATGCATCACCCCACCTCTCCTTCCCCTTTAAGCAGGCATAAGAGTGTTTTCTATATGTGAGACTCTGTTCTCTTTCCTAGCTCAGTTCATGTGTAGCCATGTTTACAGGATCTTCATAAGTGATATCTTATGATAAGTCTCTTTTTCTGTGTGACTTATTTCACTTAGAATCATCGTACCTGAATCCACTCACTTTGCTGCTACTGGTCTTATGACATTGATTTCATGGCTGAGGGATATTGCATCGTACGTAAGTACCACAATGTTTTGAACCATTTTTATATTTCTTGGGATATTTAAGGTGTACCCAAGTTGAGGTTCTTGTAGTCAGTGCAGCCCTAAATTTGGAGGTGGCTCTTTCTTACTGATTTTCAGTTTTCCCAAGGTATATTCCCTAGACTGGAAGTGGCCTTGGCTCTGTAGCTCTGTTGTTTACTTGTTTTAGGGAACACAATGCACTCCTCCAGTGAGGCAGTTGGCAATTTACATCCCGCCCATCAGCATAACAAGGCTCCCTGTTCTCCAGGGCCTGTCTCGCCTTTCTGGTTTTTACACATTTTGTGGTTGTCCCTTTTGACCGGTGGGAAGTGATACTTCTTTGTAGTGCAGATTTGCATTGCCCGCTTGCTTGCTTGGCCAAAAAGGACGTATGCGTTTTCTCCTGAATATATTCAGGAGAAAATGCATAAGCCCTTTTTGGCCAAGTGCATCATTGTCGAAGTTGTGCCCCTCTTCCTGTGCTTCACAGGTGATTCCAACGTACCTCTTGAAATCTGTTTCCTGCTATTTTGCCTCGCTTTCAAGTCCGCCTCGTTGACTTCCCTCAACAGATTTTTGGATGATAGTTGTCCTTTATCACTGTGCTAGTTTGTGAATTGCTGTGCCCCTGAGCTCCATTTCTCAACTCCTTTTTTTGTGAGCTGAACGCAAGTCCAAAATTTTGGATCATGTCCTATACTGGTTCCCGGTGGGTGGCTGAGACTTTGGTTAATTCTTCTTCCTGCCGGGAAATTAGAGTGACATGTGCCCGTCCAAATGCCTAACAGCTACTCTCTCATGGGTTCTCCCTCGTCCCTTCCATCCTCTGCCAAATTGGGAACCTGTGCAAACCAGGAGGTTAAATGGCCTGTCTCTCCAAGTTGGGAGATTGATAGTAAGGCTGTTGGAAAGTCAAACTGGAGCACCAGGAGAGGGACTATTCGTTGAGTTTTTGAAAACTGTCGTATTCACAGTGTGTACATTCTCTAGGTTTCCTGTACATGTTATAGCTGTAGTAATATTCCCTTCAACCTGGAGAGTTGGGACCCATGGAATGGGGGCCATGCATTATTGCTTTAAAGGGTCTGCATATGCTCACCCAATCTCACCAATCCTCTCAGTCCCAAGTGTCCAGCCTTATGCCACATCCAGCTGTCATTGTAGATAGGGTCTTTCCAGGTTTCCTCAGACACCCTGAAGGAATTGTAAAGAATTTCCCTGTTTTTTGGTTTTGCATTGGAAATTCCTTTTTATAGTGTGTTTGAGCTGATTCTCGCTGCCATGTTTATGCCACTCTAGACACACTTGATTCCCTTATGGAGACATATCAATACATAGGTTTTAAGATTCTTACTCGTCAGATCTATTCCTCTGCGGGAAATATGGGGTTTTGAGTCTCTTTCACTGAGGAAGGTGTAGGTCTTGTCTATTCCAAAGTTGGTTTTTGGAACGGTCCGTGTGCTTATATCAAACTCTGGTTTTATGCATCACCCCACCTCTCCTTCCCCTTAAAGCAGGCATAAGAGTGTTTTCTAAATGTGAGACTCTGTTCTCTTTCCTAGCTCAGTTCATGTGTAGCCATGTTTACAGGATCTTCATAAGTGATATCTTATGATAAGTCTCTTTTTCTGTGTGACTTATTTCACTTAGAATCATCGTACCTGAATCCACTCACTTTGCTGCTACTGGTCTTATGACATTGATTTCATGGCTGAGAGATATTGCATCGTACGTAAGTACCACAATCTTTTGAACCATTTTTATATTTCTTGGGATATTTAAGGTGTACCCAAGTTGAGGTTCTTGTAGTCAGTGCAGCCCTAAATTTGGAGGTGGCTCTTTCTTATTGATTTTCAGTTTTCCCAAAGTATATTCCCTAGACTGGAAGTGGCCTTGGCTCTGTAGCTCTGTTGTTTACTTGTTTTAGGGAACACAATGCACTCCTCCAGTGAGGCAGTTGGCAATTTACATCCCGCCCATCAGCATAACAAGGCTCCCTGTTCTCCAGGGCCTGTCTTGCCTTTCTGGTTTTTACACATTTTGTGGATGTCCCTTTTGACCGGTGGGAAGTGATACTTCTTTGTAGTGCAGATTTGCATTGCCCGCTTGCTTGCTTGGCCAAAAAGGGCGTATGCGTTTTCTCCTGAATATATTGAG
Organism: Mesoplodon densirostris; assembly: GCF_025265405.1. Taxonomy (NCBI): domain Eukaryota; kingdom Metazoa; phylum Chordata; class Mammalia; order Artiodactyla; family Ziphiidae; genus Mesoplodon; species Mesoplodon densirostris. The sequence continues at coordinate 1,222,852 of NW_026778223.1, read as the reverse complement.
GAGAAAACGCATACGCCCTTTTTGGCCAAGTGCATCATTGTCGAAGTTGTGCCCCTCTTCCTGTGCTTTACAGGCGATTCCAACGTACCTGTTGAAATCTGTTTCCTGCTATTTTGCCTCGCTTTCAAGTCCGCCTCGTTGACTTCCCTCAATAGATTTTTGGACGATAGTTGTCCTTTATCACTCTGCCAGTTTGTGAATTGCTGTGCCCCTGAGCTCCATTTCTCAACTCGTTTTTTGTGAGCTGAACGCAAGTCCAACATTTTGGATCATGTCCTATACTGGTTCCCGGTGGGTGGCTGAGACTTTGGTTAATTCTTCTTCCTGCCGGGAAATTAGAGTGACATGTGCCCGTCCAAATGTCTAACAGCTACTCTCTCATGGGTTCTCCCTCGTCCCTTCCATCCTCTGCCAAATTGGGAAGCTGTGCAAACCAGGAGGTTAAAGGGCCTGTCTCTCCAAGTTGGGAGATTGATAGTAAGGCAGTTGGAAAGTCACACTGGAGCACCAGGAGAGGGACTATTCGTTGAGTTTTTGAAACCTTTCGTATTCACAGTGTGTACATTCTCTAGGTTTCCTGTACATGTTATAGCTGTAGTAATATTCCCTTCAACCTGGAGAGTTGGGACCCATGGAATGGGGTCCATGCATTATTGCTTTAAAGGGTCTGCATATGCTCACCCAATCTCACCAATCCTCTCAGTCCCAAGTGTCCAGCCTTATGCCACATCCAGCTGTCATTGTAGATAGGGTCTTTCCAGGTTTCCTCAGACACCCTGAAGGAATTGTAAAGAATTTCCCTGTTTTTTGGTTTTGCTTTGGAAATTCCTTTTTATAGTGGGTTTGAGCTGATTCTCGCTGCCATGTTTATGCCACTCTAGACACACTTGATTCCCTTATGGAGACATATCAATACATAGGTTTTAAGATTCTTACTCGTCAGATCTATTCTTCTGCGGGAAATATGGGGTTTTGAGTCTCTTTCACTGAGGAAGGTGTAGGTCTTGTCTATTCCAAAGTTGGTTTTTGGAACGGTCCCTGTGCTTATATCAAACTCTGGTTTTATGCATCACCCCACCTCTCCTTCCCCTTTAAGCAGGCATAAGAGTGTTTTCTAAATGTGAGACTCTGTTCTCTTTTCTAGCTCAGTTCATGTGTAGCCATGTTTACAGGATCTTCATAAGTGATATCTTATGATAAGTCTCTTTTTCTGTGTGACTTATTTCACTTAGAATCATCGTACCTGAATCCACTCACTTTGCTGCTACTGGTCTTATGACATTGATTTCATGGCTGAGGGATATTGCATCGTACGTAAGTACCACAATCTTTTGAACCATTTTTATATTTCCTGGGATATTTAAGGTGTACCCAAGTTGAGGTTCTTGTAGTCAGTGCAGCCCTAAATTTGGAGGTGGCTCTTTCTTATTGATTTTCAGTTTTCCCAAGGTATATTCCCTAGACTGGAAGTGGCCTTGGCTCTGTAGCTCTGTTGTTTACTTGTTTTAGGGAACACAATGCACTCCTCCAGTGAGGCAGTTGGCAATTTACATCCCGCCCATCAGCATAACAAGGCTCCCTGTTCTCCAGGGCCTGTCTTGCCTTTCTGGTTTTTACACATTTTGTGGTTGTCCCTTTTGACCGGTGGGAAGTGATACTTCTTTGTAGTGCAGATTTGCATTGCCCGCTTGCTTGCTTGGCCAAAAAGGACGTATGCGTTTTCTCCTGAATATATTCAGGTGAAAATGCATACGTCCTTTTTGGCCAAGTGCATCATTGTCGAAGTTGTGCCCCTCTTCCTGTGCTTCACAGGCGATTCCAACGTACCTCTTGAAATCTGTTTCCTGCTATTTTGCCTCGCTTTCAAGTCCGCCTCGTTGACTTCCCTCAAAAGATTTTTGGATGATAGTTGTCCTTTATCACTGTGCTAGTTTGTGAATTGCTGTGCCCCTGAGCTCCATTTCTCAACTCGTTTTTTTGTGAGCTGAACGCAAGTCCAAAATTTTGGATCATGTCCTATACTGGTTCCCGGTGGGTGGCTGAGACTTTGGTTAATTCTTCTTCCTGCCGGGAAATTAGAGTGACATGTGCCCGTCCAAATGCCTAACAGCTACTCTCTCATGGGTTCTCCCTCGTCCCTTCCATCCTCTGCCAAATTGGGAACCTGTGCAAACCAGGAGGTTAAATGGCCTGTCTCTCCAAGTTGGGAGATTGATAGTAAGGCAGTTGGAAAGTCAAACTGGAGCACCAGGAGAGGGAGTATTCGTTGAGTTTTTGAAACCTTTCGTATTCACAGTGTGTACATTCTCTAGGTTTCCTGTACATGTTATAGCTGTAGTAATATTCCCTTCAACCTGGAGAGTTGGGACCCATGGAATGGGGGCCATGCATTATTGCTTTAAAGGGTCTGCATATGCTCACCCAATCTCACCAATCCTCTCAGTCCCAAGTGTCCAGCCTTATGCCACATCCAGCTGTCATTGTAGATAGGGTCTTTCCAGGTTTCCTCAGACACCCTGAAGGAATTGTTAAGAATTTCCCTGTTTTTTGGTTTTGCTTTGGAAATTCCTTTTTATAGTGTGTTTGAGCTGATTCTCGCTGCCATGTTTATGCCACTCTAGACACACTTGATTCCCTTATGGAGACATATCAATACATAGGTTTTAAGATTCTTACTCGTCAGATCTATTCCTCTGCGGGAAATATGGGGTTTGGAGTCTCTTTCACTGAGGAAGGTGTAGGTCTTGTCTATTCCAAAGTTGGTTTTTGGAACGGTCCGTGTGCTTATATCAAACTCTGGTTTTATGCATCACCCCACCTCTCCTTCCCCTTTAAGCAGGCATAAGAGTGTTTTCTAAATGTGAGACTCTGTTCTCTTTCCTAGCTCAGTTCATGTGTAGCCATGTTTACAGGATCTTCATAAGTGATATCTTATGATAAGTCTCTTTTTCTGTGTGACTTATTTCACTTAGAATCATCGTACCTGAATCCACTCACTTTGCTGCTACTGGTCTTATGACATTGATTTCATGGCTGAGAGATATTGCATCGTACGTAAGTACCACAATCTTTTGAACCATTTTTATATTTCTTGGGATATTTAAGGTGTACCCAAGTTGAGGTTCTTGTAGTCAGTGCAGCCCTAAATTTGGAGGTGGCTCTTTCTTATTGATTTTCAGTTTTCCCAAAGTATATTCCCTAGACTGGAAGTGGCCTTGGCTCTGTAGCTCTGTTGTTTACTTGTTTTAGGGAACACAATGCACTCCTCCAGTGAGGCAGTTGGCAATTTACATCCCGCCCATCAGCATAACAAGGCTCCCTGTTCTCCAGGGCCTGTCTTGCCTTTCTGGTTTTTACACATTTTGTGGATGTCCCTTTTGACCGGTGGGAAGTGATACTTCTTTGTAGTGCAGATTTGCATTGCCCGCTTGCTTGCTTGGCCAAAAAGGGCGTATGCGTTTTCTCCTGAATATATTCAGGAGAAAACGCATACGCCCTTTTTGGCCAAGTGCATCATTGTCGAAGTTGTGCCCCTCTTCCTGTGCTTTACAGGCGATTCCAACGTACCTGTTGAAATCTGTTTCCTGCTATTTTGCCTCGCTTTCAAGCTCGCCTCGTTGACTTCCGTCAATAGATTTTTGGACGATAGTTGTCCTTTATCACTCTGCCAGTTTGTGAATTGCTGTGCCCCTGAGCTCCATTTCTCAACTCGTTTTTTGTGAGCTGAACACAAGTCCAACATTTTGGATCATGTCCTATACTGGTTCCCGGTGGGTGGCTGAGACTTTGGTTAATTCTTCTTCCTGCCGGGAAATTAGAGTGACATGTGCCTGTCCAAATGTCTAACAGCTACTCTCTCATGGGTTCTCCCTCGTCCCTTCCATCCTCTGCCAAATTGGGCAGCTGTGCAAACCAGGAGGTTAAAGGGCCTGTCTCTCCAAGTTGGGAGATTGATAGTAAGGCAGTTGGAAAGTCAAACTGGAGCACCAGGAGAGGGACTATTCGTTGAGTTTTTGAAACCTTTCGTATTCACAGTGTGTACATTCTCTAGGTTTCCTGTACATGTTATAGCTGTAGTAATATTCCCTTCAACCTGGAGAGTTGGGACCCATGGAATGGGGGCCATGCATTATTGCTTTAAAGGGTCTGCATATGCTCACCCAATCTCATCAATCCTCTCAGTCCCAAGTGTCCAGCCTTATGCCACATCCAGCTGTCATTGTAGATAGGGTCTTTCCAGGTTTCCTCAGACACCCTGAAGGAATTGTAAAGAATTTCCCTGTTTTTTGGTTTTGCTTTGGAAATTCCTTTTTATAGTGGGTTTGAGCTGATTCTCGCTGCCATGTTTATGCCACTCTAGACACACTTGATTCCCTTATGGAGACATATCAATACATAGGTTTTAAGATTCTTACTAGTCAGATATATTCCTCTGCGGGAAATATGGGGTTTTGAGTCTCTTTCACTGAGGAAGGTGTAGGTCTTGTCTATTCCAAAGTTGGTTTTTGGAACGGTCCCTGTGCTTATATCAAACTCTGGTTTTATGCATCATCCCACCTCTCCTTCGCCTTTATGCAGGCATAAGAGTGTTTTCTAAATGTGAGACTCTGTTCTCTTTCCTAGCTCAGTTCATGTGTAGCCATGTTTACAGGATCTTCATAAGTGATATCTTATGATAAGTTTCTTTTTCTGTGTGACTTATTTCACTTAGAATCATCGTACCTGAATCCACTCACTTTGCTGCTACTGGTCTTATGACATTGATTTCATGGCTGAGGGATATTGCATCGTACGTAAGTACCACAATCTTTTGAACCATTTTTATATTTCCTGGGATATTTAAGGTGTACCCAAGTTGAGGTTCTTGTAGTTAGTGCAGCCCTAAATTTGGAGGTGGCTCTTTCTTATTGATTTTCAGTTTTCCCAAGGTATATTCCCTAGACTGGAAGTGGCCTTGGCTCTGTACCTCTGTTGTTTACTGGTTTTAGGGAACACAATGCACTCCTCCAGTGAGGCAGTTGGCAATTTACATCCCGCCCATCAGCATAACAAGGCTCCCTGTTCTCCAGGGCCTGTCTTGCCTTTCTGGTTTTTACACATTTTGTGGATGTCCCTTTTGACCGGTGGGAAGTGATACTTCTTTGTAGTGCAGATTTGCATTGCCCGCTTGCTTGCTTGGCCAAAAGGGCGTATGCATTTTCTCCTGAATATATTCAGGAGAAAACGCATACGCCCTTTTTGGCCAAGTGCATCATTGTCGAAGTTGTGCCCCTCTTCCTGTGCTTCACAGGCGATTCCAACGTACCTCTTGAAATCTGTTTCCTGCTATTTTGCCTCGCTTTCAAGTCCGCCTCGTTGACTTCCCTCAACAGATTTTTGGACGATAGTTGTCCTTTATCACTCTGCTAGTTTGTGAATTGCTGTGCCCCTGAGCTCCATTTCTCAACTCGGTTTTTTTGTGAGCTGAACGCAATTCCAAGATTTTGGATCATGTCCTATACTGGGTCCCGGTGGGTGGCTGAGACTTTGGTTAATTCTTCTTCCTGCCGGGAAATTAGAGTGACATGTGCCTGTCCAAATGCCTAACAGCTACTCTCTCATGGGTTCTCCCTCGTCCCTTCCATCCTCTGCCAAATTGGGCAGCTGTGCAAACCAGGAGGTTAAAGGGCCTGTCTCTCCAAGTTGGGAGATTGATAGTAAGGCAGTTGGAAAGTCACACTGGAGCACCAGGAGAGGGACTATTCGTTGAGTTTTTGAAACCTTTCGTATTCACAGTGTGTACATTCTCTAGGTTTCCTGTACATGTTATAGCTGTAGTAATATTCCCTTCAACCTGGAGAGTTGGGACCCATGGAATGTGGGCCATGCATTATTGCTTTAAAGGGTCTGCATATGCTCACCCAATCTCACCAATCCTCTCAGTCCCAAGTGTCCAGCCTTATGCCATATCCAGCTGTCATTGTAGATAGGTTCTTTCCAGGTTTCCTCAGACACCCTGAAGGAATTGTAAAGAATTTCCCTGTTTTTTGGTTTTGCTTTGGAAATTCCTTTTTATAGTGTGTTTGAGCTGATTCTCGCTGCCATGTTTATGCCACTCTAGACACACTTGATTCCGTTATGGAGACATATCAATACATAGGTTTTAAGATTCTTACTCGTCAGATCTATTCCTCTGCGGGAAATATGGGGTTTTGAGTCTCTTTCACTGAGGAAGGTGTAGGTCTTGTCTATTCCAAAGTTGGTTTTTGGAACGGTCCCTGTGCTTATATCAAACTCTGGTTTTATGCATCACCCCACCTCTCCTTCCCCTTTAAGCAGGCATAAGAGTGTTTTCTAAATGTGAGACTCTGTTCTCTTTCCTAGCTCAGTTCATTTGTAGCCATGTTTACAGGATCTTCATAAGTGATATCTTATGATAAGTCTCTTTTTCTGTGTGACTTATTTCACTTAGAATCATCGTACCTGAATCCACTCACTTTGCTGCTACTGGTCTTATGACATTGATTTCATGGCTGAGAGATATTGCATCGTACGTAAGTACCACAATCTTTTGAACCATTTTTATATTTCCTGGGATATTTAAGGTGTACCCAAGTTGAGGTTCTTGTAGTCAGTGCAGCCCTAAATTTGGAGGTGGCTCTTTCTTATTGATTTTCAGTTTTCCCAAGGTATATTCCCTAGACTGGAAGTGGCCTTGGCTCTGTAGCTCTGTTGTTTACTTGTTTTAGGGAACACAATGCACTCCTCCAGTGAGGCAGTTGGCAATTTACATCCCGCCCATCAGCATAACAAGGCTCCCTGTTCTCCAGGGCCTGTCTTGCCTTTCTGGTTTTTACACATTTTGTGGATGTCCCTTTTGACCGGTGGGAAGTGATACTTCTTTGTAGTGCAGATTTGCATTGCCCGCTTGCTTGCTTGGCCAAAAAGGGCGTATGCGTTTTCTCCTGAATATATTCAGGAGAAAACGCATACGCCCTTTTTGGCCAAGTGCATCATTGTCGAAGTTGTGCCCCTCTTCCTGTGCTTCACAGGCGATTCCAACGTACCTCTTGAAATCTGTTTCCTGCTATTTTGCTTCGCTTTCAAGTCCGCCTCGTTGACTTCCCTCAACAGATTTTTGGACGATAGTTGTCCTTTATCACTCTGCTAGTTTGTGAATTGCTGTGCCCCTGAGCTCCATTTCTCAACTCGTTTTTTTGTGAGCTGAACGCAAGTCCAAAATTTTGGATCATCTCCTATACTGGTTCCCGGTGGGTGGCTGAGACTTTGGTTAATTCTTCTTCCTGCCGGGAAATTAGAGTGACATGTGCCCGTCCAAATGCCTAACAGCTACTCTCTCATGGGTTCTCCCTCGTCCCTTCCATCCTCTGCCAAATTGGGAACCTGTGCAAACCAGGAGGTTAAATGGCCTGTCTCTCCAAGTTGGGAGATTGATAGTAAGGCAGTTGGAAAGTCAAACTGGAGCACCAGGAGAGGGACTATTCGTTGAGTTTTTGAAACCTTTCGTATTCACAGTGTGTACATTCTCTAGGTTTCCTGTACATGTTATAGCTGTAGTAATATTCCCTTCAACCTGGAGAGTTGGGACCCATGGAATGGGGGCCATGCATTATTGCTTTAAAGGGTCTGCATATGCTCACCCAATCTCACCAATCCTCTCAGTCCCAAGTGTCCAGCCTTATGCCACATCCAGCTGTCATTGTAGATAGGGTCTTTCCAGGTTTCCTCAGACACCCTGAAGGAATTGTAAAGAATTTCCCTGTTTTTTGGTTTTGCTTTGGAAATTCCTTTTTATAGTGGGTTTGAGCTGATTCTCGCTGCCATGTTTATGCCACTCTAGACACACTTGATTCCGTTATGGAGACATATCAATACATAGGTTTTAAGATTCTTCCTAGTTAGATCTATTCCTCTCCGGGAAATATGGGGTTTTGAGTCTCTTTCACTGAGGAAGGTGTAGGTCTTGTCTATTCCAAAGTTGGTTTTTGGAACGGTCCCTGTTCTTATATCAAACTCTGGTTTTATGCATCATCCCACCTCTCCTTCCCCTTTAAGCAGGCATAAGAGTGTTTTCTAAATGTGAGACTCTGTTCTCTTTCCTAGCTCAGTTCATGTGTAGCCATGTTTACAGGATCTTCATAAGTGATATCTTATGATAAGTTTCTTTTTCTGTGTGACTTATTTCACTTAGAATCATCGTACCTGAATCCACTCACTTTGCTGCTACTGGTCTTATGACATTGATTTCATGGCTGAGGGATATTGCATCGTACGTAAGTACCACAATCTTTTGAACCATTTTTATATTTCCTGGGATATTTAAGGTGTACCCAAGTTGAGGTTCTTGTAGTCAGTGCAGCCCTAAATTTTGAGGTGGCTCTTTCTTATTGATTTTCAGTTTTCCCAAGGTATATTCCCTAGACTGGAAGTGGCCTTGGCTCTGTAGCTCTGTTGTTTACTTGTTTTAGGGAACACAATGCACTCCTCCAGTGAGGTAGTTGGCAATTTACATCCCGCCCATCAGCATAACAAGGCTCCCTGTTCTCCAGGGCCTGTCTTGCCTTTCTGGTTTTTACACATTTTGTGGATGTCCCTTTTGACCGGTGGGAAGTGATACTTCTTTGTAGTGCAGATTTGCATTGCCCGCTTGCTTGCTTGGCCAAAAAGGGCGTATGCGTTTTCTCCTGAATATATTCAGGAGAAAACGCATACGCCCTTTTTGGCCAAGTGCATCATTGTCGAAGTTGTGCCCCTCTTCCTGTGCTTCACAGGCGATTCCATCGTACCTGTTGAAATCTGTTTCCTGCTATTTTGCCTCGCTTTCAAGTCCGCCTCGTTGACTTCCCTCAATAGATTTTTGGACGATAGTTGTCCTTTATCACTCTGCCTGTTTGTGAATTGCTGTGCCCCTGAGCTCCATTTCTCAACTCGTTTTTTGTGAGCTGAACGCAAGTCCAACATTTTGGATCATGTCCTATACTGGTTCCCGGTGGGTGGCTGAGACTTTGGTTAATTCTTCTTCCTGCCGGGAAATTAGAGTGACATGTGCCCGTCCAAATGCCTAACAGCTACTCTCTCATGGGTTCTCCCTCATCCCTTCCATCCTCTGCCAAATTGGGAACGTGTGCAAACCAGGAGCTTAAAGGGCCTGTCTCTCCAAGTTGGGAGATCGATAGTAAGGCAGTTGGAAAGTCACACTGGAGCACCAGGAGAGGGACTATTCGTTGAGTTTTTGAAACCTTTCGTATTCACAGTGTGTACATTCTCTAGGTTTCCTGTACATGTTATAGCTGTAGTAATATTCCCTTCAACCTGGAGAGTTGGGACCCATGGAATGGGGGCCATGCATTATTGCTTTAAAGGGTCTGCATATGCTCACCCAATCTCACCAATCCTCTCAGTCCCAAGTGTCCAGCCTTATGCCACATCCAGCTGTCATTGTAGATAGGGTCTTTCCAGGTTTCCTCAGACACCCTGAAGGAATTGTTAAGAATTTCCCTGTTTTTTGGTTTTGCTTTGGAAATTCCTTTTTATAGTGTGTTTGAGCTGATTCTCGCTGCCATGTTTATGCCACTCTAGACACACTTGATTCCCTTATGGAGACATATCAATACATAGGTTTTAAGATTCTTACTCGTCAGATCTATTCCTCTGCGGGAAATATGGGGTTTGGAGTCTCTTTCACTGAGGAAGGTGTAGGTCTTGTCTATTCCAAAGTTGGTTTTTGGAACGGTCCGTGTGCTTATATCAAACTCTGGTTTTATGCATCACCCCACCTCTCCTTCCCCTTTAAGCAGGCATAAGAGTGTTTTCTAAATGTGAGACTCTGTTCTCTTTCCTAGCTCAGTTCATGTGTAGCCATGTTTACAGGATCTTCATAAGTGATATCTTATGATAAGTCTCTTTTTCTGTGTGACTTATTTCACTTAGAATCATCGTACCTGAATCCACTCACTTTGCTGCTACTGGTCTTATGACATTGATTTCATGGCTGAGAGATATTGCATCGTACGTAAGTACCACAATCTTTTGAACCATTTTTATATTTCTTGGGATATTTAAGGTGTACCCAAGTTGAGGTTCTTGTAGTCAGTGCAGCCCTAAATTTGGAGGTGGCTCTTTCTTATTGATTTTCAGTTTTCCCAAAGTATATTCCCTAGACTGGAAGTGGCCTTGGCTCTGTAGCTCTGTTGTTTACTTGTTTTAGGGAACACAATGCACTCCTCCAGTGAGGCAGTTGGCAATTTACATCCCGCCCATCAGCATAACAAGGCTCCCTGTTCTCCAGGGCCTGTCTTGCCTTTCTGGTTTTTACACATTTTGTGGATGTCCCTTTTGACCGGTGGGAAGTGATACTTCTTTGTAGTGCAGATTTGCATTGCCCGCTTGCTTGCTTGGCCAAAAAGGGCGTATGCGTTTTCTCCTGAATATATTCAGGAGAAAACGCATACGCCCTTTTTGGCCAAGTGCATCATTGTCGAAGTTGTGCCCCTCTTCCTGTGCTTTACAGGCGATTCCAACGTACCTGTTGAAATCTGTTTCCTGCTATTTTGCCTCGCTTTCAAGCTCGCCTCGTTGACTTCCGTCAATAGATTTTTGGACGATAGTTGTCCTTTATCACTCTGCCAGTTTGTGAATTGCTGTGCCCCTGAGCTCCATTTCTCAACTCGTTTTTTGTGAGCTGAACACAAGTCCAACATTTTGGATCATGTCCTATACTGGTTCCCGGTGGGTGGCTGAGACTTTGGTTAATTCTTCTTCCTGCCGGGAAATTAGAGTGACATGTGCCCGTCCAAATGTCTAACAGCTACTCTCTCATGGGTTCTCCCTCGTCCCTTCCATCCTCTGCCAAATTGGGCAGCTGTGCAAACCAGGAGGTTAAAGGGCCTGTCTCTCCAAGTTGGGAGATTGATAGTAAGGCAGTTGGAAAGTCAAACTGGAGCACCAGGAGAGGGACTATTCGTTGAGTTTTTGAAACCTTTCGTATTCACAGTGTGTACATTCTCTAGGTTTCCTGTACATGTTATAGCTGTAGTAATATTCCCTTCAACCTGGAGAGTTGGGACCCATGGAATGGGGGCCATGCATTATTGCTTTAAAGGGTCTGCATATGCTCACCCAATCTCATCAATCCTCTCAGTCCCAAGTGTCCAGCCTTATGCCACATCCAGCTGTCATTGTAGATAGGGTCTTTCCAGGTTTCCTCAGACACCCTGAAGGAATTGTAAAGAATTTCCCTGTTTTTTGGTTTTGCTTTGGAAATTCCTTTTTATAGTGGGTTTGAGCTGATTCTCGCTGCCATGTTTATGCCACTCTAGACACACTTGATTCCCTTATGGAGACATATCAATACATAGGTTTTAAGATTCTTACTAGTCAGATATATTCCTCTGCGGGAAATATGGGGTTTTGAGTCTCTTTCACTGAGGAAGGTGTAGGTCTTGTCTATTCCAAAGTTGGTTTTTGGAACGGTCCCTGTGCTTATATCAAACTCTGGTTTTATGCATCATCCCACCTCTCCTTCCCCTTTATGCAGGCATAAGAGTTTTTTCTAAATGTGAGACTCTGTTCTCTTTCCTAGCTCAGTTCATGTGTAGCCATGTTTACAGGATCTTCATAAGTGATATCTTATGATAAGTTTCTTTTTCTGTGTGACTTATTTCACTTAGAATCATCGTACCTGAATCCACTCACTTTGCTGCTACTGGTCTTATGACATTGATTTCATGGCTGAGGGATATTGCATCGTACGTAAGTACCACAATCTTTTGAACCATTTTTATATTTCCTGGGATATTTAAGGTGTACCCAAGTTGAGGTTCTTGTAGTCAGTGCAGCCCTAAATTTGGAGGTGGCTCTTTCTTATTGATTTTCAGTTTTCCCAATGTATATTCCCTAGACTGGAAGTGGCCTTGGCTCTGTACCTCTGTTGTTTACTGGTTTTAGGGAACACAATGCACTCCTCCAGTGAGGCAGTTGGCAATTTACATCCCGCCCATCAGCATAACAAGGCTCCCTGTTCTCCAGGGCCTGTCTTGCCTTTCTGGTTTTTACACATTTTGTGGATGTCCCTTTTGACCGGTGGGAAGTGATACTTCTTTGTAGTGCAGATTTGCATTGCCCGCTTGCTTGCTTGGCCAAAAAGGGCGTATGCATTTTCTCCTGAATATATTCAGGAGAAAACGCATACGCCCTTTTTGGCCAAGTGCATCATTGTCGAAGTTGTGCCCCTCTTCCTGTGCTTCACAGGCGATTCCAACGTACCTCTTGAAATCTGTTTCCTGCTATTTTGCCTCGCTTTCAAGTCCGCCTCGTTGACTTCCCTCAACAGATTTTTGGACGATAGTTGTCCTTTATCACTCTGCTAGTTTGTGAATTGCTGTGCCCCTGAGCTCCATTTCTCAACTCGGTTTTTTTGTGAGCTGAACGCAAGTCCAAGATTTTGGATCATGTCCTATACTGGGTCCCGGTGGGTGGCTGAGACTTTGGTTAATTCTTCTTCCTGCCGGGAAATTAGAGTGACATGTGCCTGTCCAAATGCCTAACAGCTACTCTCTCATGGGTTCTCCCTCGTCCCTTCCATCCTCTGCCAAATTGGGCAGCTGTGCAAACCAGGAGGTTAAAGGGCCTGTCTCTCCAAGTTGGGAGATTGATAGTAAGGCAGTTGGAAAGTCACACTGGAGCACCAGGAGAGGGACTATTCGTTGAGTTTTTGAAACCTTTCGTATTCACAGTGTGTACATTCTCTAGGTTTCCTGTACATGTTATAGCTGTAGTAATATTCCCTTCAACCTGGAGAGTTGGGACCCATGGAATGTGGGCCATGCATTATTGCTTTAAAGGGTCTGCATATGCTCACCCAATCTCACCAATCCTCTCAGTCCCAAGTGTCCAGCCTTATGCCATATCCAGCTGTCATTGTAGATAGGTTCTTTCCAGGTTTCCTCAGACACCCTGAAGGAATTGTAAAGAATTTCCCTGTTTTTTGGTTTTGCTTTGGAAATTCCTTTTTATAGTGTGTTTGAGCTGATTCTCGCTGCCATGTTTATGCCACTCTAGACACACTTGATTCCGTTATGGAGACATATCAATACATAGGTTTTAAGATTCTTACTCGTCAGATCTATTCCTCTGCGGGAAATATGGGGTTTTGAGTCTCTTTCACTGAGGAAGGTGTAGGTCTTGTCTATTCCAAAGTTGGTTTTTGGAACGGTCCCTGTGCTTATATCAAACTCTGGTTTTATGCATCACCCCACCTCTCCTTCCCCTTTAAGCAGGCATAAGAGTGTTTTCTAAATGTGAGACTCTGTTCTCTTTCCTAGCTCAGTTCATTTGTAGCCATGTTTACAGGATCTTCATAAGTGATATCTTATGATAAGTCTCTTTTTCTGTGTGACTTATTTCACTTAGAATCATCGTACCTGAATCCACTCACTTTGCTGCTACTGGTCTTATGACATTGATTTCATGGCTGAGAGATATTGCATCGTACGTAAGTACCACAATCTTTTGAACCATTTTTATATTTCCTGGGATATTTAAGGTGTACCCAAGTTGAGGTTCTTGTAGTCAGTGCAGCCCTAAATTTGGAGGTGGCTCTTTCTTATTGATTTTCAGTTTTCCCAAGGTATATTCCCTAGACTGGAAGTGGCCTTGGCTCTGTAGCTCTGTTGTTTACTTGTTTTAGGGAACACAATGCACTCCTCCAGTGAGGCAGTTGGCAATTTACATCCCGCCCATCAGCATAACAAGGCTCCCTGTTCTCCAGGGCCTGTCTTGCCTTTCTGGTTTTTACACATTTTGTGGATGTCCCTTTTGACCGGTGGGAAGTGATACTTCTTTGTAGTGCAGATTTGCATTGCCCGCTTGCTTGCTTGGCCAAAAAGGGCGTATGCGTTTTCTCCTGAATATATTCAGGAGAAAACGCATACGCCCTTTTTGGCCAAGTGCATCATTGTCGAAGTTGTGCCCCTCTTCCTGTGCTTCACAGGCGATTCCAACGTACCTCTTGAAATCTGTTTCCTGCTATTTTGCTTCGCTTTCAAGTCCGCCTCGTTGACTTCCCTCAACAGATTTTTGGACGATAGTTGTCCTTTATCACTCTGCTAGTTTGTGAATTGCTGTGCCCCTGAGCTCCATTTCTCAACTCGTTTTTTTGTGAGCTGAACGCAAGTCCAAAATTTTGGATCATCTCCTATACTGGTTCCCGGTGGGTGGCTGAGACTTTGGTTAATTCTTCTTCCTGCCGGGAAATTAGAGTGACATGTGCCCGTCCAAATGCCTAACAGCTACTCTCTCATGGGTTCTCCCTCGTCCCTTCCATCCTCTGCCAAATTGGGAACCTGTGCAAACCAGGAGGTTAAATGGCCTGTCTCTCCAAGTTGGGAGATTGATAGTAAGGCAGTTGGAAAGTCAAACTGGAGCACCAGGAGAGGGACTATTCGTTGAGTTTTTGAAACCTTTCGTATTCACAGTGTGTACATTCTCTAGGTTTCCTGTACATGTTATAGCTGTAGTAATATTCCCTTCAACCTGGAGAGTTGGGACCCATGGAATGGGGGCCATGCATTATTGCTTTAAAGGGTCTGCATATGCTCACCCAATCTCACCAATCCTCTCAGTCCCAAGTGTCCAGCCTTATGCCACATCCAGCTGTCATTGTAGATAGGGTCTTTCCAGGTTTCCTCAGACACCCTGAAGGAATTGTAAAGAATTTCCCTGTTTTTTGGTTTTGCTTTGGAAATTCCTTTTTATAGTGGGTTTGAGCTGATTCTCGCTGCCATGTTTATGCCACTCTAGACACACTTGATTCCGTTATGGAGACATATCAATACATAGGTTTTAAGATTCTTCCTAGTTAGATCTATTCCTCTCCGGGAAATATGGGGTTTTGAGTCTCTTTCACTGAGGAAGGTGTAGGTCTTGTCTATTCCAAAGTTGGTTTTTGGAACGGTCCCTGTTCTTATATCAAACTCTGGTTTTATGCATCATCCCACCTCTCCTTCCCCTTTAAGCAGGCATAAGAGTGTTTTCTAAATGTGAGACTCTGTTCTCTTTCCTAGCTCAGTTCATGTGTAGCCATGTTTACAGGATCTTCATAAGTGATATCTTATGATAAGTTTCTTTTTCTGTGTGACTTATTTCACTTAGAATCATCGTACCTGAATCCACTCACTTTGCTGCTACTGGTCTTATGACATTGATTTCATGGCTGAGGGATATTGCATCGTACGTAAGTACCACAATCTTTTGAACCATTTTTATATTTCCTGGGATATTTAAGGTGTACCCAAGTTGAGGTTCTTGTAGTCAGTGCAGCCCTAAATTTTGAGGTGGCTCTTTCTTATTGATTTTCAGTTTTCCCAAGGTATATTCCCTAGACTGGAAGTGGCCTTGGCTCTGTAGCTCTGTTGTTTACTTGTTTTAGGGAACACAATGCACTCCTCCAGTGAGGTAGTTGGCAATTTACATCCCGCCCATCAGCATAACAAGGCTCCCTGTTCTCCAGGGCCTGTCTTGCCTTTCTGGTTTTTACACATTTTGTGGATGTCCCTTTTGACCGGTGGGAAGTGATACTTCTTTGTAGTGCAGATTTGCATTGCCCGCTTGCTTGCTTGGCCAAAAAGGGCGTATGCGTTTTCTCCTGAATATATTCAGGAGAAAACGCATACGCCCTTTTTGGCCAAGTGCATCATTGTCGAAGTTGTGCCCCTCTTCCTGTGCTTCACAGGCGATTCCATCGTACCTGTTGAAATCTGTTTCCTGCTATTTTGCCTCGCTTTCAAGTCCGCCTCGTTGACTTCCCTCAATAGATTTTTGGACGATAGTTGTCCTTTATCACTCTGCCTGTTTGTGAATTGCTGTGCCCCTGAGCTCCATTTCTCAACTCGTTTTTTGTGAGCTGAACGCAAGTCCAACATTTTGGATCATGTCCTATACTGGTTCCCGGTGGGTGGCTGAGACTTTGGTTAATTCTTCTTCCTGCCGGGAAATTAGAGTGACATGTGCCCGTCCAAATGCCTAACAGCTACTCTCTCATGGGTTCTCCCTCATCCCTTCCATCCTCTGCCAAATTGGGAACGTGTGCAAACCAGGAGCTTAAAGGGCCTGTCTCTCCAAGTTGGGAGATCGATAGTAAGGCAGTTGGAAAGTCACACTGGAGCACCAGGAGAGGGACTATTCGTTGAGTTTTTGAAACCTTTCGTATTCACAGTGTGTACATTCTCTAGGTTTCCTGTACATGTTATAGCTGTAGTAATATTCCCTTCAACCTGGAGAGTTGGGACCCATGGAATGGGGGCCATGCATTATTGCTTTAAAGGGTCTGCATATGCTCACCCAATCTCACCAATCCTCTCAGTCCCAAGTGTCCAGCCTTATGCCACATCCAGCTGTCATTGTAGATAGGGTCTTTCCAGGTTTCCTCAGACACCCTGAAGGAATTGTAAAGAATTTCCCTGTTTTTTGGTTTTGCTTTGGAAATTCCTTTTTATAGTGGGTTTGAGCTGATTCTCGCTGCCATGTTTATGCCACTCTAGACACACTTGATTCCCTTATGGAGACATATCAATACATAGGTTTTAAGATTCTTACTAGTCAGATATATTCCTCTGCGGGAAATATGGGGTTTTGAGTCTCTTTCACTGAGGAAGGTGTAGGTCTTGTCTATTCCAAAGTTGGTTTTTGGAACGGTCCCTGTGCTTATATCAGACTCTGGTTTTATGCATCACCCCACCTCTCCTTCCCCTTTAAGCAGGCATAAGAGTGTTTTCTAAATGTGAGACTCTGTTCTCTTTCCTAGCTCAGTTCATGTGTAGCCATGTTTACAGGATCTTCATAAGTGATATCTTATGATAAGTTTCTTTTTCTGTGTGACTTATTTCACTTAGAATCATCGTACCTGAATCCACTCACTTTGCTGCTACTGGTCTTATGACATTGATTTCATGGCTGAGAGATATTGCATCGTACGTAAGTACCACAATCTTTTGAACCATTTTTATATTTCCTGGGATATTTAAGGTGTACCCAAGTTGAGGTTCTTGTAGTCAGTGCAGCCCTAAATTTGGAGGTGGCTCTTTCTTATTGATTTTCAGTTTTCCCAAGGTATATTCCCTAGACTGGAAGTGGCCTTGGCTCTGTAGCTCTGTTGTTTACTTGTTTTAGGGAACACAATGCACTCCTCCAGTGAGGCAGTTGGCAATTTACATCCCGCCCATCAGCATAACAAGGCTCCCTGTTCTCCAGGGCCTGTCTTGCCTTTCTGGTTTTTACACATTTTGTGGATGTCCCTTTTGACCGGTGGGAAGTGATACTTCTTTGTAGTGCAGATTTGCATTGCCCGCTTGCTTGCTTGGCCAAAAAGGGCGTATGCGTTTTCTCCTGAATATATTCAGGAGAAAACGCATACGCCCTTTTTGGCCAAGTGCATCATTGTCGAAGTTGTGCCCCTCTTCCTGTGCTTCACAGGCGATTCCAACGTACCTCTTGAAATCTGTTTCCTGCTATTTTGCTTCGCTTTCAAGTCCGCCTCGTTGACTTCCCTCAACAGATTTTTGGACGATAGTTGTCCTTTATCACTCTGCTAGTTTGTGAATTGCTGTGCCCCTGAGCTCCATTTCTCAACTCGTTTTTTTGTGAGCTGAACGCAAGTCCAAAATTTTGGATCATGTCCTATACTGGTTCCCGGTGGGTGGCTGAGACTTTGGTTAATTCTTCTTCCTGCCGGGAAATTAGAGTGACATGTGCCCGTCCAAATGCCTAACAGCTACTCTCTCATGGGTTCTCCCTCGTCCCTTCCATCCTCTGCCAAATTGGGAACCTGTGCAAACCAGGAGGTTAAATGGCCTGTCTCTCCAAGTTGGGAGATTGATAGTAAGGCAGTTGGAAAGTCAAACTGGAGCACCAGGAGAGGGACTATTCGTTGAGTTTTTGAAACCTTTCGTATTCACAGTGTGTACATTCTCTAGGTTTCCTGTACATGTTATAGCTGTAGTAATATTCCCTTCAACCTGGAGAGTTGGGACCCATGGAATGGGGGCCATGCATTATTGCTTTAAAGGGTCTGCATATGCTCACCCAATCTCACCAATCCTCTCAGTCCCAAGTGTCCAGCCTTATGCCACATCCAGCTGTCATTGTAGATAGGGTCTTTCCAGGTTTCCTCAGACACCCTGAAGGAATTGTAAAGAATTTCCCTGTTTTTTGGTTTTGCTTTTGAAATTCCTTTTTATAGTGGGTTTGAGCTGATTCTCGCTGCCATGTTTATGCCACTCTAGACACACTTGATTCCGTTATGGAGACATATCAATACATAGGTTTTAAGATTCTTCCTAGTTAGATCTATTCCTCTCCGGGAAATATGGGGTTTTGAGTCTCTTTCACTGAGGAAGGTGTAGGTCTTGTCTATTCCAAAGTTGGTTTTTGGAACGGTCCCTGTTCTTATATCAAACTCTGGTTTTATGCATCATCCCACCTCTCCTTCCCCTTTAAGCAGGCATAAGAGTGTTTTCTAAATGTGAGACTCTGTTCTCTTTCCTAGCTCAGTTCATGTGTAGCCATGTTTACAGGATCTTCATAAGTGATATCTTATGATAAGTTTCTTTTTCTGTGTGACTTATTTCACTTAGAATCATCGTACCTGAATCCACTCACTTTGCTGCTACTGGTCTTATGACATTGATTTCATGGCTGAGGGATATTGCATCGTACGTAAGTACCACAATCTTTTGAACCATTTTTATATTTCCTGGGATATTTACGGTGTACCCAAGTTGAGGTTCTTGTAGTCAGTGCAGCCCTAAATTTTGAGGTGGCTCTTTCTTATTGATTTTCAGTTTTCCCAAGGTATATTCCCTAGACTGGAAGTGGCCTTGGCTCTGTAGCTCTGTTGTTTACTTGTTTTAGGGAACACAATGCACTCCTCCAGTGAGGTAGTTGGCAATTTACATCCCGCCCATCAGCATAACAAGGCTCCCTGTTCTCCAGGGCCTGTCTTGCCTTTCTGGTTTTTACACATTTTGTGGATGTCCCTTTTGACCGGTGGGAAGTGATACTTCTTTGTAGTGCAGATTTGCATTGCCCGCTTGCTTGCTTGGCCAAAAAGGGCGTATGCGTTTTCTCCTGAATATATTCAGGAGAAAACGCATACGCCCTTTTTGGCCAAGTGCATCATTGTCGAAGTTGTGCCCCTCTTCCTGTGCTTCACAGGCGATTCCATCGTACCTGTTGAAATCTGTTTCCTGCTATTTTGCCTCGCTTTCAAGTCCGCCTCGTTGACTTCCCTCAATAGATTTTTGGACGATAGTTGTCCTTTATCACTCTGCCTGTTTGTGAATTGCTGTGCCCCTGAGCTCCATTTCTCAACTCGTTTTTTGTGAGCTGAACGCAAGTCCAACATTTTGGATCATGTCCTATACTGGTTCCCGGTGGGTGGCTGAGACTTTGGTTAATTCTTCTTCCTGCCGGGAAATTAGAGTGACATGTGCCCGTCCAAATGCCTAACAGCTACTCTCTCATGGGTTCTCCCTCATCCCTTCCATCCTCTGCCAAATTGGGAACCTGTGCAAACCAGGAGCTTAAAGGGCCTGTCTCTCCAAGTTGGGAGATCGATAGTAAGGCAGTTGGAAAGTCACACTGGAGCACCAGGAGAGGGACTATTCGTTGAGTTTTTGAAACCTTTCGTATTCACAGTGTGTACATTCTCTAGGTTTCCTGTACATGTTATAGCTGTAGTAATATTCCCTTCAACCTGGAGAGTTGGGACCCATGGAATGGGGGCCATGCATTATTGCTTTAAAGGGTCTGCATATGCTCACCCAATCTCACCAATCCTCTCAGTCCCAAGTGTCCAGCCTTATGCCACATCCAGCTGTCATTGTAGATAGGGTCTTTCCAGGTTTCCTCAGACACCCTGAAGGAATTGTAAAGAATTTCCCTGTTTTTTGGTTTTGCTTTGGAAATTCCTTTTTATAGTGGGTTTGAGCTGATTCTCGCTGCCATGTTTATGCCACTCTAGACACACTTGATTCCCTTATGGAGACATATCAATACATAGGTTTTAAGATTCTTACTAGTCAGATATATTCCTCTGCGGGAAATATGGGGTTTTGAGTCTCTTTCACTGAGGAAGGTGTAGGTCTTGTCTATTCCAAAGTTGGTTTTTGGAACGGTCCCTGTGCTTATATCAGACTCTGGTTTTATGCATCACCCCACCTCTCCTTCCCCTTTAAGCAGGCATAAGAGTGTTTTCTAAATGTGAGACTCTGTTCTCTTTCCTAGCTCAGTTCATGTGTAGCCATGTTTACAGGATCTTCATAAGTGATATCTTATGATAAGTTTCTTTTTCTGTGTGACTTATTTCACTTAGAATCATCGTACCTGAATCCACTCACTTTGCTGCTACTGGTCTTATGACATTGATTTCATGGCTGAGGGATATTGCATCGTACATAAGTACCACAATCTTTTGAACCATTTTTATATTTCTTGGGATATTTAAGGTGTACCCAAGTTGAGGTTCTTGTAGTCAGTGCAGCCCTAAATTTGGAGGTGGCTCTTTCTTATTGATTTTCAGTTTTCCCAAGGTATATTCCCTAGACTGGAAGTGGCCTTGGCTCTGTAGCTCTGTTGTTTACTTGTTTTAGGGAACACAATGCACTCCTCCAGTGAGGCAGTTGGCAATTTACATCCCGCCCATCAGCATAACAAGGCTCCCTGTTCTCCAGGGCCTGTCTTGCCTTTCTGGTTTTTACACATTTTGTGGATGTCCCTTTTGACCGGTGGGAAGTGATACTTCTTTGTAGTGCAGATTTGCATTGCCCGCTTGCTTGCTTGGCCAAAAAGGGCGTATGCGTTTTCTCCTGAATATATTCAGGAGAAAACGCATACGCCCTTTTTGGCCAAGTGCATCATTGTCGAAGTTGTGCCCCTCTTCCTGTGCTTCACAGGCGATTCCAACGTACCTGTTGAAATCTGTTTCCTGCTATTTTGCCTCGCTTTCAAGTCCGCCTCGTTGACTTCCCTCAATAGATTTTTGGACGATAGTTGTCCTTTATCACTCTGCCAGTTTGTGAATTGCTGTGCCCCTGAGCTCCATTTCTCAACTTGTTTTTTGTGAGCTGAACGCAAGTCCAACATTTTGGATCATGTCCTATACTGGTTCCCGGTGGGTGGCTGAGACTTTGGTTAATTCTTCTTCCTGCCGGGAAATTAGAGTGACATGTGCCCGTCCAAATGCCTAACAGCTACTCTATCATGGGTTCTCCCTCGTCCCTTCCATCCTCTGCCAAATTGGGAACCTGTGCAAACCAGGAGCCTAAAGGGCCGGTCTCTCCAAGTTGGGAGATCGATAGTAAGGCAGTTGGAAAGTCAAACTGGAGCACCAGGAGAGGGACTATTCGTTGAGTTTTTGAAACCTTTCGTATTCACAGTGTGTACATTCTCTAGGTTTCCTGTACATGTTATAGCTGTAGTAATATTCCCTTCAACCTGGAGAGTTGGGACCCATGGTATGGGGGCCATGCATTATTGCTTTAAAGGGTCTGCATTTGCTCACCCAATCTCACCAATCCTCTCAGTCCCAAGTGTCCAGCCTTATGCCACATCCAGCTGTCATTGTAGATAGGGTCTTTCCAGGTTTCCTCAGACACCCTGAAGGAATTGTAAAGAATTTCCCTGTTTTTTGGTTTTGCTTTGGAAATTCCTTTTTATAGTGGGTTTGAGCTGATTCTCGCTGCCATGTTTATGCCACTCTAGACACACTTGATTCCCTTATGGAGACATATCAATATATAGGTTTTAAGATTCTTCGTAGTCAGATCTATTCCTCTCCGGGAAATATGGGGTTTTGAGTCTCTTTCACTGAGGAAGGTGTAGGTCTTGTCTATTCCAAAGTTGGTTTTTGGAACGGTCCCTGTGCTTATATCAAACGCTGGTTTTATGCATCATCCCACCTCTCCTTCCCCTTTAAGCAGGCATAAGAGTGTTTTCTAAATGTGAGACTCTGTTCTCTTTCCTAGCTCAGTTCATGTGTAGCCATGTTTACAGGATCTTCATAAGTGATATCTTATGATAAGTTTCTTTTTCTGTGTGACTTATTTCACTTAGAATCATCGTACCTGAATCCACTCACTTTGCTGCTACTGGTCTTATGACATTGATTTCATGGCTGAGGGATATTGCATCGTACGTAAGTACCACAATCTTTTGAACCATTTTTATATTTCCTGGGATATTTAAGGTGTACCCAAGTTGAGGTTCTTGTAGTCAGTGCAGCCCTAAATTTGGAGGTGGCTCTTTCTTATTGATTTTCAGTTTTCCCAAGGTATATTCCCTAGACTGGAAGTGGCCTTGGCTCTGTACCTCTGTAGTTTACTTGTTTTAGGGAACACAATGCACTCCTCCAGTGAGGCAGTTGGCAATTTACATCCCGCCCATCAGCATAACAAGGCTCCCTGTTCTCCAGGGCCTGTCTTGCCTTTCTGGTTTTTACACATTTTGTGGATGTCCCTTTTGACCGGTGGGAAGTGATACTTCTTTGTAGTGCAGATTTGCATTGCCCGCTTGCTTGCTTGGCCAAAAAGGGCGTATGCATTTTCTCCTGAATATATTCAGGAGAAAACGCATACGCCCTTTTTGGCCAAGTGCATCATTGTCGAAGTTGTGCCCCTCTTCCTGTGCTTCACAGGCGATTCCAACGTACCTCTTGAAATCTGTTTCCTGCTATTTTGCCTCGCTTTCAAGTCCGCCTCGTTGACTTCCCTCAACAGATTTTTGGACGATAGTTGTCCTTTATCACTCTGCTAGTTTGTGAATTGCTGTGCCCCTGAGCTCCATTTCTCAACTCGTTTTTTTGTGAGCTGAACGCAAGTCCAAAATTTTGGATCATGTCCTATACTGGTTCCCGGTGGGTGGCTGAGACTTTGGTTAATTCTTCTTCCTGCCGGGAAATTAGAGTGACATGTGCCCGTCCAAATGCCTAACAGCTACTCTCTCATGGGTTCTCCCTCGTCCCTTCCATCCTCTGCCAAATTGGGAACCTGTGCAAACCAGGAGGTTAAATGGCCTGTCTCTCCAAGTTGGGAGATTGATAGTAAGGCAGTTGGAAAGTCAAACTGGAGCACCAGGAGAGGGACTATTCGTTGAATTTTTGAAAACTTTCGTATTCACAGTGTGTACATTCTCTAGGTTTCCTGTACATGTTATAGCTGTAGTAATATTCCCTTCAACCTGGAGAGTTGGGACCCATGGAATGGGGGCCATGCATTATTGCTTTAAAGGGTCTGCATATGCTCACCCAATCTCACCAATCCTCTCAGTCCCAAGTGTCCAGCCTTATGCCACATCCAGCTGTCATTGTAGATAGGGTCTTTCCAGGTTTCCTCAGACACCCTGAAGGAATTGTAAAGAATATCCCTGTTTTTTGGTTTTGCTTTGGAAATTCCTTTTTATAGTGTGTTTGAGCTGATTCTCGCTGTCATGTTTATGCCACTCTAGACACACTTGATTCCCTTATGGAGACATATCAATACATAGGTTTTAAGATTCTTACTCGTCAGATCTATTCCTCTGCGGGAAATATGGGGTTTTGAGTCTCTTTCACTGAGGAAGGTGTAGGTCTTGTCTATTCCAAAGTTGGTTTTTGGAACGGTCCCTGTGCTTATATCAAACTCTGGTTTTATGCATCACCCCACCTCTCCTTCCCCTTTAAGCAGGCATAAGAGTGTTTTCTAAATGTGAGACTCTGTTCTCTTTCCTAGCTCAGTTCATGTGTAGCCATGTTTATAGGATCTTCATAAGTGATATCTTATGATAAGTCTCTTTTTCTGTGTGACTTATTTCACTTAGAATCATCGTACCTGAATCCACTCACTTTGCTGCTACTGGTCTTATGACATTGATTTCATGGCTGAGAGATATTGCATCGTACGTAAGTACCACAATCATTTGAACCATTTTTATATTTCTTGGGATATTTAAGGTGTACCCAAGTTGAGGTTCTTGTAGTCAGTGCAGCCCTAAATTTGGAGGTGGCTCTTTCTTATTGATTTTCAGTTTTCCCAAGGTATATTCCCTAGACTGGAAGTGGCCTTGGCTCTGTAGCTCTGTTGTTTACTTGTTTTAGGGAACACAATGCACTCCTCCAGTGAGGCAGTTGGCAATTTACATCCCGCCCATCAGCATAACAAGGCTCCCTGTTCTCCAGGGCCTGTCTTGCCTTTCTGGATTTTACACATTTTGTGGATGTCCCTTTTGACCGGTGGGAAGTGATACTTCTTTGTAGTGCAGATTTGCATTGCCCGCTTGCTTGCTTGGCCAAAAAGGGCGTATGCGTTTCCTCCTGAATATATTCAGGAGAAAACGCATACGCCCTTTTTGGCCAAGTGCATCATTGTCGAAGTTGTGCCCCTCTTCCTGTGCTTCACAGGCGATTCCATCGTACCTGTTGAAATCTGTTTCCTGCTATTTTGCCTCGCTTTCAAGTCCGCCTCGTTGACTTCCCTCAATAGATTTTTGGACGATAGTTGTCCTTTATCACTCTGCCTGTTTGTGAATTGCTGTGCCCCTGAGCTCCATTTCTCAACTCGTTTTTTGTGAGCTGAACGCAAGTCCAACATTTTGGATCATGTCCTATACTGGTTCCCGGTGGGTGGCTGAGACTTTGGTTAATTCTTCTTCCTGCCGGGAAATTAGAGTGACATGTGCCCGTCCAAATGCCTAACAGCTACTCTCTCATGGGTTCTCCCTCATCCCTTCCATCCTCTGCCAAATTGGGAACCTGTGCAAACCAGGAGCTTAAAGGGCCTGTCTCTCCAAGTTGGGAGATCGATAGTAAGGCAGTTGGAAAGTCACACTGGAGCACCAGGAGAGGGACTATTCGTTGAGTTTTTGAAACCTTTCGTATTCACAGTGTGTACATTCTCTAGGTTTCCTGTACATGTTATAGCTGTAGTAATATTCCCTTCAACCTGGAGAGTTGGGACCCATGGAATGGGGGCCATGCATTATTGCTTTAAAGGGTCTGCATATGCTCACCCAATCTCACCAATCCTCTCAGTCCCAAGTGTCCAGCCTTATGCCACATCCAGCTGTCATTGTAGATAGGGTCTTTCCAGGTTTCCTCAGACACCCTGAAGGAATTGTAAAGAATTTCCCTGTTTTTTGGTTTTGCTTTGGAAATTCCTTTTTATAGTGGGTTTGAGCTGATTCTCGCTGCCATGTTTATGCCACTCTAGACACACTTGATTCCCTTATGGAGACATATCAATACATAGGTTTTAAGATTCTTACTAGTCAGATATATTCCTCTGCGGGAAATATGGGGTTTTGAGTCTCTTTCACTGAGGAAGGTGTAGGTCTTGTCTATTCCAAAGTTGGTTTTTGGAACGGTCCCTTTGCTTATATCAGACTCTGGTTTTATGCATCACCCCACCTCTCCTTCCCCTTTAAGCAGGCATAAGAGTGTTTTCTAAATGTGAGACTCTGTTCTCTTTCCTAGCTCAGTTCATGTGTAGCCATGTTTACAGGATCTTCATAAGTGATATCTTATGATAAGTTTCTTTTTCTGTGTGACTTATTTCACTTAGAATCATCGTACCTGAATCCACTCACTTTGCTGCTACTGGTCTTATGACATTGATTTCATGGCTGAGGGATATTGCATCGTACGTAAGTACCACAATCTTTTGAACCATTTTTATATTTCTTGGGATATTTAAGGTGTACCCAAGTTGAGGTTCTTGTAGTCAGTGCAGCCCTAAATTTGGAGGTGGCTCTTTCTTATTGATTTTCAGTTTTCCCAAGGTATATTCCCTAGACTGGAAGTGGCCTTGGCTCTGTAGCTCTGTTGTTTACTTGTTTTAGGGAACACAATGCACTCCTCCAGTGAGGCAGTTGGCAATTTACATCCCGCCCATCAGCATAACAAGGCTCCCTGTTCTCCAGGGCCTGTCTTGCCTTTCTGGTTTTTACACATTTTGTGGATGTCCCTTTTGACCGGTGGGAAGTGATACTTCTTTGTAGTGCAGATTTGCATTGCCCGCTTGCTTGCTTGGCCAAAAAGGGCGTATGCGTTTTCTCCTGAATATATTCAGGAGAAAACGCATACGCCCTTTTTGGCCAAGTGCATCATTGTCGAAGTTGTGCCCCTCTTCCTGTGCTTCACAGGCGATTCCAACGTACCTGTTGAAATCTGTTTCCTGCTATTTTGCCTCGCTTTCAAGTCCGCCTCGTTGACTTCCCTCAATAGATTTTTGGACGATAGTTGTCCTTTATCACTCTGCCAGTTTGTGAATTGCTGTGCCCCTGAGCTCCATTTCTCAACTTGTTTTTTGTGAGCTGAACGCAAGTCCAACATTTTGGATCATGTCCTATACTGGTTCCCGGTGGGTGGCTGAGACTTTGGTTAATTCTTCTTCCTGCCGGGAAATTAGAGTGACATGTGCCCGTCCAAATGCCTAACAGCTACTCTATCATGGGTTCTCCCTCGTCCCTTCCATCCTCTGCCAAATTGGGAACCTGTGCAAACCAGGAGCCTAAAGGGCCGGTCTCTCCAAGTTGGGAGATCGATAGTAAGGCAGTTGGAAAGTCAAACTGGAGCACCAGGAGAGGGACTATTCGTTGAGTTTTTGAAACCTTTCGTATTCACAGTGTGTACATTCTCTAGGTTTCCTGTACATGTTATAGCTGTAGTAATATTCCCTTCAACCTGGAGAGTTGGGACCCATGGTATGGGGGCCATGCATTATTGCTTTAAAGGGTCTGCATTTGCTCACCCAATCTCACCAATCCTCTCAGTCCCAAGTGTCCAGCCTTATGCCACATCCAGCTGTCATTGTAGATAGGGTCTTTCCAGGTTTCCTCAGACACCCTGAAGGAATTGTAAAGAATTTCCCTGTTTTTTGGTTTTGCTTTGGAAATTCCTTTTTATAGTGGGTTTGAGCTGATTCTCGCTGCCATGTTTATGCCACTCTAGACACACTTGATTCCCTTATGGAGACATATCAATATATAGGTTTTAAGATTCTTCGTAGTCAGATCTATTCCTCTCCGGGAAATATGGGGTTTTGAGTCTCTTTCACTGAGGAAGGTGTAGGTCTTGTCTATTCCAAAGTTGGTTTTTGGAACGGTCCCTGTGCTTATATCAAACGCTGGTTTTATGCATCATCCCACCTCTCCTTCCCCTTTAAGCAGGCATAAGAGTGTTTTCTAAATGTGAGACTCTGTTCTCTTTCCTAGCTCAGTTCATGTGTAGCCATGTTTACAGGATCTTCATAAGTGATATCTTATGATAAGTTTCTTTTTCTGTGTGACTTATTTCACTTAGAATCATCGTACCTGAATCCACTCACTTTGCTGCTACTGGTCTTATGACATTGATTTCATGGCTGAGGGATATTGCATCGTACGTAAGTACCACAATCTTTTGAACCATTTTTATATTTCCTGGGATATTTAAGGTGTACCCAAGTTGAGGTTCTTGTAGTCAGTGCAGCCCTAAATTTGGAGGTGGCTCTTTCTTATTGATTTTCAGTTTTCCCAAGGTATATTCCCTAGACTGGAAGTGGCCTTGGCTCTGTACCTCTGTAGTTTACTTGTTTTAGGGAACACAATGCACTCCTCCAGTGAGGCAGTTGGCAATTTACATCCCGCCCATCAGCATAACAAGGCTCCCTGTTCTCCAGGGCCTGTCTTGCCTTTCTGGTTTTTACACATTTTGTGGATGTCCCTTTTGACCGGTGGGAAGTGATACTTCTTTGTAGTGCAGATTTGCATTGCCCGCTTGCTTGCTTGGCCAAAAAGGGCGTATGCATTTTCTCCTGAATATATTCAGGAGAAAACGCATACGCCCTTTTTGGCCAAGTGCATCATTGTCGAAGTTGTGCCCCTCTTCCTGTGCTTCACAGGCGATTCCAACGTACCTCTTGAAATCTGTTTCCTGCTATTTTGCCTCGCTTTCAAGTCCGCCTCGTTGACTTCCCTCAACAGATTTTTGGACGATAGTTGTCCTTTATCACTCTGCTAGTTTGTGAATTGCTGTGCCCCTGAGCTCCATTTCTCAACTCGTTTTTTTGTGAGCTGAACGCAAGTCCAAAATTTTGGATCATGTCCTATACTGGTTCCCGGTGGGTGGCTGAGACTTTGGTTAATTCTTCTTCCTGCCGGGAAATTAGAGTGACATGTGCCCGTCCAAATGCCTAACAGCTACTCTATCATGGGTTCTCCCTCGTCCCTTCCATCCTCTGCCAAATTGGGAACCTGTGCAAACCAGGAGGTTAAATGGCCTGTCTCTCCAAGTTGGGAGATTGATAGTAAGGCAGTTGGAAAGTCAAACTGGAGCACCAGGAGAGGGACTATTCGTTGAATTTTTGAAAACTTTCGTATTCACAGTGTGTACATTCTCTAGGTTTCCTGTACATGTTATAGCTGTAGTAATATTCCCTTCAACCTGGAGAGTTGGGACCCATGGAATGGGGGCCATGCATTATTGCTTTAAAGGGTCTGCATATGCTCACCCAATCTCACCAATCCTCTCAGTCCCAAGTGTCCAGCCTTATGCCACATCCAGCTGTCATTGTAGATAGGGTCTTTCCAGGTTTCCTCAGACACCCTGAAGGAATTGTAAAGAATTTCCCTGTTTTTTGGTTTTGCTTTGGAAATTCCTTTTTATAGTGTGTTTGAGCTGATTCTCGCTGTCATGTTTATGCCACTCTAGACACACTTGATTCCCTTATGGAGACATATCAATACATAGGTTTTAAGATTCTTACTCGTCAGATCTATTCCTCTGCGGGAAATATGGGGTTTTGAGTCTCTTTCACTGAGGAAGGTGTAGGTCTTGTCTATTCCAAAGTTGGTTTTTGGAACGGTCCCTGTGCTTATATCAAACTCTGGTTTTATGCATCACCCCACCTCTCCTTCCCCTTTAAGCAGGCATAAGAGTGTTTTCTAAATGTGAGACTCTGTTCTCTTTCCTAGCTCAGTTCATGTGTAGCCATGTTTATAGGATCTTCATAAGTGATATCTTATGATAAGTCTCTTTTTCTGTGTGACTTATTTCACTTAGAATCATCGTACCTGAATCCACTCACTTTGCTGCTACTGGTCTTATGACATTGATTTCATGGCTGAGAGATATTGCATCGTACGTAAGTACCACAATCATTTGAACCATTTTTATATTTCTTGGCATATTTAAGGTGTACCCAAGTTGAGGTTCTTGTAGTCAGTGCAGCCCTAAATTTGGAGGTGGCTCTTTCTTATTGATTTTCAGTTTTCCCAAGGTATATTCCCTAGACTGGAAGTGGCCTTGGCTCTGTAGCTCTGTTGTTTACTTGTTTTAGGGAACACAATGCACTCCTCCAGTGAGGCAGTTGGCAATTTACATCCCGCCCATCAGCATAACAAGGCTCCCTGTTCTCCAGGGCCTGTCTTGCCTTTCTGGATTTTACACATTTTGTGGATGTCCCTTTTGACCGGTGGGAAGTGATACTTCTTTGTAGTGCAGATTTGCATTGCCCGCTTGCTTGCTTGGCCAAAAAGGGCGTATGCGTTTTCTCCTGAATATATTCAGGAGAAAACGCATACGCCCTTTTTGGCCAAGTGCATCATTGTCGAAGTTGTGCCCCTCTTCCTGTGCTTCACAGGTGATTCCAACGTACCTCTTGAAATCTGTTTCCTGCTATTTTGCTTCGCTTTCAAGTCCGCCTCGTTGACTTCCCTCAACAGATTTTTGGACGATAGTTGTCCTTTATCACTCTGCTAGTTTGTGAATTGCTGTGCCCCTGAGCTCCATTTCTCAACTCGTTTTTTTGTGAGCTGAACGCAAGTCCAAAATTTTGGATCATGTCCTATACTGGTTCCCGGTGGGTGGCTGAGACTTTGGTTAATTCTTCTTCCTGCCGGGAAATTAGAGTGACATGTGCCCGTCCAAATGCCTAACAGCTACTCTCTCATGGGTTCTCCCTCGTCCCTTCCATCCTCTGCCAAATTGGGAACCTGTGCAAACCAGGAGGTTAAATGGCCTGTCTCTCCAAGTTGGGAGATTGATAGTAAGGCAGTTGGAAAGTCAAACTGGAGCACCAGGAGAGGGACTATTCGTTGAGTTTTTGAAACCTTTCGTATTCACAGTGTGTACATTCTCCAGGTTTCCTGTACATGTTATAGCTGTAGTAATATTCCCTTCAACCTGGAGAGTTGGGACCCATGGAATGGGGGCCATGCATTATTGCTTTAAAGGGTCTGCATATGCTCACCCAATCTCACCAATCCTCTCAGTCCCAAGTGTCCAGCCTTATGCCACATCCAGCTGTCATTGTAGATAGGGTCTTTCCAGGTTTCCTCAGACACCCTGAAGGAATTTTAAAGAATTTCCCTGTTTTTTGGTTTTGCTTTGGAAATTCCTTTTTATAGTGTGTTTGAGCTGATTCTCGCTGCCATGTTTATGCCACTCTAGACACACTTGATTCCCTTATGGAGACATATCAATACATAGGTTTTAAGATTCTTACTCGTCAGATCTATTCCTCTGCGGGAAATATGGGGTTTTGAGTCTCTTTCACTGAGGAAGGTGTAGGTCTTGTCTATTCCAAAGTTGGTTTTTGGAACGGTCCCTGTGCTTATATCAAACTCTGGTTTTATGCATCACCCCACCTCTCCTTCCCCTTTAAGCAGG
The DNA here is from genome assembly GCF_025265405.1 of Mesoplodon densirostris. Classification (NCBI taxonomy): domain Eukaryota; kingdom Metazoa; phylum Chordata; class Mammalia; order Artiodactyla; family Ziphiidae; genus Mesoplodon; species Mesoplodon densirostris. Next base: position 1,192,179 of record NW_026778223.1, on the reverse strand, counting down.
CATAAGAGTGTTTTCTAAATGTGAGACTCTGTTCTCTTTCCTAGCTCAGTTCATGTGTAGCCATGTTTACAGGATCTTCATAAGTGATATCTTATGATAAGTCTCTTTTTCTGTGTGACTTATTTCACTTAGAATCATCGTACCTGAATCCACTCACTTTGCTGCTACTGGTCTTATGACATTGATTTCATGGCTGAGAGATATTGCATCGTACGTAAGTACCACAATCTTTTGAACCATTTTTATATTTCTTGGGATATTTAAGGTGTACCCAAGTTGAGGTTCTTGTAGTCAGTGCAGCCCTAAATTTGGAGGTGGCTCTTTCTTATTGATTTTCAGTTTTCCCAAGGTATATTCCCTAGACTGGAAGTGGCCTTGGCTCTGTAGCTCTGTTGTTTACTTGTTTTAGGGAACACAATGCACTCCTCCAGTGAGGCAGTTGGCAATTTACATCCCGCCCATCAGCATAACAAGGCTCCCTGTTCTCCAGGGCCTGTCTTGCCTTTCTGGTTTTTACACATTTTGTGGATGTCCCTTTTGACCGGTGGGAAGTGATACTTCTTTGTAGTGCAGATTTGCATTGCCCGCTTGCTTGCTTGGCCAAAAAGGGCGTATGCGTTTTCTCCTGAATATATTCAGGAGAAAACGCATACGCCCTTTTTGGCCAAGTGCATCATTGTCGAAGTTGTGTCACTCTTCCTGTGCTTTACAGGCGATTCCAACGTACCTCTTGAAATCTGTTTCCTGCTATTTTGCCTCGCTTTCAAGTCCGCCTCGTTGACTTCCCTCAATAGATTTTTGGACGATAGTTGTCCTTTATCACTCTGCCAGTTTGTGAATTGCTGTGCCCCTGAGCTCCATTTCTCAACTCGTTTTTTGTGAGCTGAACGCAAGTCCAACATTTTGGATCATGTCCTATACTGGTTCCCGGTGGGTGGCTGAGACTTTGGTTAATTCTTCTTCCTGCCGGGAAATTAGAGTGACATGTGCCCGTCCAAATGCCTAACAGCTACTCTCTCATGGGTTCTCCCTCGTCCCTTCCATCCTCTGCCAAATTGGGAACCTGTGCAAACCAGGAGCTTAAAGGGCCTGTCTCTCCAAGTTGGGAGATCGATAGTAAGGCAGTTGGAAAGTCACACTGGAGCACCAGGAGAGGGACTATTCGTTGAGTTTTTGAAAACTTTCGTATTCACAGTGTGTACATTCTCTAGGTTTCCTGTACATGTTATAGCTGTAGTAATATTCCCTTCAACCTGGAGAGTTGGGACCCATGGAATGGGGGCCATGCATTATTGCTTTAAAGGGTCTGCATATGCTCACCCAATCTCACCAATCCTCTCAGTCCCAAGTGTCCAGCCTTATGCCACATCCAGCTGTCATTGTAGATAGGGTCTTTCCAGGTTTCCTCAGACACCCTGAAGGAATTGTAAAGAATTTCGCTGTTTTTTGGTTTTGCTTTGGAAATTCCTTTTTATAGTGGGTTTGAGCTGATTCTCGCTGCCATGTTTATGCCACTCTAGACACACTTGATTCCCTTATGGAGACATATCAATATATAGGTTTTAAGATTCTTCCTAGTCAGATCTATTCCTCTGCGGGAAATATGGGGTTTTGAGTCTCTTTCACTGAGGAAGGTGTAGGTCTTGTCTATTCCAAAGTTGGTTTTTGGAACGGTCCCTGTGCTTATATCAAACTCTGGTTTTATGCATCATCCCACCTCTCCTTCCCCTTTAAGCAGGCATAAGAGTGTTTTCTAAATGTGAGACTCTGTTCTCTTTCCTAGCTCAGTTCATGTGTAGCCATGTTTACAGGATCTTCATAAGTGATATCTTATGATAAGTTTCTTTTTCTGTGTGACTTATTTCACTTAGAATCATCGTACCTGAATCCACTCACTTTGCTGCTACTGGTCTTATGACATTGATTTCATGGCTGAGGGATTTTGCATCGTACGTAAGTACCACAATCTTTTGAACCATTTTTATATTTCCTGGGATATTTAAGGTGTACCCAAGTTGAGGTTCTTGTAGTCAGTGCAGCCCTAAATTTGGAGGTGGCTCTTTCTTATTGATTTTCAGTTTTCCCAAGGTATATTCCCTAGACTGGAAGTGGCCTTGGCTCTGTACCTCTGTTGTTTACTTGTTTTAGGGAACACAATGCACTCCTCCAGTGAGGCAGTTGGCAATTTACATCCCGCCCATCAGCATAACAAGGCTCCCTGTTCTCCAGGGCCTGTCTTGCCTTTCTGGTTTTTACACATTTTGTGGATGTCCCTTTTGACTGGTGGGAAGTGATACTTCTTTGTAGTGCAGATTTGCATTGCCCGCTTGCTTGCTTGGCCAAAAAGGGCGTATGCATTTTCTCCTGAATATATTCAGGAGAAAACGCATACGCCCTTTTTGGCCAAGTGCATCATTGTCGAAGTTGTGACCCTCTTCCTGTGCTTCACAGGCGATTCCAACGTACCTCTTGAAATCTGTTTCCTGCTATTTTGCCTCGCTTTCAAGTCCGCCTCGTTGACTTCCCTCAACAGATTTTTGGACGATAGTTGTCCTTTATCACTCTGCTAGTTTGTGAATTGCTGTGCCCCTGAGCTCCATTTCTCAACTCGTTTTTTTGTGAGCTGAACGCAAGTCCAAAATTTTGGATCATGTCCTATACTGGTTCCCGGTGGGTGGCTGAGACTTTGGTTAATTCTTCTTCCTGCCGGGAAATTAGAGTGACATGTGCCCGTCCAAATGCCTAACAGCTACTCTCTCATGGGTTCTCCCTCATCCCTTTCATCCTCTGCCAAATTGAGAACCTGTGCAAACCAGGAGGTTAAATGGCCTGTCTCTCCAAGTTGGGAGATTGATAGTAAGGCAGTTGGAAAGTCAAACTGGAGCACCAGGAGAGGGACTATTCGTTGAGATTTTGAAAACTTTCGTATTCACAGTGTGTACATTCTCTAGGTTTCCTGTACATGTTATAGCTGTAGTAATATTCCCTTCAACCTGGAGAGTTGGGACCCATGGAATGGGGGCCATGCATTATTGCTTTAAAGGGTCTGCATATGCTCACCCAATCTCACCAATCCTCTCAGTCCCAAGTGTCCAGCCTTATGCCACATCCAGCTGTCATTGTAGATAGGGTCTTTCCAGGTTTCCTCAGACACCCTGAAGGAATTGTAAAGAATTTCCCTGTTTTTTGGTTTTGCTTTGGAAATTCCTTTTTATAGTGTGTTTGAGCTGATTCTCGCTGCCATGTTTATGCCACTCTAGACACACTTGATTCCCTTATGGAGACATATCAATACATAGGTTTTAAGATTCTTACTCGTCAGATCTATTCCTCTGCGGGAAATATGGGGTTTTGAGTCTCTTTCACTGAGGAAGGTGTAGGTCTTGTCTATTCCAAAGTTGGTTTTTGGAACGGTCCCTGTGCTTATATCAAACTCTGGTTTTATGCATCACCCCACCTCTCCTTCCCCTTTAAGCAGGCATAAGAGTGTTTTCTAAATGTGAGACTCTGTTCTCTTTCCTAGCTCAGTTCATGTGTAGCCATGTTTACAGGATCTTCATAAGTGATATCTTATGATAAGTCTCTTTTTCTGTGTGACTTATTTCACTTAGAATCATCGTACCTGAATCCACTCACTTTGCTGCTACTGGTCTTATGACATTGATTTCATGGCTGAGAGATATTGCATCGTACGTAAGTACCACAATCTTTTGAACCATTTTTATATTTCTTGGGATATTTAAGGTGTACCCAAGTTGAGGTTCTTGTAGTCAGTGCAGCCCTAAATTTGGAGGTGGCTCTTTCTTATTGATTTTCAGTTTTCCCAAGGTATATTCCCTAGACTGGAAGTGGCCTTGGCTCTGTAGCTCTGTTGTTTACTTGTTTTAGGGAACACAATGCACTCCTCCAGTGAGGCAGTTGGCAATTTACATCCCGCCCATCAGCATAACAAGGCTCCCTGTTCTCCAGGGCCTGTCTTGCCTTTCTGGTTTTTACACATTTTGTGGATGTCCCTTTTGACCGGTGGGAAGTGATACTTCTTTGTAGTGCAGATTTGCATTGCCCGCTTGCTTGCTTGGCCAAAAAGGGCGTATGCGTTTTCTCCTGAATATATTCAGGAGAAAACGCATACGCCCTTTTTGGCCAAGTGCATCATTGTCGAAGTTGTGCCCCTCTTCCTGTGCTTCACAGGCGATTCCAACGTACCTGTTGAAATCTGTTTCCTGCTATTTTGCATCGCTTTCAAGTCCGCCTCGTTGACTTCCCTCAATAGATTTTTGGACGATAGTTGTCCTTTATCACTCTGCCAGTTTGTGAATTGCTGTGCCCCTGAGCTCCATTTCTCAACTCGTTTTTTGTGAGCTGAACGCAAGTCCAACATTTTGGATCATGTCCTATACTGGTTCCCGGTGGGTGGCTGAGACTTTGGTTAATTCTTCTTCCTGCCGGGAAATTAGAGTGACATGTGCCCGTCCAAATGCCTAACAGCTACTCTATCATGGGTTCTCCCTCGTCCCTTCCATCCTCTGCCAAATTGGGAACCTGTGCAAAACAGGAGCTTAAAGGGCCTGTCTCTCCAAGTTGGGAGATCGATAGTAAGGCAGTTGGAAAGTCAAACTGGAGCACCAGGAGAGGGACTATTCGTTGAGTTTTTGAAACCTTTCATATTCACAGTGTGTACATTCTCTAGGTTTCCTGTACATGTTATAGCTGTAGTAATATTCCCTTCAACCTGGAGAGTTGGGATCCATGGTATGGGGGCCATGCATTATTGCTTTAAAGGGTCTGCATTTGCTCACCCAATCTCACCAATCCTCTCAGTCCCAAGTGTCCAGCCTTATGCCACATCCAGCTGTCATTGTAGATAGGGTCTTTCCAGGTTTCCTCAGACACCCTGAAGGAATTGTAAAGAATTTCGCTGTTTTTTGGTTTTGCTTTGGAAATTCTTTTTATAGTGGGTTTGAGCTGATTCTCGCTGCCATGTTTATGCCACTCTAGACACACTTGATTCCCTTATGGAGACATATCAATATATAGGTTTTAAGATTCTTCCTAGTCAGATCTATTCCTCTGCGGGAAATATGGGGTTTTGAGTCTCTTTCACTGAGGAAGGTGTAGGTCTTGTCTATTCCAAAGTTGGTTTTTGGAACGGTCCCTGTGCTTATATCAAACTCTGGTTTTATGCATCATCCCACCTCTCCTTCCCCTTTAAGCAGGCATAAGAGTGTTTTCTAAATGTGAGACTCTGTTCTCTTTCCTAGCTCAGTTCATGTGTAGCCATGTTTACAGGATCTTCATAAGTGATATCTTATGATAAGTTTCTTTTTCTGTGTGACTTATTTCACTTAGAATCATCGTACCTGAATCCACTCACTTTGCTGCTACTGGTCTTATGACATTGATTTCATGGCTGAGGGATTTTGCATCGTACATAAGTACCACAATCTTTTGAACCATTTTTATATTTCCTGGGATATTTAAGGTGTACCCAAGTTGAGGTTCTTGTAGTCAGTGCAGCCCTAAATTTGGAGGTGGCTCTTTCTTATTGATTTTCAGTTTTCCCAAGGTATATTCCCTAGACTGGAAGTGGCCTTGGCTCTGTACCTCTGTTGTTTACTTGTTTTAGGGAACACAATGCACTCCTCCAGTGAGGCAGTTGGCAATTTACATCCCGCCCATCAGCATAACAAGGCTCCCTGTTCTCCAGGGCCTGTCTGGCCTTTCTGGTTTTTACACATTTTGTGGATGTCCCTTTTGACCGGTGGGAAGTGATACTTCTTTGTAGTGCAGATTTGCATTGCCCGCTTGCTTGCTTGGCCAAAAAGGGCATATGCATTTTCTCCTGAATATATTCAGGAGAAAACGCATATGCCCTTTTTGGCCAAGTGCATCATTGTCGAAGTTGTGCCCCTCTTCCTGTGCTTCACAGGCGATTCCAACGTACCTCTTGAAATCTGTTTCCTGCTATTTTGCCTCGCTTTCAAGTCCGCCTCGTTGACTTCCCTCAACAGATTTTTGGACGATAGTTGTCCTTTATCACTCTGCTAGTTTGTGAATTGCTGTGCCCCTGAGCTCCATTTCTCAACTCGTTTTTTTGTGAGCTGAACGCAAGTCCAAAATTTTGGATCATGTCCTATACTGGTTCCCGGTGGGTGGCTGAGACTTTGGTTAATTCTTCTTCCTGCCGGGAAATTAGAGTGACATGTGCCCGTCCAAATGCCTAACAGCTACTCTCTCATGGGTTCTCCCTCATCCCTTCCATCCTCTGCCAAATTGGGAACCTGTGCAAACAAGGAGGTTAAATGGCCTGTCTCTCCAAGTTGGGAGATTGATAGTAAGGCAGTTGGAAAGTCAAACTGGAGCACCAGGAGAGGGACTATTCGTTGAGATTTAGAAAACTTTCGTATTCACAGTGTGTACATTCTCTAGGTTTCCTGTACATGTTATAGCTGTAGTAATATTCCCTTCAACCTGGAGAGTTGGGACCCATGGAATGGGGGCCATGCATTATTGCTTTAAAGGGTCTGCATATGCTCACCCAATCTCACCAATCCTCTCAGTCCCAAGTGTCCAGCCTTATGCCACATCCAGCTGTCATTGTAGATAGGGTCTTTCCAGGTTTCCTCAGACACCCTGAAGGAATTGTAAAGAATTTCCCTGTTTTTTGGTTTTGCTTTGGAAATTCCTTTTTATAGTGTGTTTGAGCTGATTCTCGCTGCCATGTTTATGCCACTCTAGACACACTTGATTCCCTTATGGAGACATATCAATACATAGGTTTTAAGATTCTTACTCGTCAGATCTATTCCTCTGCGGGAAATATGGGGTTTTGAGTCTCTTTCACTGAGGAAGGTGTAGGTCTTGTCTATTCCAAAGTTGGTTTTTGGAACGGTCCCTGTGCTTATATCAAACTCTGGTTTTATGCATCACCCCACCTCTCCTTCCCGTTTAAGCAGGCATAAGAGTGTTTTCTAAATGTGAGACTCTGTTCTCTTTCCTAGCTCAGTTCATGTGTAGCCATGTTTACAGGATCTTCATAAGTGATATCTTATGATAAGTCTCTTTTTCTGTGTGACTTATTTCACTTAGAATCATCGTACCTGAATCCACTCACTTTGCTGCTACTGGTCTTATGACATTGATTTCATGGCTGAGAGATATTGCATCGTACGTAAGTACCACAATCTTTTGAACCATTTTTATATTTCTTGGGATATTTAAGGTGTACCCAAGTTGAGGTTCTTGTAGTCAGTGCAGCCCTAAATTTGGAGGTGGCTCTTTCTTATTGATTTTCAGTTTTCCCAAGGTATATTCCCTAGACTGGAAGTGGCCTTGGCTCTGTAGCTCTGTTGTTTACTTGTTTTAGGGAACACAATGCACTCCTCCAGTGAGGCAGTTGGCAATTTACATCCCGCCCATCAGCATAACAAGGCTCCCTGTTCTCCAGGGCCTGTCTTGCCTTTCTGGTTTTTACACATTTTGTGGATGTCCCTTTTGACCGGTGGGAAGTGATACTTCTTTGTAGTGCAGATTTGCATTGCCCGCTTGCTTGCTTGGCCAAAAAGGGCGTATGCGTTTTCTCCTGAATATATTCAGGAGAAAACGCATACGCCCTTTTTGGCCAAGTGCATCATTGTCGAAGTTGTGCCCCTCTTCCTGTGCTTCACAGGCGATTCCAACGTACCTGTTGAAATCTGTTTCCTGCTATTTTGCATCGCTTTCAAGTCCGCCTCGTTGACTTCCCTCAATAGATTTTTGGACGATAGTTGTCCTTTATCACTCTGCCAGTTTGTGAATTGCTGTGCCCCTGAGCTCCATTTCTCAACTCGTTTTTTGTGAGCTGAACGCAAGTCCAACATTTTGGATCATGTCCTATACTGGTTCCCGGTGGGTGGCTGAGACTTTGGTTAATTCTTCTTCCTGCCGGGAAATTAGAGTGACATGTGCCCGTCCAAATGCCTAACAGCTACTCTATCATGGGTTCTCCCTCGTCCCTTCCATCCTCTGCCAAATTGGGAACCTGTGCAAAACAGGAGCTTAAAGGGCCTGTCTCTCCAAGTTGGGAGATCGATAGTAAGGCAGTTGGAAAGTCAAACTGGAGCACCAGGAGAGGGACTATTCGTTGAGTTTTTGAAACCTTTCATATTCACAGTGTGTACATTCTCTAGGTTTCCTGTACATGTTATAGCTGTAGTAATATTCCCTTCAACCTGGAGAGTTGGGATCCATGGTATGGGGGCCATGCATTATTGCTTTAAAGGGTCTGCATTTGCTCACCCAATCTCACCAATCCTCTCAGTCCCAAGTGTCCAGCCTTATGCCACATCCAGCTGTCATTGTAGATAGGGTCTTTCCAGGTTTCCTCAGACACCCTGAAGGAATTGTAAAGAATTTCGCTGTTTTTTGGTTTTGCTTTGGAAATTCTTTTTATAGTGGGTTTGAGCTGATTCTCGCTGCCATGTTTATGCCACTCTAGACACACTTGATTCCCTTATGGAGACATATCAATATATAGGTTTTAAGATTCTTCCTAGTCAGATCTATTCCTCTGCGGGAAATATGGGGTTTTGAGTCTCTTTCACTGAGGAAGGTGTAGGTCTTGTCTATTCCAAAGTTGGTTTTTGGAACGGTCCCTGTGCTTATATCAAACTCTGGTTTTATGCATCATCCCACCTCTCCTTCCCCTTTAAGCAGGCATAAGAGTGTTTTCTAAATGTGAGACTCTGTTCTCTTTCCTAGCTCAGTTCATGTGTAGCCATGTTTACAGGATCTTCATAAGTGATATCTTATGATAAGTTTCTTTTTCTGTGTGACTTATTTCACTTAGAATCATCGTACCTGAATCCACTCACTTTGCTGCTACTGGTCTTATGACATTGATTTCATGGCTGAGGGATTTTGCATCGTACATAAGTACCACAATCTTTTGAACCATTTTTATATTTCCTGGGATATTTAAGGTGTACCCAAGTTGAGGTTCTTGTAGTCAGTGCAGCCCTAAATTTGGAGGTGGCTCTTTCTTATTGATTTTCAGTTTTCCCAAGGTATATTCCCTAGACTGGAAGTGGCCTTGGCTCTGTACCTCTGTTGTTTACTTGTTTTAGGGAACACAATGCACTCCTCCAGTGAGGCAGTTGGCAATTTACATCCCGCCCATCAGCATAACAAGGCTCCCTGTTCTCCAGGGCCTGTCTTGCCTTTCTGGTTTTTACACATTTTGTGGATGTCCCTTTTGACCGGTGGGAAGTGATACTTCTTTGTAGTGCAGATTTGCATTGCCCGCTTGCTTGCTTGGCCAAAAAGGGCATATGCATTTTCTCCTGAATATATTCAGGAGAAAACGCATATGCCCTTTTTGGCCAAGTGCATCATTGTCGAAGTTGTGCCCCTCTTCCTGTGCTTCACAGGCGATTCCAACGTACCTCTTGAAATCTGTTTCCTGCTATTTTGCCTCGCTTTCAAGTCCGCCTCGTTGACTTCCCTCAACAGATTTTTGGACGATAGTTGTCCTTTATCACTCTGCTAGTTTGTGAATTGCTGTGCCCCTGAGCTCCATTTCTCAACTCGTTTTTTTGTGAGCTGAACGCAAGTCCAAAATTTTGGATCATGTCCTATACTGGTTCCCGGTGGGTGGCTGAGACTTTGGTTAATTCTTCTTCCTGCCGGGAAATTAGAGTGACATGTGCCCGTCCAAATGCCTAACAGCTACTCTCTCATGGGTTCTCCCTCGTCCCTTCCATCCTCTGCCAAATTGGGAACCTGTGCAAACCAGGAGCTTAAAGGGCCTGTCTCTCCAAGTTGGGAGATTGATAGTAAGGCAGTTGGAAAGTCAAACTGGAGCACCAGGAGAGGGACTATTCGTTGAGTTTTAGAAACCTTTCGTATTCACAGTGTGTACATTCTCTAGGTTTCCTGTACATGTTATAGCTGTAGTAATATTCCCTTCAACCTGGAGAGTTGGGACCCATGGAATGGAGGCCATGCATTATTGCTTTAAAGGGTCTGCATATGCTCACCCAATCTCACCAATCCTCTCAGTCCCAAGTGTCCAGCCTTATGCCACATCCAGCTGTCATTGTAGATAGGGTCTTTCCAGGTTTCCTCAGACACACTGAAGGAATTGTAAAGAATTTCCCTGTTTTTTGGTTTTGCTTTGGAAATTCCTTTTTATAGTGTGTTTGAGCTGATTCTCGCTGCCATGTTTATGCCACTCTAGACACACTTGATTCCCTTATGGAGACATATCAATACATAGGTTTTAAGATTCTTACTCGTCAGATCTATTCCTCTGCGGGAAATATGGGGTTTTGAGTCTCTTTCACTGAGGAAGGTGTAGGTCTTGTCTATTCCAAAGTTGGTTTTTGGAACGGTCCCTGTGCTTATATCAAACTCTGGTTTTATGCATCACCCCACCTCTCCTTCCCGTTTCAGCAGGCATAAGAGTGTTTTCTAAATGTGAGACTCTGTTCTCTTTCCTAGCTCAGTTCATGTGTAGCCATCTTTACAGGATCTTCATAAGTGATATCTTATGATAAGTCTCTTTTTCTGTGTGACTTATTTCACTTAGAATCATCGTACCTGAATCCACTCACTTTGCTGCTACTGGTCTTATGACATTGATTTCATGGCTGAGAGATATTGCATCGTACGTAAGTACCACAATCATTTGAACCATTTTTATATTTCTTGGGATATTTAAGGTGTACCCAAGTTGAGGTTCTTGTAGTCAGTGCAGCCCTAAATTTGGAGGTGGCTCTTTCTTATTGATTTTCAGTTTTCCCAAGGTATATTCCCTAGACTGGAAGTGGCCTTGGCTCTGTAGCTCTGTTGTTTACTTGTTTTAGGGAACACAATGCACTCCTCCAGTGAGGCAGTTGGCAATTTACATCCCGCCCATCAGCATAACAAGGCTCCCTGTTCTCCAGGGCCTGTCTTGCCTTTCTGGTTTTTACACATTTTGTGGATGTCCCTTTTGACCGGTGGGAAGTGATACTTCTTTGTAGTGCAGATTTGCATTGCCCGCTTGCTTGCTTGGCCAAAAAGGGCGTATGCGTTTTCTCCTGAATATATTCAGGAGAAAACGCATACGCCCTTTTTGGCCAAGTGCATCATTGTCGAAGTTGTGCCCCTCTTCCTGTGCTTCACAGGCGATTCCAACGTACCTCTTGAAATCTGTTTCCTGCTATTTTGCTTCGCTTTCAAGTCCGCCTCGTTGACTTCCCTCAACAGATTTTTGGACGATAGTTGTCCTTTATCACTCTGCCAGTTTGTGAATTGTTGTGCCCCTGAGCTCCATTTCTCAACTCGTTTTTTTGTGAGCTGAACGCAAGTCCAAAATTTTGGATCATGTCCTATACTGGTTCCCGGTGGGTGGCTGAGACTTTGGTTAATTCTTCTTCCTGCCGGGAAATTAGAGTGACATGTGCCCGTCCAAATGCCTAACAGCTACTCTCTCATGGGTTCTCCCTCGTCCCTTCCATCCTCTGCCAAATTGGGAACCTGTGCAAACCAGGAGGTTAAATGGCCTGTCTCTCCAAGTTGTGAGATTGATAGTAAGGCAGTTGGAAAGTCAAACTGGAGCACCAGGAGAGGGACTATTCGTTGAGTTTTTGAAACCTTTCGTATTCACAGTGTGTACATTCTCTAGGTTTCCTGTACATGTTATAGCTGTAGTAATATTCCCTTCAACCTGGAGAGTTGGGACCCATGGTATGGGGGCCATGCATTATTGCTTTAAAGGGTCTGCATTTGCTCACCCAATCTCACCAATCCTCTCAGTCCCAAGTGTCCAGCCTTATGCCACATCCAGCTGTCATTGTAGATAGGGTCTTTCCAGGTTTCCTCAGACACCCTGAAGGAATTGTAAAGAATTTCCCTGTTTTTTGGTTTTGCTTTGGAAATTCCTTTTTATAGTGTGTTTGAGCTGATTCTCGCTGCCATGTTTATGCCACTCTAGACACACTTGATTCCGTTATGGAGACATATCAATACATAGGTTTTAAGATTCTTACTCGTCAGATCTATTCCTCTGCGGGAAATATGGGGTTTTGAGTCTCTTTCACTGAGGAAGGTGTAGGTCTTGTCTATTCCAAAGTTGGTTTTTGGAACGGTCCCTGTGCTTATATCAAACTCTGGTTTTATGCATCACCCCACCTCTCCTTCCCCTTTAAGCAGGCATAAGAGTGTTTTCTAAATGTGAGACTCTGTTCTCTTTCCTAGCTCAGTTCATGTGTAGCCATCTTTACAGGATCTTCATAAGTGCTATCTTATGATAAGTCTCTTTTTCTGTGTGACTTATTTCACTTAGAATCATCGTACCTGAATCCACTCACTTTGTGCTACTGGTCTTATGACATTGATTTCATGGCTGAGAGATATTGCATCGTACGTAAGTACCACAATCTTTTGAACCATTTTTATATTTCTTGGGATATTTAAGGTGTACCCAAGTTGAGGTTCTTGTAGTCAGTGCAGCCCTAAATTTGGAGGTGGCTCTTTCTTATTGATTTTCAGTTTTCCCAAGGTATATTCCCTAGACTGGAAGTGGCCTTGGCTCTGTAGCTCTGTTGTTTACTTGTTTTAGGGAACACAATGCACTCCTCCAGTGAGGCAGTTGGCAATTTACATCCCGCCCATCAGCATAACAAGGCTCCCTGTTCTCCAGGGCCTGTCTTGCCTTTCTGGTTTTTACACATTTTGTGGATGTCCCTTTTGACTGGTGGGAAGTGATACTTCATTGTAGTGCAGATTTGCATTGCCCGCTTGCTTGCTTGGCCAAAAAGGGCATATGCGTTTTCTCCTGAATATATTCAGGAGAAAATGCATATGACCTTTTTGGCCAAGTGCATCATTGTCGAAGTTGTGTCACTCTTCCTGTGCTTTACAGGCGATTCCAACGTACCTCTTGAAATCTGTTTCCTGCTATTTTGCCTCGCTTTCAAGTCCGCCTCGTTGACTTCCCTCAATAGATTTTTGGACGATAGTTGTCCTTTATCACTCTGCTAGTTTGTGAATTGCTGTGCCCCTGAGCTCCATTTCTCAACTCGTTTTTTGTGAGCTGAACGCAAGTCCAACATTTTGGATCATGTCCTATACTGGTTCCCGGTGGGTGGCTGAGACTTTGGTTAATTCTTCTTCGTGCCGGGAAATTAGAGTGACATGTGCCCGTCCAAATGCCTAACAGCTACTCTCTCATGGGTTCTCCCTCGTCCCTTCCATCCTCTGCCAAATTGGGAACCTGTGCAAACCAGGAGCTTAAAGGGCCTGTCTCTCCAAGTTGGGAGATTGATAGTAAGGCAGTTGGAAAGTCACACTGGAGCACCAGGAGAGGGACTATTCGTTGAGTTTTTGAAACCTTTCGTATTCACAGTGTGTACATTCTCTAGGTTTCCTGTACATGTTATAGCTGTAGTAATATTCCATTCAACCTGGAGAGTTGGGACCCATGGAATGGGGGCCATGCATTATTGCTTTAAAGGGTCTGCATATGCTCACCCAATCTCACCAATCCTCTCAGTCCCAAGTGTCCAGCCTTATGCCACATCCAGCTGTCATTGTAGATAGGGTCTTTCCAGGTTTCCTCAGACACCCTGAAGGAATTGTAAAGAATTTCCCTGTTTTTTGGTTTTGCTTTGGAAATTCCTTTCTATAGCGTGTTTGAGCTGATTCTCGCTGCCATGTTTATGCCACTCTAGACACACTTGATTCCCTTATGGAGACATATCAATACATAGGTTTTAAGATTCTTACTCGTCAGATCTATTCCTCTGCGGGAAATATGGGGTTTTGAGTCTCTTTCACTGAGGAAGGTGTAGGTCTTGTCTATTCCAAAGTTGGTTTTTGGAACGGTCCCTGTGCTTATATCAAACTCTGGTTTTATGCATCACCCCACCTCTCCTTCCCCTTTAAGCAGGCATAAGAGTGTTTTCTAAATGTGAGACTCTGTTCTCTTTCCTAGCTCAGTTCATGTGTAGCCATCTTTACAGGATCTTCATAAGTGATATCTTATGATAAGTCTCTTTTTCTGTGTGACTTATTTCACTTAGAATCATCGTACCTGAATCCACTCACTTTGCTGCTACTGGTCTTATGACATTGATTTCATGGCTGAGGGATATTGCATCGTACGTAAGTACCACAATCTTTTGAACCATTTTTATATTTCTTGGGATATTTAAGGTGTACCCAAGTTGAGGTTCTTGTAGTCAGTGCAGCCCTAAATTTGGAGGTGGCTCTTTCTTATTGATTTTCAGTTTTCCCAAGGTATATTCCCTAGACTGGAAGTGGCCTTGGCTCTGTAGCTCTGTTGTTTACTTGTTTTAGGGAACACAATGCACTCCTCCAGTGAGGCAGTTGGCAATTTACATACCGCCCATCAGCATAACAAGGCTCCCTGTTCTCCAGGGCCTGTCTTGCCTTTCTGGTTTTTACACATTTTGTGGATGTCCCTTTTGACCGGTGGGAAGTGATACTTCTTTGTAGTGCAGATTTGCATTGCCCGCTTGCTTGCTTGGCCAAAAAGGGCGTATGCGTTTTCTCCTGAATATATTCAGGAGAAAACGCATACGCCCTTTTTGGCCAAGTGCATCATTGTCGAAGTTGTGCCCCTCTTCCTGTGCTTCACAGGCGATTCCAACGTACCTCTTGAAATCTGTTTCCTGCTATTTTGCTTCGCTTTCAAGTCCGCCTCGTTGACTTCCCTCAACAGATTTTTGGACGATAGTTGTCCTTTATCACTCTGCTAGTTTGTGAATTGCTGTGCCCCTGAGCTCCATTTCTCAACTCGTTTTTTTGTGAGCTGAACGCAAGTCCAAAATTTTGGATCATCTCCTATACTGGTTCCCGGTGGGTGGCTGAGACTTTGGTTAATTCTTCTTCCTGCCGGGAAATTAGAGTGACATGTGCCTGTCCAAATGCCTAACAGCTACTCTCTCATGGGTTCTCCCTCGTCCCTTCCATCCTCTGCCAAATTGGGAACCTGTGCAAACCAGGAGGTTAAATGGCCTGTCTCTCCAAGTTGGGAGATTGATAGTAAGGCAGTTGGAAAGTCAAACTGGAGCACCAGGAGAGGGAGTATTCGTTGAGTTTTTGAAACCTTTCGTATTCACAGTGTGTACATTCTCTAGGTTTCCTGTACATGTTATAGCTGTAGTAATATTCCCTTCAACCTGGAGAGTTGGGACCCATGGAATGGGGGCCATGCATTATTGCTTTCAAGGGTCTGCATATGCTCACCCAATCTCACCAATCCTCTCAGTCCCAAGTGTCCAGCCATATGCCACATCCAGCTGTCATTGTAGATAGGGTCTTTCCAGGTTTCCTCAGACACCCTGAAGGAATTGTAAAGAATTTCCCTGTTTTTTGGTTTTGCTTTGGAAATTCCTTTTTATAGTGTGTTTGAGCTGATTCTCGCTGCCATGTTTATGCCACTCTAGACACACTTGATTCCCTTATGGAGACATATCAATACATAGGCTTTAAGATTCTTACTCGTCAGATCTATTCCTCTGCGGAAAATATGGGGTTTTGAGTGTCTTTCACTGAGGAAGGTGTAGGTCTTGTCTATTCCAAAGTTGGTTTTTGGAACGGTCCCTGTGCTTATATCAAACTCTGGTTTTATGCATCACCCCACCTCTCCTTCCCCTTTAAGCAGGCATAAGAGTGTTTTCTAAATGTGAGACTCTGTTCTCTTTCCTAGCTCAGTTCATGTGTAGCCATGTTTACAGGATCTTCATAAGTGATATCTTATGATAAGTCTCTTTTTCTGTGTGACTTATTTCACTTAGAATCATCGTACCTGAATCCACTCACTTTGCTGCTACTGGTCTTATGACATTGATTTCATGGCTGAGAGATATTGCATCGTACGTAAGTACCACAATCTTTTGAACCATTTTTATATTTCTTGGGATATTTAAGGTGTACCCAAGTTGAGGTTCTTGTAGTCAGTGCAGCCCTAAATTTGGAGGTGGCTCTTTCTTATTGATTTTCAGTTTTCCCAAAGTATATTCCCTAGACTGGAAGTGGCCTTGGCTCTGTAGCTCTGTTGTTTACTTGTTTTAGGGAACACAATGCACTCCTCCAGTGAGGCAGTTGGCAATTTACATCCCGCCCATCAGCATAACAAGGCTCCCTGTTCTCCAGGGCCTGTCTTGTCTTTCTGGTTTTTACACATTTTGTGGATGTCCCTTTTGACCGGTGGGAAGTGATACTTCTTTGTAGTGCAGATTTGCATTGCCCGCTTGCTTGCTTGGCCAAAAAGGGCGTATGCGTTTTCTCCTGAATATATTCAGGAGAAAACGCATACGCCCTTTTTGGCCAAGTGCATCATTGTCGAAGTTGTGCCCCTCTTCCTGTGCTTTACAGGCGATTCCAACGTACCTCTTGAAATCTGTTTCCTGCTATTTTGCCTCGCTTTCAAGTCTGCCTCGTTGACTTCCCTCAATAGATTTTTGGATGATAGTTGTCCTTTATCACTCTGCCAGTTTGTGAATTGCTGTGCCCCTGAGCTCCATTTCTCAACTCGTTTTTTGTGAGCTGAACGCAAGTCCAACATTTTGGATCATGTCCTATACTGGTTCCCGGTGGGTGGCTGAGACTTTGGTTAATTCTTCTTCCTGCCGGGAAATTAGAGTGACATGTGCCCGTCCAAATGCCTAACAGCTACTCTCTCATGGGTTCTCCCTCGTCCCTTCCATCCTCTGCCAAATTGGGAACCTGTGCAAACCAGGAGGTTAAATGGCCTGTCTCTCCAAGTTGGGAGATTGATAGTAAGGCAGTTGGAAAGTCAAACTGGAGCACCAGGTGAGGGAGTATTCGTTGAGTTTTTGAAACCTTTCGTATTCACAGTGTGTACATTCTCTAGGTTTCCTGTACATGTTATAGCTGTAGTAATATTCCCTTCAACCTGGAGAGTTGGGACCCATGGAATGGGGGCCATGCATTATTGCTTGAAAGGGTCTGCATATGCTCACCCAATCTCACCAATCCTCTCAGTCCCAAGTGTCCAGCCTTATGCCACATCCAGCTGTCATTGTAGATAGGGTCTTTCCAGGTTTCCTCAGACACCCTGAAGGAATTGTAAAGAATTTCCCTGTTTTTTGGTTTTGCTTTGGAAATTCCTTTTTATAGTGTGTTTGAGCTGATTCTCGCTGCCATGTTTATGCCACTCTAGACACACTTGATTCCCTTATGGAGACATATCAATACATAGGTTTTAAGATTCTTACTCGTCAGATCTATTCCTCTGCGGGAAATATGGGGTTTTGAGTCTCTTTCACTGAGGAAGGTGTAGGTCTTGTCTATTCCAAAGTTGGTTTTTGGAACGGTCCCTGTGCTTATATCAAACTCTGGTTTTATGCATCACCCCACCTCTCCTTCCCCTTTAAGCAGGCATAAGAGTGTTTTCTAAATGTGAGACTCTGTTCTCTTTTCTAGCTCAGTTCATGTGTAGCCATGTTTACAGGATCTTCATAAGTGATATCTTATGATAAGTCTCTTTTTCTGTGTGACTTATTTCACTTAGAATCATCGTACCTGAATCCACTCACTTTGCTGCTACTGGGCTTATGACATTGATTTCATGGCTGAGGGATATTGCATCGTACGTAAGTACCACAATCTTTTGAACCATTTTTATATTTCCTGGGATATTTAAGGTGTACCCAAGTTGAGGTTCTTGTAGTCAGTGCAGCCCTAAATTTGGAGGTGGCTCTTTCTTATTGATTTTCAGTTTTCCCAAGGTATATTCCTTAGACTGGAAGTGGCCTTGGCTCTGTAGCTCTGTTGTTTACTTGTTTTAGGGAACACAATGCACTCCTCCAGTGAGGCAGTTGGCAATTTACATCCCGCCCATCAGCATAACAAGGCTCCCTGTTCTCCAGGGCCTGTCTTGCCTTTCTGGTTTTTACACATTTTGTGGATGTCCCTTTTGACCGGTGGGAAGTGATACTTCTTTGTAGTGCAGATTTGCATTGCCCGCTTGCTTGCTTGGCCAAAAAGGGCGTATGCGTTTTCTCCTGAATATATTCAGGAGAAAACGCATACGCCCTTTTTGGCCAAGTGCATCATTGTCGAAGTTGTGCCCCTCTTCCTGTGCTTCACAGGCGATTCCAACGTACCTCTTGAAATCTGTTTCCTGCTATTTTGCCTCGCTTTCAAGTCCGCCTCGTTGACTTCCCTCAACAGATTTTTGGACGATAGTTGTCGTTTATCACTCTGCTAGTTTGTGAATTTCTGTGCCCCTGAGCTCCATTTCTCAACTCGTTTTTTTGTGAGCTGAACGCAAGTCCAAAATTTTCGATCATGTCCTATACTTGTTCCCGGTGGGTGGCTGAGACTTTGGTTAATTCTTCTTCCTGCCGGGAAATTAGAGTGACATGTGCCCGTCCAAATGCCTAACAGCTACTCTCTCATGGGTTCTCCCTCGTCCCTTCCATCCTCTGCCAAATTGGGAACCTGTGCAAACCAGGAGGTTAAATGGCCTGTCTCTCCAAGTTGGGAGATTGATAGTAAGGCAGTTGGAAAGTCAAACTGGAGCACCAGGAGAGGGAGTATTCGTTGAGTTTTTGAAACCTTTCGTATTCACAGTGTGTACATTCTCTAGGTTTCCTGTACATGTTATAGCTGTAGTAATATTCCCTTCAACCTGGAGAGTTGGGACCCATGGAATGGGGGCCATGCATTATTGGTTTCAAGGGTCTGCATATGCTCACCCAATCTCACCAATCCTCTCAGTCCCAAGTGTCCAGCCGTATGCCACATCCAGCTGTCATTGTAGATAGGGTCTTTCCAGGTTTCCTCAGACACCCTGAAGGAATTGTAAAGAATTTCCCTGTTTTTTGGTTTTGCTTTGGAAATTCCTTTTTATAGTGTGTTTGAGCTGATTCTCGCTGCCATGTTTATGCCACTCTAGGCACACTTGATTCCCTTATGGAGACACATCAATACATAGGTTTTAAGATTCTTACTCGTCAGATCTATTCCTCTGCGGAAAATATGGGGTTTTGAGTCTCTTTCACTGAGGAAGGTGTAGGTCTTGTCTATTCCAAAGTTGGTTTTTGGAACGGTCCCTGTGCTTATATCAAACTCTGGTTTTATGCATCACCCCACCTCTCCTTCCCCTTTAAGCAGGCATAAGAGTGTTTTCTAAATGTGAGACTCTGTTCTCTTTCCTAGCTCAGTTCATGTGTAGCCATGTTTACAGGATCTTCATAAGTGATATCTTATGATAAGTCTCTTTTTCTGTGTGACTTATTTCACTTAGAATCATCGTACCTGAATCCACTCACTTTGCTGCTACTGGTCTTATGACATTGATTTCATGGCTGAGAGATATTGCATCGTACGTAAGTACCACAATCTTTTGAACCATTTTTATATTTCTTGGGATATTTAAGGTGTACCCAAGTTGAGGTTCTTGTAGTCAGTGCAGCCCTAAATTTGGAGGTGGCTCTTTCTTATTGATTTTCAGTTTTCCCAAAGTATATTCCCTAGACTGGAAGTGGCCTTGGCTCTGTAGCTCTGTTGTTTACTTGTTTTAGGGAACACAATGCACTCCTCCAGTGAGGCAGTTGGCAATTTACATCCTGCCCATCAGCATAACAAGGCTCCCTGTTCTCCAGGGCCTGTCTTGCCTTTCTGGTTTTTACACATTTTGTGGATGTCCCTTTTGACCGGTGGGAAGTGATACTTCTTTGTAGTGCAGATTTGCATTGCCCGCTTGCTTGCTTGGCCAAAAAGGGCGTATGCGTTTTCTCCTGAATATATTCAGGAGAAAACGCATACGCCCTTTTTGGCCAAGTGCATCATTGTCGAAGTTGTGCCCCTCTTCCTGTGCTTTACAGGCGATTCCAACGTACCTCTTGAAATCTGTTTCCTGCTATTTTGCCTCGCTTTCAAGTCTGCCTCGTTGACTTCCCTCAATAGATTTTTGGACGATAGTTGTCCTTTATCACTCTGCCAGTTTGTGAATTGCTGTGCCCCTGAGCTCCATTTCTCAACTCGTTTTTTGTGAGCTGAACGCAAGTCCAACATTTTGGATCATGTCCTATACTGGTTCCCGGTGGGTGGCTGAGACTTTGGTTAATTCTTCTTCCTGCCGGGAAATTAGAGTGACATGTGCCCGTCCAAATGCCTAACAGCTACTCTCTCATGGGTTCTCCCTCGTCCCTTCCATCCTCTGCCAAATTGGGAACCTGTGCAAACCAGGAGCTTAAAGGGCCTGTCTCTCCAAGTTGGGAGATTGATAGTAAGGCAGTTGGAAAGTCACACTGGAGCACCAGGAGAGGGATTATTCGTTGAGTTTTTGAAACCTTTCGTATTCACAGTGTGTACATTCTCTAGGTTTCCTGTACATGTTATAGCTGTAGTAATATTCCCTTCAACCTGGAGAGTTGGGACCCATGGAATGGGGGCCATGCATTATTGCTTTAAAGGGTCTGCATATGCTCACCCAATCTCACCAATCCTCTCAGTCCCAAGTGTCCAGCCTTATGCCACATCCAGCTGTCATTGTAGATAGGGTCTTTCCAGGTTTCCTCAGACACCCTGAAGGAATTGTAAAGAATTTCCCTGTTTTTTGGTTTTGCTTTGAAAATTCCTTTTTATAGTGGGTTTGAGCTGATTCTCGCTGCCATGTTTACGCCACTCTAGACACACTTGATTCCCTTATGGAGACATATCAATACATAGGTTTTAAGATTCTTACTCGTCAGATCTATTCCTCTGCGGGAAATATCGGGTTTTGAGTCTCTTTCACTGAGGAAGGTGTAGGTCTTGTCTATTCCAAAGTTGGTTTTTGGAACGGTCCCTGTGCTTATATCAAACTCTGGTTTTATGCATCATCCCACCTCTCCTTCCCCTTTAAGCAGGCATAAGAGTGTTTTCTAAATGTGAGACTCTGTTCTCTTTCCTAACTCAGTTCATGTGTAGCCATGTTTACAGGATCTTCATAAGTGATATCTTATGATGAGTTTCTTTTTCTGTGTGACTTATTTCACTTAGAATCATCGTACCTGAATCCACTCACTTTGCTGCTACTGGTCTTATGACATTGATTTCATGGCTGAGAGATATTGCATCGTACGTAAGTACCACAATCATCTGAACCATTTTTATATTTCTTGGGATATTTAAGGTGTACCCAAGTTGAGGTTCTTGTAGTCAGTGCAGCCCTAAATTTGGAGGTGGCTCTTTCTTATTGATTTTCAGTTTTCCCAAGGTATATTCCCTAGACTGGAAGTGGCCTTGGCTCTGTAGCTCTGTTGTTTACTTGTTTTAGGGAACACAATGCACTCCTCCAGTGAGGCAGTTGGCAATTTACATCCCGCCCATCAGCATAACAAGGCTCCCTGTTCTCCAGGGCCTGTCTTGCCTTTCTGGTTTTTACACATTTTGTGGATGTCCCTTTTGACCGGTGGGAAGTGATACTTCTTTGTAGTGCAGATTTGCATTGCCCGCTTGCTTGCTTGGCCAAAAAGGACGTATGCGTTTTCTCTTGAATATATTCAGGAGAAAACGCATACGCCCTTTTTGGCCAAGTGCATCATTGTCGAAGTTGTGCCCCTCTTCCTGTGCTTCACAGGCGATTCCAACGTACCTCTTGAAATCTGTTTCCTGCTATTTTGCCTCGCTTTCAAGTCCGCCTCGTTGACTTCCCTCAACAGATTTTTGGACGATAGTTGTCCTTTATCACTGTGCTAGTTTGTGAATTGCTGTGTCCCTGAGCTCCATTTCTCAACTCGTTTTTTTGTGAGCTGAACGCAAGTCCAAAATTTTGGATCATGTCCTATACTGGTTCCCGGTAGGTGGCTGAGACTTTGGTTAATTCTTCTTCCTGCCGGGAAATTAGAGTGACATGTGCCCGTCCAAATGCCTAACAGCTACTCTCTCATGGGTTCTCCCTCGTCCCTTCCATCCTCTGCCAAATTGGGAACCTGTGCAAACCAGGAGGTTAAATGGCCTGTCTCTCCAAGTTGAGAGATTGATAGTAAGGCAGTTGGAAAGTCAAACTGGAGCACCAGGAGAGGGAGTATTCGTTGAGTTTTTGAAACCTTTCGTATTCACAGTGTGTACATTCTCTAGGTTTCCTGTACATGTTATAGCTGTAGTAATATTCCCTTGAACCTGGAGAGTTGGGACCCATGGAATGGGGGCCATGCATTATTGCTTTAAAGGGTCTGCATATGCTCACCCAATCTCACCAATCCTCTCAGTCCCAAGTGTCCAGCCTTATGCCACATCCAGCTGTCATTGTAGATAGGGTCTTTCCAGGTTTCCTCAGACACCCTGAAGGAATTGTAAAGAATTTCCCTGTTTTTTGGTTTTGCTTTGGAAATTCCTTTTTATAGTGTGTTTGAGCTGATTCTCGCTGCCATGTTTATGCCACTCTAGACACACTTGATTCCCTTATGGAGACATATCAATACATAGGTTTTAAGATTCTTACTCGTCAGATCTATTCCTCTGCGGGAAATATGGGGTTTTGAGTCTCTTTCACTGAGGAAGGTGTAGGTCTTGTCTATTCCAAAGTTGGTTTTTGGAACGGTCCCTGTGCTTATATCACACTCTGGTTTTATGCATCACCCCACCTCTCCTTCCCCTTTAAGCAGGCATAAGAGTGTTTTCTAAATGTGAGACTCTGTTCTCTTTCCTAGCTCAGTTCATGTGTAGACATGTTTACAGGATCTTCATAAGTGATATCTTATGATAAGTCTCTTTTTCTGTGTGACTTATTTCACTTAGAATCATCGTACCTGAATCCACTCACTTTGCTGCTACTGGTCTTATGACATTGATTTCATGGCTGAGGGATATTGCATCGTACGTAAGTACCACAATCTTTTGAACCATTTTTATATTTCTTGGGATATTTAAGGTGTACCCAAGTTGAGGTTCTTGTAGTCAGTGCAGCCCTAAATTTGGAGGTGGCTCTTTCTTATTGATTTTCAGTTTTCCCAAGGTATATTCCCTAGACTGGAAGTGGCCTTGGCTCTGTAGCTCTGTTGTTTACTTGTTTTAGGGAACACAATGCACTCCTCCAGTGAGGCAGTTGGCAATTTACATCCCGCCCATCAGCATAACAAGGCTCCCTGTTCTCCAGGGCCTGTCTTGCCTTTCTGGTTTTTACACATTTTGTGGATGTCCCTTTTGACTGGTGGGAAGTGATACTTCTTTGTAGTGCAGATTTGCATTGCCCGCTTGCTTGCTTGGCCAAAAAGGACGTATGCGTTTTCTCCTGAATATATTCAGGAGAAAACGCATACGCCCTTTTTGGCCAAGTGCATCATTGTCGAAGTTGTGCCCCTCTTCCTGTGCTTCACAGGCGATTCCAACGTACCTCTTGAAATCTGTTTCCTGCTATTTTGCCTCGCTTTCAAGTCCGCCTCGTTGACTTCCCTCAACAGATTTTTGGACGATAGTTGTCCTTTATCACTGTGCTAGTTTGTGAATTGCTGTGCCCCTGAGCTCCATTTCTCAACTCGTATTTTTGTGAGCTGAACGCAAGTCCAAAATTTTGGATCATGTCCTATACTGGTTCCCGGTGGGTGGCTGAGACTTTGGTTAATTCTTCTTCCTGCCGGGAAATTAGAGTGACATGTGCCCGTCCAAATGCCTAACAGCTACTCTCTCATGGGTTCTCCCTCGTCCCTTCCATCCTCTGCCAAATTGGGAACCTGTGCAAACCAGGAGGTTAAATGGCCTGTCTCTCCAAGTTGGGAGATTGATAGTAAGGCAGTTGGAAAGTCAAACTGGAGCACCAGGAGAGGGATTATTCGTTGAGTTTTTGAAACCTTTCGTATTCACAGTGTGTACATTCTCTAGGTTTCCTGTACATGTTATAGCTGTAGTAATATTCCCTTGAACCTGGAGAGTTGGGACCCATGGAATGGGGGCCATGCATTATTGCTTTCAAGGGTCTGCATATGCTCACCCAATCTCACCAATCCTCTCAGTCCCAAGTGTCCAGCCTTATGCCACATCCAGCTGTCATTGTAGATAGGGTCTTTCCAGGTTTCCTCAGACACCCTGAAGGAATTGTAAAGAATTTCCCTGTTTTTTGGTTTTGCTTTGGAAATTCCTTTTTATAGTGTGTTTGAGCTGATTCTCGCTGCCATGTTTATGCCACTCTAGACACACTTGATTCCCTTATGGAGACATATCAATACATAGGTTTTAAGATTCTTACTCGTCAGATCTATTCCTCTGCGGGAAATATGGGGTTTTGAGTCTCTTTCACTGAGGAAGGTGTAGGTCTTGTCTATTCCAAAGTTGGTTTTTGGAACGGTCCCTGTGCTTATATCAAACTCTGGTTTTATGCATCACCCCACCTCTCCTTCCCCTTTAAGCAGGCATAAGAGTGTTTTCTAAATGTGAGACTCTGTTCTCTTTCCTAGCTCAGTTCATGTGTAGCCATCTTTACAGGATCTTCATAAGTGATATCTTATGATAAGTCTCTTTTTCTGTGTGACTTATTTCACTTAGAATCATCGTACCTGAATCCACTCACTTTGCTGCTACTGGTCTTATGACATTGATTTCATGGCTGAGGGATATTGCATCGTACGTTAGTACCACAATCTTTTGAACCATTTTTATATTTCTTGGGATATTTAAGGTGTACCCAAGTTGAGGTTCTTGTAGTCAGTGCAGCCCTAAATTTGGAGGTGGCTCTTTCTTATTGATTTTCAGTTTTCCCAAGGTATATTCCCTAGACTGGAAGTGGCCTTGGCTCTGTAGCTCTGTTGTTTACTTGTTTTAGGGAACACAATGCACTCCTCCAGTGAGGCAGTTGGCAATTTACATCCCGCCCATCAGCATAACAAGGCTCCCTGTTCTCCAGGGCCTGTCTTGCCTTTCTGGTTTTTACACATTTTGTGGATGTCCCTTTTGACTGGTGGGAAGTGATACTTCTTTGTAGTGCAGATTTGCATTGCCCGCTTGCTTGCTTGGCCAAAAAGGATGTATGCGTTTTCTCCTGAATATATTCAGGAGAAAACGCATACGCCCTTTTTGGCCAAGTGCATCATTGTCGAAGTTGTGCCCCTCTTCCTGTGCTTCACAGGCGATTCCAACGTACCTCTTGAAATCTGTTTCCTGCTATTTTGCCTCGCTTTCAAGTCCGCCTCGTTGACTTCCCTCAACAGATTTTTGGACGATAGTTGTCCTTTATCACTGTGCTAGTTTGTGAATTGCTGTGCCCCTGAGCTCCATTTCTCAACTCGTTTTTTTGTGAGCTGAACGCAAGTCCAAAATTTTGGATCATGTCCTATACTGGTTCCCGGTGGGTGGCTGAGACTTTGGTTAATTCTTCTTCCTGCCGGGAAATTAGAGTGACATGTGCCCGTCCAAATGCCTAACAGCTACTCTCTCATGGGTTCTCCCTCGTCCCTTCCATCCTCTGCCAAATTGGGAACCTGTGCAAACCAGGAGGTTAAATGGCCTGTCTCTCCAAGTTGGGAGATTGATAGTAAGGCAGTTGGAAAGTCAAACTGGAGCACCAGGAGAGGGATTATTCGTTGAGTTTTTGAAACCTTTCGTATTCACAGTGTGTACATTCTCTAGGTTTCCTGTACATGTTATAGCTGTAGTAATATTCCCTTCAACCTGGAGAGTTGGGACCCATGGAATGGGGGCCATGCATTATTGCTTTCAAGGGTCTGCATATGCTCACCCAATCTCACCAATCCTCTCAGTCCCAAGTGTCCAGCCTTATGCCACATCCAGCTGTCATTGTAGATAGGGTCTTTCCAGGTTTCCTCAGACACCCTGAAGGAATTGTAAAGAATTTCCCTGTTTTTTGGTTTTGCTTTGGAAATTCCTTTTTATAGTGTGTTTGAGCTGATTCTCGCTGCCATGTTTATGCCACTCTAGACACACTTGATTCCCTTATGGAGACATATCAATACATAGGTTTTAAGATTCTTACTCGTCAGATCTATTCCTCTGCGGGAAATATGGGGTTTTGAGTCTCTTTCACTGAGGAAGGTGTAGGTCTTGTCTATTCCAAAGTTGGTTTTTGGAACGGTCCCTGTGCTTATATCAAACTCTGGTTTTATGCATCACCCCACCTCTCCTTCCCCTTTAAGCAGGCATAAGAGTGTTTTCTAAATGTGAGACTCTGTTCTCTTTTCTAGCTCAGTTCATGTGTAGCCATGTTTACAGGATCTTCATAAGTGATATCTTATGATAAGTCTCTTTTTCTGTGTGACTTATTTCACTTAGAATCATCGTACCTGAATCCACTCACTTTGCTGCTACTGGTCTTATGACATTGATTTCATGGCTGAGGGATATTGCATCGTACGTAAGTACCACAATCATTTGAACCATTTTTATATTTCCTGGGATATTTAAGGTGTACCCAAGTTGAGGTTCTTGTAGTCAGTGCAGCCCTAAATTTGGAGGTGGCTCTTTCTTATTGATTTTCAGTTTTCCCAAGGTATATTCCCTAGACTGGAAGTGGCCTTGGCTCTGTAGCTCTGTTGTTTACTTGTTTTAGGGAACACAATGCACTCCTCCAGTGAGGCAGTTGGCAATTTACATCCCGCCCATCAGCATAACAAGGCTCCCTGTTCTCCAGGGCCTGTCTTGCCTTTCTGGTTTTTACACATTTTGTGGATGTCCCTTTTGACCGGTGGGAAGTGATACTTCTTTGTAGTGCAGATTTGCATTGCCCGCTTGCTTGCTTGGCCAAAAAGGGCGTATGCGTTTTCTCCTGAATATATTCAGGAGAAAACGCATACGCCCTTTTTGGCCAAGTGCATCATTGTCGAAGTTGTGCCCCTCTTCCTGTGCTTCACAGGCGATTCCAACGTACCTCTTGAAATCTGTTTCCTGCTATTTTGCCTCGCTTTCAAGTCCGCCTCGTTGACTTCCCTCAACAGATTTTTGGACGATAGTTGTCCTTTATCACTGTGCTAGTTTGTGAATTGCTGTGCCCCTGAGCTCCATTTCTCAACTCGTTTTTTTGTGAGCTGAACGCAAGTCCAAAATTTTCGATCATGTCCTATACTGGTTCCCGGTGGGTGGCTGAGACTTTGGTTAATTCTTCTTCCTGCCGGGAAATTAGAGTGACATGTGCCCGTCCAAATGCCTAACAGCTACTCTCTCATGGGTTCTCCCTCGTCCCTTCCATCCTCTGCCAAATTGGGAACCTGTGCAAACCAGGAGGTTAAATGGCCTGTCTCTCCAAGTTGGGAGATTGATAGTAAGGCAGTTGGAAAGTCAAACTGGAGCACCAGGAGAGGGACTATTCGTTGAGTTTTTGAAACCTTTCGTATTCACAGTGTGTACATTCTCTAGGTTTCCTGTACATGTTATAGCTGTAGTAATATTCCCTTCAACCTGGAGAGTTGGGACCCATGGAATGGGGGCCATGCATTATTGCTTGAAAGGGTCTGCATATGCTCACCCAATCTCACCAATCCTCTCAGTCCCAAGTGTCCAGCCTTATGCCACATCCAGCTGTCATTGTAGATAGGGTCTTTCCAGGTTTCCTCAGACACCCTGAAGGAATTGTAAAGAATTTCCCTGTTTTTTGGTTTTGCTTTGGAAATTCCTTTTTATAGTGGGTTTGAGCTGATTCTCGCTGCCATGTTTATGCCACTCTAGACACACTTGATTCCCTTATGGAGACATATCAATACATAGGTTTTAAGATTCTTACTCGTCAGATCTATTCCTCTGCGGGAAATATGGGGTTTTGAGTCTCTTTCACTGAGGAAGGTGTAGGTCTTGTCTATTCCAAAGTTGGTTTTTGGAACGGTCCCTGTGCTTATATCAAACTCTGGTTTTATGCATCACCCCACCTCTCCTTCCCCTTTAAGCAGGCATAAGAGTGTTTTCTAAATGTGAGACTCTGTTCTCTTTCCTAGCTCAGTTCATGTGTAGCCATGTTTACAGGATCTTCATAAGTGATATCTTATGATAAGTCTCTTTTTCTGTGTGACTTATTTCACTTAGAATCATCGTACCTGAATCCACTCACTTTGCTGCTACTGGTCTTATGACATTGATTTCATGGCTGAGAGATATTGCATCGTACGTAAGTACCACAATCTTTTGAACCATTTTTATATTTCTTGGGATATTTAAGGTGTACCCAAGTTGAGGTTCTTGTAGTCAGTGCAGCCCTAAATTTGGAGGTGGCTCTTTCTTATTGATTTTCAGTTTTCCCAAAGTATATTCCCTAGACTGGAAGTGGCCTTGGCTCTGTAGCTCTGTTGATTACCTGTTTTAGGGAACACAATGCACTCCTCCAGTGAGGCAGTTGGCAATTTACATCCCGCCCATCAGCATAACAAGGCTCCCTGTTCTCCAGGGCCTGTCTTGCCTTTCAGGGATTTATACATTTTGTGGATGTCCCTTTTGACCGGTGGGAAGTGATACTTCTTTGTAGTGCAGATTTGCATTGCCCGCTTGCTTGCTTGGCCAAAAAGGGCGTATGCGTTTTCTCCTGAATATATTCAGGAGAAAACGCATACGCCCTTTTTGGCCAAGTGCATCATTGTCGAAGTTGTGCCCCTCTTCCTGTGCTTTACAGGCGATTCCAACGTACCTCTTGAAATCTGTTTCCTGCTATTTTGCCTCGCTTTCAAGTCCACCTCGTTGACTTCCCTCAATAGATTTTTGGACGATAGTTGTCCTTTATCACTCTGCTAGTTTGTGAATTGCTGTGCCCCTGAGCTCCATTTCTCAACTCGTTTTTTTGTGAGCTGAACGCAAGTCCAACATTTTGGATCATGTCCTATACTGGTTCCCGGTGGGTGGCTGAGACTTTGGTTAATTCTTCTTCCTGCCGGGAAATTAGAGTGACATGTGCCCATCCAAATGCCTAACAGCTACTCTATCATGGGTTCTCCCTCGTCCCTTCCATCCTCTGCCAAATTGGGAACCTGTGCAAACCAGGAGGTTAAATGGCCTGTCTCTCCAAGTTGGGAGATTGATAGTAAGGCAGTTGGAAAGTCAAACTGGAGCACCAGGAGAGGGACTATTCGTTGAGTTTTTGAAAACTTTCGTATTCACAGTGTGTACATTCTCTAGGTTTCCTGTACATGTTATAGCTGTAGTAATATTCCCTTCAACCTGGAGAGTTGGGACCCATGGAATGGGGGCCATGCATTATTGCTTGAAAGGGTCTGCATATGCTCACCCAATCTCACCAATCCTCTCAGTCCCAAGTGTCCAGCCTTATGCCACATCCAGCTGTCATTGTAGATAGGGTCTTTCCAGGTTTCCTCAGACACCCTGAAGGATTTGTAAAGAATTTCCCTGTTTTTTGGTTTTGCTTTGGAAATTCCTTTTTATAGTGTGTTTGAGCTGATTCTCGCTGCCATGTTTATGCCACTCTAGACACACTTGATTCCCTTATGGAGACATATCAATACATAGGTTTTAAGATTCTTACTCGTCAGATCTATTCCTCTGCGGGAAATATGGGGTTTTGAGTCTCTTTCACTGAGGAAGGTGTAGGTCTTGTCTATTCCAAAGTTAGTTTTTGGAACGGTCCCTGTGCTTATATCAAACTCTGGTTTTATGCATCACCCCACCTCTCCTTCCCCTTTAAGCAGGCATAAGAGTGTTTTCTAAATGTGAGACTCTGTTCTCTTTCCTAGCTCAGTTCATGTGTAGCCATGTTTACAGGATCTTCATAAGTGATATCTTATGATAAGTCTCTTTTTCTGTGTGACTTATTTCACTTAGAATCATCGTACCTGAATCCACTCACTTTGCTGCTACTGGTCTTATGACATTGATTTCATGGCTGAGGGATATTGCATCGTACGTAAGTAGCACAATCTTTTGAACCATTTTTATATTTCTTGGGATATTTAAGGTGTACCCAAGTTGAGGTTCTTGTAGTCAGTGCAGCCCTAAATTTGGAGGTGGCTCTTTCTTACTGATTTTCAGTTTTCCCAAAGTATATTCCCTAGACTGGAAGTGGCCTTGGCTCTGTAGCTCTGTTGTTTACTTGTTTTAGGGAACACAATGCACTCCTCCAGTGAGGCAGTTGGCAATTTACATCCCGCCCATCAGCATAACAAGGCTCCCTGTTCTCCAGGGCCTGTCTTGCCTTTTTGGTTTTTACACATTTTGTGGTTGTCCCTTTTGACCGGTGGGAAGTGATACTTCTTTGTAGTGCAGATTTGCATTGCCCGCTTGCTTGCTTGGCCAAAAAGGACGTATGCGTTTTCTCCTGAATATATTCAGGAGAAAATGCATACGCCCTTTTTGGCCAAGTGCATCATTGTCGAAGTTGTGCCCCTCTTCCTGTGCTTCACAGGCGATTCCAACGTACCTCTTGAAATCTGTTTCCTGCTATTTTGCCTCGCTTTCAAGTCCGCCTCGTTGACTTCCCTCAACAGATTTTTGGATGATAGTTGTCCTTTATCACTGTGCTAGTTTGTGAATTGCTGTGCCCCTGAGCTCCATTTCTCAACTCCTTTTTTTGTGAGCTGAACGCAAGTCCAAAATTTTGGATCATGTCCTATACTGGTTCCCGGTGGGTGGCTGAGACTTTGGTTAATTCTTCTTCCTGCCGGGAAATTAGAGTGACATGTGCCCGTCCAAATGCCTAACAGCTACTCTCTCATGGGTTCTCCCTCGTCCCTTCCATCCTCTGCCAAATTGGGAACCTGTGCACACCAGGAGGTTAAATGGCCTGTCTCTCCAAGTTGGGAGATTGATAGTAAGGCAGTTGGAAAGTCAAACTGGAGCACCAGGAGAGGGAGTATTCGTTGAGTTTTTGAAACCCTTCGTATTCACAGTGTGTACATTCTCTAGGTTTCCTGTACATGTTATAGCTGTAGTAATATTCCCTTCAACCTGGAGAGTTGGGACCCATGGAATGGGGGCCATGCATTATTGCTTTCAAGGGTCTGCATATGCTCACCCAATCTCACCAATCCTCTCAGTCCCAAGTGTCCAGCCTTATGCCACATCCAGCTGTCATTGTAGATAGGGTCTTTCCAGGTTTCCTCAGACACCCTGAAGGAATTGTAAAGAATTTCCCTGTTTTTTGGTTTTGCTTTGGAAATTCCTTTTTATAGTGGGTTTGAGCTGATTCTCGCTGCCATGTTTATGCCACTCTAGACACACTTGATTCCCTTATGGAGACATATCAATACATAGGTTTTAAGATTCTTACTCGTCAGATCTATTCCTCTGCGGGAAATATGGGGTTTTGAGTCTCTTTCACTGAGGAAGGTGTAGGTCTTGTCTATTCCAAAGTTGGTTTTTGGAACGGTCCCTGTGCTTATATCAAACTCTGGTTTTATGCATCATCCCACCTCTCCTTCCCCTTTAAGCAGGCATAAGAGTGTTTTCTAAATGTGAGACTCTGTTCTCTTTCCTAACTCAGTTCATGTGTAGCCATGTTTACAGGATCTTCATAAGTGATATCTTATGATAAGTTTCTTTTTCTGTGTGACTTATTTCACTTAGAATCATCGTACCTGAATCCAGTCACTTTGCTGCTACTGGTCTTATGACATTGATTTCATGGCTGAGGGATATTGCATCGTACATAAGTACCACAATCTTTTGAACCATTTTTATATTTCCTGGGATATTTAAGGTGTACCCAAGTTGAGGTTCTTGTAGTCAGTGCAGCCCTAAATTTGGAGGTGGCTCTTTCTTATTGATTTTCAGTTTTCCCAAGGTATATTCCCTAGACTGGAAGTGGCCTTGGCTCTGTAGCTCTGTTGTTTACTTGTTTTAGGGAACACAATGCACTCCTCCAGTGAGGCAGTTGGCAATTTACATCCCGCCCATCAGCATAACAAGGCTCCCTGTTCTCCAGGGCCTGTTTTGCCTTTCTGGTTTTTACACATTTTGTGGATGTCCCTTTTGACCGGTGGGAAGTGATACTTCTTTGTAGTGCAGATTTGCATTGCCCGCTTGCTTGCTTGGCCAAAAAGGGCGTATGCGTTTTCTCCTGAATATATTCAGGAGAATACGCATACGCCCTTTTTGGCCAAGTGCATCATTGTCGAAGTTGTGCCCCTCTTCCTGTGCTTCACAGGCGATTCCAACGTACCTCTTGAAATCTGTTTCCTGCTATTTTGCCTCGCTTTCAAGTCCGCCTCGTTGACTTCCCTCAACAGATTTTTGGACGATAGTTGTCCTTTATCACTCTGCTAGTTTGTGAATTGCTGTGCCCCTGAGCTCCATTTCTCAACTCGTTTTTTTGTGAGCTGAACGCAAGTCCAAAATTTTGGATCATGTCCTATACTGGTTCCCGGTGGGTGGCTGAGACTTTGGTTAATTCTTCTTCCTGCCGGGAAATTAGAGTGACATGTGCCCGTCCAAATGCCTAACAGCTACTCTCTCATGGGTTCTCCCTCGTCCCTTCCATCCTCTGCCAAATTGGGAACCTGTGCAAACCAGGAGGTTAAATGGCCTGTCTCTCCAAGTTGGGAGATTGATAGTAAGGCAGTTGGAAAGTCAAACTGGAGCACCAGGAGAGGGAGTATTCGTTGAGTTTTTGAAACCTTTCGTATTCACAGTGTGTACATTCTCTAGGTTTCCTGTACATGTTATAGCTGTAGTAATATTCCCTTGAACCTGGAGAGTTGGGACCCATGGAATGGGGGCCATGCATTATTGCTTTCAAGGGTCTTCATATGCTCACCCAATCTCACCAATCCTCTCAGTCCCAAGTGTCCAGCCTTATGCCACATCCAGCTGTCATTGTAGATAGGGTCTTTCCAGGTTTCCTCAGACACCCTGAAGGAATTGTAAAGAATTTCCCTGTTTTTTGGTTTTGCTTTGGAAATTCCTTTTTATAGTGTGTTTGAGCTGATTCTCGCTGCCATGTTTATGCCACTCTAGACACACTTGATTCCCTTATGGAGACATATCAATACATAGGTTTTAAGATTCTTACTCGTCAGATCTATTCCTCTGCGGGAAATATGGGGTTTTGAGTCTCTTTCACTGAGGAAGGTGTAGGTCTTGTCTATTCCAAAGTTGGATTTTGGAACGGTCCCTGTGCTTATATCAAACTCTGGTTTTATGCATCACCCCACCTCTCCTTCCCCTTTAAGCAGGCATAAGAGTGTTTTCTAAATGTGAGACTCTGTTCTCTTTCCTAGCTCAGTTCATGTGTAGCCATGTTTACAGGATCTTCATAAGTGATATCTTATGATAAGTCTCTTTTTCTGTGTGACTTATTTCACTTAGAATCATCGTACCTGAATCCATTCACTTTGCTGCTACTGGTCTTATGACATTGATTTCATGGCTGAGGGATATTGCATCGTACGTAAGTACCACAATCTTTTGAACCATTTTTATATTTCTTGGGATATTTAAGGTGTACCCAAGTTGAGGTTCTTGTAGTCAGTGCAGCCCTAAATTTGGAGGTGGCTCTTTCTTATTGATTTTCAGTTTTCCCAAGGTATATTCCCTAGACTGGAAGTGGCCTTGGCTCTGTAGCTCTGTTGTTTACTTGTTTTAGGGAACACAATGCACTCCTCCAGTGAGGGAGTTGGCAATTTACATCCCACCCATCAGCATAACAAGGCTCCCTGTTCTCCAGGGCCTGTCTTGCCTTTCTGGTTTTTACACATTTTGTGGATGTCCCTTTTGACCGGTGGGAAGTGATACTTCTTTGTAGTGCAGATTTGCATTGCCTGCTTGCTTGCTTGGCCAAAAAGGGCGTATGCGTTTTCTCCTGAATATATTCAGGAGAATACGCATACGCCCTTTTTGGCCAAGTGCATCATTGTCGAAGTTGTGCCCCTCTTCCTGTGCTTCACAGGCGATTCCAACGTACCTCTTGAAATCTGTTTCCAGCTATTTTGCCTCGCTTTCAAGTCCGCCTCGTTGACTTCCCTCAATAGATTTTTGGACGATAGTTGTCCTTTATCACTCTGCCAGTTTGTGAATTGCTGTGCCCCTGAGCTCCATTTCTCAACTCGTTTTTTGTGAGCTGAACGCAAGTCCAACATTTTGGATCATGTCCTATACTGGTTCCCGGTGGGTGGCTGAGACTTTGGTTAATTCTTCTTCCTGCCGGGAAATTAGAGTGACATGTGCCCGTCCAAATGCCTAACAGCTACTCTCTCATGGGTTCTCCCTCGTCCCTTCCATCCTCTGCCAAATTGGGAACCTGTGCAAACCAGGAGCTTAAAGGGCCTGTCTCTCCAAGTTGGGAGATTGATAGTAAGGCAGTTGGAAAGTCACACTGGAGCACCAGGAGAGGGATTATTCGTTGAGTTTTTGAAACCTTTCGTATTCACAGTGTGTCCATTCTCTAGGTTTCCTGTACATGTTATAGCTGTAGTAATATTCCCTTCAACCTGGAGAGTTGGGACCCATGGAATGGGGGCCATGCATTATTGCTTTAAAGGGTCTGCATATGCTCACCCAATCTCACCAATCCTCTCAGTCCCAAGTGTCCAGCCTTATGCCACATCCAGCTGTCATTGTAGATAGGGTCTTTCCAGGTTTCCTCAGACACCCTGAAGGAATTGTAAAGAATTTCCCTGTTTTTTGGTTTTGCTTTGGAAATTCCTTTTTATAGTGGGTTTGAGCTGATTCTCGCTGCCATGTTTATGCCACTCTAGACACACTTGATTCCCTTATGGAGACATATCAATACATAGGTTTTAAGATTCTTACTCGTCAGATCTATTCCTCTGCGGGAAATATGGGGTTTTGAGTCTCTTTCACTGAGGAAGGTGTAGGTCTTGTCTATTCCAAAGTTGGTTTTTGGAACGGTCCCTGTGCTTATATCAAACTCTGGTTTTATGCATCATCCCACCTCTCCTTCCCCTTTAAGCAGGCATAAGAGTGTTTTCTAAATGTGAGACTCTGTTCTCTTTCCTAACTCAGTTCATGTGTAGCCATGTTTACAGGATCTTCATAAGTGATATCTTATGATAAGTTTCATTTTCTGTGTGACTTATTTCACTTAGAATCATCGTACCTGAATCCACTCACTTTGCTGTTACTGGTCTTATGACATTGATTTCATGGCTGAGGGATATTGCATCGTACATAAGTACCACAATCTTTTGAACCATTTTTATATTTCCTGGGATATTTAAGGTGTACCCAAGTTGAGGTTCTTGTAGTCAGTGCAGCCCTAAATTTGGAGGTGGCTCTTTCTTATTGATTTTCAGTTTTCCCAAGGTATATTCCCTAGACTGGAAGTGGCCTTGGCTCTGTAGCTCTGTTGTTTACTTGTTTTAGGGAACACAATGCACTCCTCCAGTGAGGCAGTTGGCAATTTACATCCCGCCCATCAGCATAACAAGGCTCCCTGTTCTCCAGGGCCTGTCTTGCCTTTCTGGTTTTTACACATTTTGTGGATGTCCCTTTTGACCGGTGGGAAGTGATACTTCTTTGTAGTGCAGATTTGCATTGCCTGCTTGCTTGCTTGGCCAAAAAGGGCGTATGCGTTTTCTCCTGAATATATTCAGGAGAATACGCATACGCCCTTTTTGGCCAAGTGCATCATTGTCGAAGTTGTGCCCCTCTTCCTGTGCTTTACAGGCGATTCCAACGTACCTCTTGAAATCTGTTTCCTGCTATTTTGCCTCGCTTTCAAGTCCGCCTCGTTGACTTCCCTCAACAGATTTTTGGACGATAGTTGTCCTTTATCACTCTGCCAGTTTGTGAATTGCTGTGCCCCTGAGCTCCATTTCTCAACTCGTTTTTTTTGTGAGCTGAACGCAAGTCCAAAATTTTGGATCATGTCCTATACTGGTTCCCGGTGGGTGGCTGAGACTTTGGTTAATTCTTCTTCCTGCCGGGAAATTAGAGTGACATGTGCCCGTCCAAATGCCTAACAGCTACTCTCTCATGGGTTCTCCCTCGTCCCTTCCATCCTCTGCCAAATTGGGAACCTGTGCAAACCAGGAGGTTAAATGGCCTGTCTCTCCAAGTTGGGAGATTGATAGTAAGGCAGTTGGAAAGTCAAACTGGAGCACCAGGAGAGGGACTATTCGTTGAGTTTTTGAAACCTTTCGTATTCACAGTGTGTACATTCTCTAGGTTTCCTGTACATGTTATAGCTGTAGTAATATTCCCTTCAACCTGGAGAGTTGGGACCCATGGAATGGGGGCCATGCATTATTGCTTTAAAGGGTCTGCATATGCTCACCCAATCTCACCAATCCTCTCAGTCCCAAGTGTCCAGCCTTATGCCACATCCAGCTGTCATTGTAGATAGGGTCTTTCCAGGTTTCCTCAGACACCCTGAAGGAATTGTAAAGAATTTCCCTGTTTTTTGGTTTTGCTTTGGAAATTCCTTTTTATAGTGTGTTTGAGCTGATTCTCGCTGCCATGTTTATGCCACTCTAGACACACTTGATTCCCTTATGGAGACATATCAATACATAGGTTTTAAGATTCTTACTCGTCAGATCTATTCCTCTCCGGGAAATATGGGGTTTTGAGTCTCTTTCACTGAGGAAGGTGTAGGTCTTGTCTATTCCAAAGTTGGTTTTTGGAACGGTCCCTGTGCTTATATCAAACTCTGGTTTTATGCATCACCCCACCTCTCCTTCCCCTTTAAGCAGGCATAAGAGTGTTTTCTAAATGTGAGACTCTGTTCTCTTTCCTAGCTCAGTTCATGTGTAGCCATGTTTACAGGATCTTCATAAGTGATATCTTATGATAAGTCTCTTTTTCTGTGTGACTTATTTCACTTAGAATCATCGTACCTGAATCCATTCACTTTGCTGCTACCGGTCTTATGACATTGATTTCATGGCTGAGGGATATTGCATCGTACGTAAGTACCACAATCTTTTGAACCATTTTTATATTTCTTGGGATATTTAAGGTGTACCCAAGTTGAGGTTCTTGTAGTCAGTGCAGCCCTAAATTTGGAGGTGGCTCTTTCTTATTGATTTTCAGTTTTCCCAAGGTATATTCCCTAGACTGGAAGTGGCCTTGGCTCTGTAGCTCTGTTGTTTACTTGTTTTAGGGAACACAATGCACTCCTCCAGTGAGGGAGTTGGCAATTTACATCCCGCCCATCAGCATAACAAGGCTCCCTGTTCTCCAGGGCCTGTCTTGCCTTTCTGGTTTTTACACATTTTGTGGATGTCCCTTTTGACCGGTGGGAAGTGATACTTCTTTGTAGTGCAGATTTGCATTGCCTGCTTGCTTGCTTGGCCAAAAAGGGCGTATGCGTTTTCTCCTGAATATATTCAGGAGAATACGCATACGCCCTTTTTGGCCAAGTGCATCATTGTCGAAGTTGTGCCCCTCTTCCTGTGCTTTACAGGCGATTCCAACGTACCTCTTGAAATCTGTTTCCTGCTATTTTGCCTCGCTTTCAAGTCCGCCTCGTTGACTTCCCTCAACAGATTTTTGGACGATAGTTGTCCTTTATCACTCTGCCAGTTTGTGAATTGCTGTGCCCCTGAGCTCCATTTCTCAACTCGTTTTTTTGTGAGCTGAACGCAAGTCCAAAATTTTGGATCATGTCCTATACTGGTTCCCGGTGGGTGGCTGAGACTTTGGTTAATTCTTCTTCCTGCCGGGAAATTAGAGTGACATGTGCCCGTCCAAATGCCTAACAGCTACTCTCTCATGGGTTCTCCCTCGTCCCTTCCATCCTCTGCCAAATTGGGAACCTGTGCAAACCAGGAGGTTAAATGGCCTGTCTCTCCAAGTTGGGAGATTGATAGTAAGGCAGTTGGAAAGTCAAACTGGAGCACCAGGAGAGGGACTATTCGTTGAGTTTTTGAAACCTTTCGTATTCACAGTGTGTACATTCTCTAGGTTTCCTGTACATGTTATAGCTGTAGTAATATTCCCTTCAACCTGGAGAGTTGGGACCCATGGAATGGGGGCCATGCATTATTGCTTTAAAGGGTCTGCATATGCTCACCCAATCTCACCAATCCTCTCAGTCCCAAGTGTCCAGCCTTATGCCACATCCAGCTGTCATTGTAGATAGGGTCTTTCCAGGTTTCCTCAGACACCCTGAAGGAATTGTAAAGAATTTCCCTGTTTTTTGGTTTTGCTTTGGAAATTCCTTTTTATAGTGTGTTTGAGCTGATTCTCGCTGCCATGTTTATGCCACTCTAGACACACTTGATTCCCTTATGGAGACATATCAATACATAGGTTTTAAGATTCTTACTCGTCAGATCTATTCCTCTCCGGGAAATATGGGGTTTTGAGTCTCTTTCACTGAGGAAGGTGTAGGTC
Source organism: Mesoplodon densirostris (assembly GCF_025265405.1). Classification (NCBI taxonomy): domain Eukaryota; kingdom Metazoa; phylum Chordata; class Mammalia; order Artiodactyla; family Ziphiidae; genus Mesoplodon; species Mesoplodon densirostris. The sequence goes on along the minus strand of NW_026778223.1, from coordinate 1,154,004 downwards.
TTGTCTATTCCAAAGTTGGTTTTTGGAACGGTCCCTGTGCTTATATCAAACTCTGGTTTTATGCATCACCCCACCTCTCCTTCCCCTTTAAGCAGGCATAAGAGTGTTTTCTAAATGTGAGACTCTGTTCTCTTTCCTAGCTCAGTTCATGTGTAGCCATGTTTACAGGATCTTCATAAGTGATATCTTATGATAAGTCTCTTTTTCTGTGTGACTTATTTCACTTAGAATCATCGTACCTGAATCCATTCACTTTGCTGCTACCGGTCTTATGACATTGATTTCATGGCTGAGGGATATTGCATCGTACGTAAGTACCACAATCTTTTGAACCATTTTTATATTTCTTGGGATATTTAAGGTTGAGGTTCTTGTAGTCAGTGCAGCCCTAAATTTGGAGGTGGCTCTTTCTTATTGATTTTCAGTTTTCCCAAGGTATATTCCCTAGACTGGAAGTGGCCTTGGCTCTGTAGCTCTGTTGTTTACTTGTTTTAGGGAACACAATGCACTCCTCCAGTGAGGGAGTTGGCAATTTACATCCCGCCCATCAGCATAACAAGGCACCCTGTTCTCCAGGGCCTGTCTTGCCTTTCTGGTTTTTACACATTTTGTGGATGTCCCTTTTGACCGGTGGGAAGTGATACTTCTTTGTAGTGCAGATTTGCATTGCCTGCTTGCTTGCTTGGCCAAAAAGGGCGTATGCGTTTTCTCCTGAATATATTCAGGAGAATACGCATACGCCCTTTTTGGCCAAGTGCATCATTGTCGAAGTTGTGCCCTCTTCCTGTGCTTCACAGGCGATTCCAACGTACCTCTTGAAATCTGTTTCCTGCTATTTCGCCTCGCTTTCAAGTCCGCCTCGTTGACTTCCCTCAACAGATTTTTGGACGATAGTTGTCCTTTATCACTCTGCCAGTTTGTGAATTGCTGTGCCCCTGAGCTCCATTTCTCAACTCGTTTTTTTGTGAGCTGAACGCAAGTCCAACATTTTGGATCATGTCCTATACTGGTTCCCGGTGGGTGGCTGAGACTTTGGTTAATTCTTCTTCCTGCCGGGAAATTAGAGTGACATGTGCCCGTCCAAATGCCTAACAGCTACTCTCTCATGGGTTCTCCCTCGTCCCTTCCATCCTCTGCCAAATTGGGAACCTGTGCAAACCAGGAGGTTAAATGGCCTGTCTCTCCAAGTTGGGAGATTGATAGTAAGGCAGTTGGAAAGTCAAACTGGAGCACCAGGAGAGGGAGTATTCGTTGAGTTTTTGAAACCTTTCATATTCACAGTGTGTACATTCTCTAGGTTTCCTGTACATGTTATAGCTGTAGTAATATTCCCTTCAACCTGGAGAGTTGGGACCCATGGAATGGGGGCCATGCATTATTGCTTTAAAGGGTCTGCATATGCTCACCCAATCTCACCAATCCTCTCAGTCCCAAGTGTCCAGCCTTATGCCACATCCAGCTGTCATTGTAGATAGGGTCTTTCCAGGTTTCCTCAGACACCCTGAAGGAATTGTAAAGAATTTCCCTGTTTTTTGGTTTTGCTTTGGAAATTCCTTTTTATAGTGGGTTTGAGCTGATTCTCGCTGCCATGTTTATGCCACTCTAGACACACTTGATTCCCTTATGGAGACATATCAATACATAGGTTTTAAGATTCTTACTCGTCAGATCTATTCCTCTGCGGGAAATATGGGGTTTTGAGTCTCTTTCACTGAGGAAGGTGTAGGTCTTGTCTATTCCAAAGTTGGTTTTTGGAACGGTCCCTGTGCTTATATCAAACTCTGGTTTTATGCATCACCCCACCTCTCCTTCCCCTTTAAGCAGGCATAAGAGTGTTTTCTAAATGTGAGACTCTGTTCTCTTTCCTAGCTCAGTTCATGTGTAGCCATGTTTACAGGATCTTCATAAGTGATATCTTATGATAAGTCTCTTTTTCTGTGTGACTTATTTCACTTAGAATCATCGTACCTGAATCCACTCACTTTGCTGCTACTGGTCTTATGACATTGATTTCATGGCTGAGGGATATTGCATCGTACGTAAGTACCACAATCTTTTGAACCATTTTTATATTTCTTGGGATATTTAAGGTGTACCCAAGTTGAGGTTCTTGTAGTCAGTGCAGCCCTATATTTGGAGGTGGCTCTTTCTTACTGATTTTCAGTTTTCCCAAGGTATATTCCCTAGACTGGAAGTGGCCTTGGCTCTGTAGCTCTGTTGTTTACTTGTTTTAGGGAACACAATGCACTCCTCCAGTGAGGCAGTTGGCAATTTACATCCCGCCCATCAGCATAACAAGGCTCCCTGTTCTCCAGGGCCTGTCTTGCCTTTCTGGTTTTTACACATTTTGTGGTTGTCCCTTTTGACCGGTGGGAAGTGATACTTCTTTGTAGTGCAGATTTGCATTGCCCGCTTGCTTGCTTGGCCAAAAAGGACGTATGCGTTTTCTCCTGAATATATTCAGGAGAAAATGCATACGCCCTTTTTGGCCAAGTGCATCATTGTCGAAGTTGTGCCCCTCTTCCTGTGCTTCACAGGCGATTCCAACGTACCTCTTGAAATCTGTTTCCTGCTATTTTGCCTCGCTTTCAAGTCCGCCTCGTTGACTTCCTTCAACAGATTTTTGGATGATAGTTGTCCTTTATCACTGTGCTAGTTTGTGAATTGCTGTGCCCCTGAGCTCCATTTCTCAACTCGTTTTTTTGTGAGCTGAACGCAAGTCCAAAATTTTGGATCATGTCCTATACTGGTTCCCGGTGGGTGGCTGAGACTTTGGTTAATTCTTCTTCCTGCCGGGAAATTAGAGTGACATGTGCCCGTCCAAATGCCTAACAGCTACTCTCTCATGGGTTCTCCCTCGTCCCTTCCATCCTCTGCCAAATTGGGAACCTGTGCAAACCAGGAGGTTAAAGGGCCTGTCTCTCCAAGTTGGGAGATTGATAGTAAGGCAGTTGGAAAGTCAAACTGGAGCACCAGGAGAGGGAGTATTTGTTGAGTTTTTGAAACCTTTCGTATTCACAGTGTGTACATTCTCTAGGTTTCCTGTACATGTTATAGCTGTAGTAATATTCCCTTCAACCTGGAGAGTTGGGACCCATGGAATGGGGGCCATGCATTATTGCTTTAAAGGGTCTGCATATGCTCACCCAATCTCACCAATCCTCTCAGTCCCAAGTGTCCAGCCTTATGCCACATCCAGCTGTCATTGTAGATAGGGTCTTTCCAGGTTTCCTCAGACACCCTGAAGGAATTGTAAAGAATTTCGCTGTTTTTTGGTTTTGCATTGGAAATTCCTTTTTATAGTGTGTTTGAGCTGATTCTCGCTGCCATGTTTATGCCACTCTAGACACACTTGATTCCCTTATGGAGACATATCAATACATAGGTTTTAAGATTCTTACTCGTAAGATCTATTCCTCTGCGGGAAATATGGGGTTTTGAGTCTCTTTCACTGAGGAAGGTGTAGGTCTTGTCTATTCCAAAGTTGGTTTTTGGAACGGTCCCTGTGCTTATATCAAACTCTGGTTTTATGCATCACCCCACCTCTCCTTCCCCTTTAAGCAGGCATAAGAGTGTTTTCTAAATGTGAGACTCTGTTCTCTTTCCTAGCTCAGTTCATGTGTAGCCATGTTTACAGGATCTTCATAAGTGATATCTTATGATAAGTCTCTTTTTCTGTGTGACTTATTTCACTTAGAATCATCGTACCTGAATCCACTCACTTTGCTGCTACTGGTCTTATGACATTGATTTCATGGCTGAGAGATATTGCATCGTACGTAAGTACCACAATCTTTTGAACCATTTTTATATTTCTTGGGATATTTAAGGTGTACCCAAGTTGAGGTTCTTGTAGTCAGTGCAGCCCTAAATTTGGAGGTGGCTCTTTCTTATTGATTTTCAGTTTTCCCAAAGTATATTCCCTAGACTGGAAGTGGCCTTGGCTCTGTAGCTCTGTTGTTTACTTGTTTTAGGGAACACAATGCACTCCTCCAGTGAGGCAGTAGGCAATTTACATCCCGCCCATCAGCATAACAAGGCTCCCTGTTCTCCAGGGCCTGTCTTGCCTTTCTGGTTTTTACACATTTTGTGGATGTCCCTTTTGACCGGTGGGAAGTGATACTTCTTTGTAGTGCAGATTTGCATTGCTCGCTTGCTTGCTTGGCCAAAAAGGGCGTATGCGTTTTCTCCTGAATATATTCAGGAGAAAACGCATACGCCCTTTTTGGCCAAGTGCATCATTGTCGAAGTTGTGCCCCTCTTCCTGTGCTTTACAGGCGATTCCAACGTACCTGTTGAAATCTGTTTCCTGCTATTTTGCCTCGCTTTCAAGTCCGCCTCGTTGACTTCCCTCAATAGATTTTTGGACGATAGTTGTCCTTTATCACTCTGCCAGTTTGTGAATTGCTGTGCCCCTGAGCTCCATTTCTCAACTCGTTTTTTGTGAGCTGAACGCAAGTCCAACATTTTGGATCATGTCCTATACTGGTTCCCGGTGGGTGGCTGAGACTTTGGTTAATTCTTCTTCCTGCCGGGAAATTAGAGTGACATGTGCCGTCCAAATGCCTAACAGCTACTCTCTCATGGGTTCTCCCTCGTCCCTTCCATCCTCTGCCAAATTGGGAAGCTGTGCAAACCAGGAGGTTAAAGGGCCTGTCTCTCCAAGTTGGGAGATTGATAGTAAGGCAGTTGGAAAGTCACACTGGAGCACCAGGAGAGGGACTATTCGTTGAGTTTTTGAAACCTTTCGTATTCACAGTGTGTACATTCTCTAGGTTTCCTGTACATGTTATAGCTGTAGTAATATTCCCTTCAACCTGGAGAGTTGGGACCCATGGAATGGGGTCCATGCATTATTGCTTTAAAGGGTCTGCATATGCTCACCCAATCTCACCAATCCTCTCAGTCCCAAGTGTCCAGCCTTATGCCACATCCAGCTGTCATTGTAGATAGGGTCTTTCCAGGTTTCCTCAGACACCCTGAAGGAATTGTAAAGAATTTCCCTGTTTTTTGGTTTTGCTTTGGAAATTCCTTTTTATAGTGGGTTTGAGCTGATTCTCGCTGCCATGTTTATGCCACTCTAGACACACTTGATTCCCTTATGGAGACATATCAATACATAGGTTTTAAGATTCTTACTCGTCAGATCTATTCCTCTGCGGGAAATATGGGGTTTTGAGTCTCTTTCTCTGAGGAAGGTGTAGGTCTTGTCTATTCCAAAGTTGGTTTTTGGAACGGTCCCTGTGCTTATATCAAACTCTGGTTTTATGCATCACCCCACCTCTCCTTCCCCTTTAAGCAGGCATAAGAGTGTTTTCTAAATGTGAGACTCTGTTCTCTTTTCTAGCTCAGTTCATGTGTAGCCATGTTTACAGGATCTTCATAAGTGATATCTTATGATAAGTCTCTTTTTCTGTGTGACTTATTTCACTTAGAATCATCGTACCTGAATCCACTCACTTTGCTGCTACTGGTCTTATGACATTGATTTCATGGCTGAGGGATATTGCATCGTACGTAAGTACCACAATCTTTTGAACCATTTTTATATTTCTTGGGATAATTAAGGTGTACCCAAGTTGAGGTTCTTGTAGTCAGTGCAGCCCTAAATTTGGAGGTGGCTCTTTCTTATTGATTTTCAGTTTTCCCAAGGTATATTCCCTAGACTGGAAGTGGCCTTGGCTCTGTAGCTCTGTTGTTTACTTGTTTTAGGGAACACAATGCACTCCTCCAGTGAGGCAGTTGGCAATTTACATCCCGCCCATCAGCATAACAAGGCTCCCTGTTCTCCAGGGCCTGTCTTGCCTTTCTGGTTTTTACACATTTTGTGGTTGTCCCTTTTGACCGGTGGGAAGTGATACTTCTTTGTAGTGCAGATTTGCATTGCCCGCTTGCTTGCTTGGCCAAAAAGGACGTATGCGTTTTCTCCTGAATATATTCAGGAGAAAATGCATACGCCCTTTTTGGCCAAGTGCATCATTGTCGAAGTTGTGCCCCTCTTCCTGTGCTTCACAGGCGATTCCAATGTACCTCTTGAAATCTGTTTCCTGCTATTTTGCCTCGCTTTCAAGTCCGCCTCTTTGACTTCCCTCAACAGATTTTTGGATGATAGTTGTCCTTTATCACTGTGCTAGTTTGTGAATTGCTGTGCCCCTGAGCTCCATTTCTCAACTCGTTTTTTTGTGAGCTGAACGCAAGTCCAAAATTTTGGATCATGTCCTATACTGGTTCCCGGTGGGTGGCTGAGACTTTGGTTAATTCTTCTTCCTGCCGGGAAATTAGAGTGACATGTGCCCGTCCAAATGCCTAACAGCTACTCTCTCATGGGTTCTCCCTCGTCCCTTCCATCCTCTGCCAAATTGGGAACCTGTGCAAACCAGGAGGTTAAAGGGCCTGTCTCTCCAAGTTGGGAGATTGATAGTAAGGCAGTTGGAAAGTCAAACTGGAGCACCAGGAGAGGGAGTATTCGTTGAGTTTTTGAAACCTTTCGTATTCACAGTGTGTACATTCTCTAGGTTTCCTGTACATGTTATAGCTGTAGTAATATTCCCTTCAACCTGGAGAGTTGGGACCCATGGAATGGGGGCCATGCATTATTGCTTTAAAGGGTCTGCATATGCTCACCCAATCTCACCAATCCTCTCAGTCCCAAGTGTCCAGCCTTATGCCACATCCAGCTGTCATTGTAGATAGGGTCTTTCCAGGTTTCCTCAGACACCCTGAAGGAATTGTAAAGAATTTTCCTGTTTTTTGGTTTTGCATTGGAAATTCCTTTTTATAGTGTGTTTGAGCTGATTCTCGCTGCCATGTTTATGCCACTCTAGACACACTTGATTCCCTTATGGAGACATATCAATACATAGGTTTTAAGATTCTTACTCGTCAGATCTATTCCTCTGCGGGAAATATGGGGTTTTGAGTCTCTTTCACTGAGGAAGGTGTAGGTCTTGTCTATTCCAAAGTTGGTTTTTGGAACGGTCCGTGTGCTTATATCAAACTCTGGTTTTATGCATCACCCCACCTCTCCTTCCCCTTAAAGCAGGCATAAGAGTGTTTTCTAAATGTGAGACTCTGTTCTCTTTCCTAGCTCAGTTCATGTGTAGCCATGTTTACAGGATCTTCATAAGTGATATCTTATGATAAGTCTCTTTTTCTGTGTGACTTATTTCACTTAGAATCATCGTACCTGAATCCACTCACTTTGCTGCTACTGGTCTTATGACATTGATTTCATGGCTGAGGAATATTCCATCGTACGTAAGTACCACAATCTTTTGAACCATTTTTATATTTCTTGGGATATTTAAGGTGTACCCAAGTTGAGGTTCTTGTAGTCAGTGCAGCCCTAAATTTGGAGGTGGCTCTTTCTTATTGATTTTCAGTTTTCCCAAAGTATATTCCCTAGACTGGAAGTGGCCTTGGCTCTGTAGCTCTGTTGTTTACTTGTTTTAGGGAACACAATGCACTCCTCCAGTGAGGCAGTTGGCAATTTACATCCCGCCCATCAGCATAACAAGGCTCCCTGTTCTCCAGGGCCTGTCTTGCCTTTCTGGTTTTTACACATTTTGTGGATGTCCCTTTTGACCGGTGGGAAGTGATACTTCTTTGTAGTGCAGATTTGCATTGCTCGCTTGCTTGCTTGGCCAAAAAGGGCGTATGCGTTTTCTCCTGAATATATTCAGGAGAAAACGCATACGCCCTTTTTGGCCAAGTGCATCATTGTCGAAGTTGTGCCCCTCTTCCTGTGCTTTACAGGCGATTCCAACGTACCTGTTGAAATCTGTTTCCTGCTATTTTGCCTCGCTTTCAAGTCCGCCTCGTTGACTTCCCTCAATAGATTTTTGGACGATAGTTGTCCTTTATCACTCTGCCAGTTTGTGAATTGCTGTGCCCCTGAGCTCCATTTCTCAACTCGTTTTTTGTGAGCTGAACGCAAGTCCAACATTTTGGATCATGTCCTATACTGGTTCCCGGTGGGTGGCTGAGACTTTGGTTAATTCTTCTTCCTGCCAGGAAATTAGAGTGACATGTGCCCGTCCAAATGTCTAACAGCTACTCTCTCATGGGTTCTCCCTCGTCCCTTCCATCCTCTGCCAAATTGGGAAGCTGTGCAAACCAGGAGGTTAAAGGGCATGTCTCTCCAAGTTGGGAGATTGATAGTAAGGCAGTTGGAAAGTCACACTGGAGCACCAGGAGAGGGACTATTCGTTGAGTTTTTGAAACCTTTCGTATTCACAGTGTGTACATTCTCTAGGTTTCCTGTACATGTTATAGCTGTAGTAATATTCCCTTCAACCTGGAGAGTTGGGACCCATGGAATGGGGTCCATGCATTATTGCTTTAAAGGGTCTGCATATGCTCCCCCAATCTCACCAATCCTCTCAGTCCCAAGTGTCCAGCCTTATGCCACATCCAGCTGTCATTGTAGATAGGGTCTTTCCAGGTTTCCTCAGACACCCTGAAGGAATTATAAAGAATTTCCCTGTTTTTTGGTTTTGCTTTGGAAATTCCTTTTTATAGTGGGTTTGAGCTGATTCTCGCTGCCATGTTTATGCCACTCTAGACACACTTGATTCCCTTATGGAGACATATCAATACATAGGTTTTAAGATTCTTACTCGTCAGATCTATTCCTCTGCGGGAAATATGGGGTTTTGAGTCTCTTTCACTGAGGAAGGTGTAGGTCTTGTCTATTCCAAAGTTGGTTTTTGGAACGGTCCCTGTGCTTATATCAAACTCTGGTTTTATGCATCACCCCACCTCTCCTTCCCCTTTAAGCAGGCATAAGAGTGTTTTCTAAATGTGAGACTCTGTTCTCTTTTCTAGCTCAGTTCATGTGTAGCCATGTTTACAGGATCTTCATAAGTGATATCTTATGATAAGTCTCTTTTTCTGTGTGACTTATTTCACTTAGAATCATCGTACCTGAATCCACTCACTTTGCTGCTACTGGTCTTATGACATTGATTTCATGGCTGAGGGATATTGCATCGTACGTAAGTACCACAATCTTTTGAACCATTTTTATATTTCCTGGGATATTTAAGGTGTACCCAAGTTGAGGTTCTTGTAGTCAGTGCAGCCCTAAATTTGGAGGTGGCTCTTTCTTATTGATTTTCAGTTTTCCCAAGGTATATTCCCTAGACTGGAAGTGGCCTTGGCTCTGTAGCTCTGTTGTTTACTTGTTTTAGGGAACACAATGCACTCCTCCAGTGAGGCAGTTGGCAATTTACATCCCGCCCATCAGCATAACAAGGCTCCCTGTTCTCCAGGGCCTGTCTTGCCTTTCTGGTTTTTACACATTTTGTGGTTGTCCCTTTTGACCGGTGGGAAGTGATACTTCTTTGTAGTGCAGATTTGCATTGCCCGCTTGCTTGCTTGGCCAAAAAGGACGTATGCGTTTTCTCCTGAATATATTCAGGAGAAAATGCATACGTCCTTTTTGGCCAAGTGCATCATTGTCGAAGTTGTGCCCCTCTTCCTGTGCTTCACAGGCGATTCCAACGTACCTCTTGAAATCTGTTTCCTGCTATTTTGCCTCGCTTTCAAGTCCGCCTCGTTGACTTCCCTCAACAGATTTTTGGATGATAGTTGTCCTTTATCACTGTGCTAGTTTGTGAATTGCTGTGCCCCTGAGCTCCATTTCTCAACTCCTTTTTTTGTGAGCTGAACGCAAGTCCAAAATTTTGGATCATGTCCTATACTGGTTCCCGGTGGGTGGCTGAGACTTTGGTTAATTCTTCTTCCTGCCGGGAAATTAGAGTGACATGTGCCCGTCCAAATGCCTAACAGCTACTCTCTCATGGGTTCTCCCTCGTCCCTTCCATCCTCTGCCAAATTGGGAAGCTGTGCAAACCAGGAGGTTAAAGGGCCTGTCTCTCCAAGTTGGGAGATTGATAGTAAGGTAGTTGGAAAGTCACACTGGAGCACCAGGAGAGGGACTATTCGTTGAGTTTTTGAAACCTTTCGTATTCACAGTGTGTACATTCTCTAGGTTTCCTGTACATGTTATAGCTGTAGTAATATTCCCTTCAACCTGGAGAGTTGGGACCCATGGAATGGGGGCCATGCATTATTGCTTGAAAGGGTCTGCATATGCTCACCCAATCTCACCAATCCTCTCAGTCCCAAGTGTCCAGCCTTATGCCACATCCAGCTGTCATTGTAGATAGGGTCTTTCCAGGTTTCCTCAGACACCCTGAAGGAATTGTAAAGAATTTCCCTGTTTTTTGGTTTTGCTTTGGAAATTCCTTTTTATAGTGTGTTTGAGCTGATTCTCGCTGCCATGTTTATGCCACTCTAGACACACTTGATTCCCTTATGGAGACATATCAATACATAGGTTTTAAGATTCTTACTCGTCAGATCTATTCCTCTGCGGGAAATATGGGGTTTTGAGTCTCTTTCACTGAGGAAGGTGTAGGTCTTGTCTATTCCAAAGTTGGTTTTTGGAACGGTCCCTGTGCTTATATCAAACTCTGGTTTTATGCATCACCCCACCTCTCCTTCCCCTTTAAGCAGGCATAAGAGTGTTTTCTAAATGTGAGACTCTGTTCTCTTTCCTAGCTCAGTTCATGTGTAGCCATGTTTACAGGATCTTCATAAGTGATATCTTATGATAAGTCTCTTTTTCTGTGTGACTTATTTCACTTAGAATCATCGTACCTGAATCCACTCACTTTGCTGCTACTGGTCTTATGACATTGATTTCATGGCTGAGGGATATTGCATCGTACGTAAGTACCACAATCTTTTGAACCATTTTTATATTTCCTGGGATATTTAAGGTGTACCCAAGTTGAGGTTCTTGTAGTCAGTGCAGCCCTAAATTTGGAGGTGGCTCTTTCTTATTGATTTTCAGTTTTCCCAAGGTATATTCCCTAGACTGGAAGTGGCCTTGGCTCTGTAGCTCTGTTGTTTACTTGTTTTAGGGAACACAATGCACTCCTCCAGTGAGGCAGTTGGCAATTTACATCCCGCCCATCAGCATAACAAGGCTCCCTGTTCTCCAGGGCCTGTCTTGCCTTTCTGGTTTTTACACATTTTGTGGTTGTCCCTTTTGACCGGTGGGAAGTGATACTTCTTTGTAGTGCAGATTTGCATTGCCCGCTTGCTTGCTTGGCCAAAAAGGACGTATGCGTTTTCTCCTGAATATATTCAGGAGAAAATGCATACGTCCTTTTTGGCCAAGTGCATCATTGTCGAAGTTGTGCCCCTCTTCCTGTGCTTCACAGGCGATTCCAACGTACCTCTTGAAATCTGTTTCCTGCTATTTTGCCTCGCTTTCAAGTCCGCCTCGTCGACTTCCCTCAACAGATTTTTGGATGATAGTTGTCCTTTATCACTGTGCTAGTTTGTGAATTGCTGTGCCCCTGAGCTCCATTTCTCAACTCCTTTTTTTGTGAGCTGAACGCAAGTCCAAAATTTTGGATCATGTCCTATACTGGTTCCCGGTGGGTGGCTGAGACTTTGGTTAATTCTTCTTCCTGCCGGGAAATTAGAGTGACATGTGCCCGTCCAAATGCCTAACAGCTACTCTCTCATGGGTTCTCCCTCGTCCCTTCCATCCTCTGCCAAATTGGGAACCTGTGCAAACCAGGAGGTTAAATGGCCTGTCTCTCCAAGTTGGGAGATTGATAGTAAGGCAGTTGGAAAGTCAAACTGGAGCACCAGGAGAGGGAGTATTCGTTGAGTTTTTGAAACCTTTCGTATTCACAGTGTGTACATTCTCTAGGTTTCCTGTACATGTTATAGCTGTAGTAATATTCCCTTCAACCTGGAGAGTTGGGACCCATGGAATGGGGGCCATGCATTATTGCTTTAAAGGGTCTGCATATGCTCACCCAATCTCACCAATCCTCTCAGTCCCAAGTGTCCAGCCTTATGCCACATCCAGCTGTCATTGTAGATAGGGTCTTTCCAGGTTTCCTCAGACACCCTGAAGGAATTGTAAAGAATTTCCCTGTTTTTTGGTTTTGCTTTGGAAATTCCTTTTTATAGTGTGTTTGAGCTGATTCTCGCTGCCATGTTTATGCCACTCTAGACACACTTGATTCCCTTATGGAGACATATCAATACATAGGTTTTAAGATTCTTACTCGTCAGATCTATTCCTCTGCGGGAAATATGGGGTTTGGAGTCTCTTTCACTGAGGAAGGTGTAGGTCTTGTCTATTCCAAAGTTGGTTTTTGGAACGGTCCGTGTGCTTATATCAAACTCTGGTTTTATGCATCACCCCACCTCTCCTTCCCCTTTAAGCAGGCATAAGAGTGTTTTCTAAATGTGAGACTCTGTTCTCTTTCCTAGCTCAGTTCATGTGTAGCCATGTTTACAGGATCTTCATAAGTGATATCTTATGATAAGTCTCTTTTTCTGTGTGACTTATTTCACTTAGAATCATCGTACCTGAATCCACTCACTTTGCTGCTACTGGTCTTATGACATTGATTTCATGGCTGAGAGATATTGCATCGTACGTAAGTACCACAATCTTTTGAACCATTTTTATATTTCTTGGGATATTTAAGGTGTACCCAAGTTGAGGTTCTTGTAGTCAGTGCAGCCCTAAATTTGGAGGTGGCTCTTTCTTATTGATTTTCAGTTTTCCCAAAGTATATTCCCTAGACTGGAAGTGGCCTTGGCTCTGTAGCTCTGTTGTTTACTTGTTTTAGGGAAAACAATGCACTCCTCCAGTGAGGCAGTTGGCAATTTACATCCCGCCCATCAGCATAACAAGGCTCCCTGTTCTCCAGGGCCTGTCTTGCCTTTCTGGTTTTTACACATTTTGTGGATGTCCCTTTTGACCGGTGGGAAGTGATACTTCTTTGTAGTGCAGATTTGCATTGCCCGCTTGCTTGCTTGGCCAAAAAGGGCGTATGCGTTTTCTCCTGAATATATTCAGGAGAAAACGCATACGCCCTTTTTGGCCAAGTGCATCATTGTCGAAGTTGTGCCCCTCTTCCTGTGCTTTACAGGCGATTCCAACGTACCTGTTGAAATCTGTTTCCTGCTATTTTGCCTCGCTTTCAAGTTCGCCTCGTTGACTTCCGTCAATAGATTTTTGGACGATAGTTGTCCTTTATCACTCTGCCAGTTTGTGAATTGCTGTGCCCCTGAGCTCCATTTCTCAACTCGTTTTTTGTGAGCTGAACGCAAGTCCAACATTTTGGATCATGTCCTATACTGGTTCCCGGTGGGTGGCTGAGACTTTGGTTAATTCTTCTTCCTGCCGGGAAATTAGAGTGACATGTGCCCGTCCAAATGTCTAACAGCTACTCTCTCATGGGTTCTCCCTCGTCCCTTCCATCCTCTGCCAAATTGGGCAGCTGTGCAAACCAGGAGGTTAAAGGGCCTGTCTCTCCAAGTTGGGAGATTGATAGTAAGGCAGTTGGAAAGTCACACTGGAGCACCAGGAGAGGGACTATTCGTTGAGTTTTTGAAACCTTTCGTATTCACAGTGTGTACATTCTCTAGGTTTCCTGTACATGTTATAGCTGTAGTAATATTCCCTTCAACCTGGAGAGTTGGGACCCATGGAATGGGGGCCATGCATTATTGCTTTAAAGGGTCTGCATATGCTCACCCAATCTCATCAATCCTCTCAGTCCCAAGTGTCCAGCCTTATGCCACATCCAGCTGTCATTGTAGATAGGGTCTTTCCAGGTTTCCTCAGACACCCTGAAGGAATTGTAAAGAATTTCCCTGTTTTTTGGTTTTGCTTTGGAAATTCCTTTTTATAGTGGGTTTGAGCTGATTCTCGCTGCCATGTTTATGCCACTCTAGACACACTTGATTCCCTTATGGAGACATATCAATACATAGGTTTTAAGATTCTTACTAGTCAGATATATTCCTCTGCGGGAAATATGGGGTTTTGAGTCTCTTTCACTGAGGAAGGTGTAGGTCTTGTCTATTCCAAAGTTGGTTTTTGGAACGGTCCCTGTGCTTATATCAAACTCTGGTTTTATGCATCATCCCACCTCTCCTTCCCCTTTATGCAGGCATAAGAGTGTTTTCTAAATGTGAGACTCTGTTCTCTTTCCTAGCTCAGTTCATGTGTAGCCATGTTTACAGGATCTTCATAAGTGATATCTTATGATAAGTTTCTTTTTCTGTGTGACTTATTTCACTTAGAATCATCGTACCTGAATCCACTCACTTTGCTGCTACTGGTCTTATGACATTGATTTCATGGCTGAGGGATATTGCATCGTACGTAAGTACCACAATCTTTTGAACCATTTTTATATTTCCTGGGATATTTAAGGTGTACCCAAGTTGAGGTTCTTGTAGTCAGTGCAGCCCTAAATTTGGAGGTGGCTCTTTCTTATTGATTTTCAGTTTTCCCAAGGTATATTCCCTAGACTGGAAGTGGCCTTGGCTCTGTACCTCTGTTGTTTACTGGTTTTAGGGAACACAATGCACTCCTCCAGTGAGGCAGTTGGCAATTTACATCCCGCCCATCAGCATAACAAGGCTCCCTGTTCTCCAGGGCCTGTCTTGCCTTTCTGGTTTTTACACATTTTGTGGATGTCCCTTTTGACCGGTGGGAAGTGATACTTCTTTGTAGTGAAGATTTGCATTGCCCGCTTGCTTGCTTAGCCAAAAAGGGCGTATGCATTTTCTCCTGAATATATTCAGGAGAAAACGCATACGCCCTTTTTGGCCAAGTGCATCATTGTCGAAGTTGTGCCCCTCTTCCTGTGCTTCACAGGCGATTCCAACGTACCTCTTGAAATCTGTTTCCTGCTATTTTGCCTCGCTTTCAAGTCCGCCTCGTTGACTTCCCTCAACAGATTTTTGGACGATAGTTGTCCTTTATCACTCTGCTAGTTTGTGAATTGCTGTGCCCCTGAGCTCCATTTCTCAAATCGGTTTTTTTGTGAGCTGAACGCAAGTCCAAGATTTTGGATCATGTCCTATACTGGGTCCCGGTGGGTGGCTGAGACTTTGGTTAATTCTTCTTCCTGCCGGGAAATTAGAGTGACATGTGCCTGTCCAAATGCCTAACAGCTACTCTCTCATGGGTTCTCCCTCGTCCCTTCCATCCTCTGCCAAATTGGGCAGCTGTGCAAACCAGGAGGTTAAAGGGCCTGTCTCTCCAAGTTGGGAGATTGATAGTAAGGCAGTTGGAAAGTCACACTGGAGCACCAGGAGAGGGACTATTCGTTGAGTTTTTGAAACCTTTCGTATTCACAGTGTGTACATTCTCTAGGTTTCCTGTACATGTTATAGCTGTAGTAATATTCCCTTCAACCTGGAGAGTTGGGACCCATGGAATGTGGGCCATGCATTATTGCTTTAAAGGGTCTGCATATGCTCACCCAATCTCACCAATCCTCTCAGTCCCAAGTGTCCAGCCTTATGCCACATCCAGCTGTCATTGTAGATAGGGTCTTTCCAGGTTTCCTCAGACACCCTGAAGGAATTGTAAAGAATTTCCCTGTTTTTTGGTTTTGCTTTGGAAATTCCTTTTTATAGTGTGTTTGAGCTGATTCTCGCTGCCATGTTTATGCCACTCTAGACACACTTGATTCCGTTATGGAGACATATCAATACATAGGTTTTAAGATTCTTACTCGTCAGATCTATTCCTCTGCGGGAAATATGGGGTTTTGAGTCTCTTTCACTGAGGAAGGTGTAGGTCTTGTCTATTCCAAAGTTGGTTTTTGGAACGGTCCGTGTGCTTATATCAAACTCTGGTTTTATGCATCACCCCACCTCTCCTTCCCCTTTAAGCAGGCATAAGAGTGTTTTCTAAATGTGAGACTCTGTTCTCTTTCCTAGCTCAGTTCATTTGTAGCCATGTTTACAGGATCTTCATAAGTGATATCTTATGATAAGTCTCTTTTTCTGTGTGACTTATTTCACTTAGAATCATCGTACCTGAATCCACTCACTTTGCTGCTACTGGTCTTATGACATTGATTTCATGGCTGAGAGATATTGCATCGTACGTAAGTACCACAATCTTTTGAACCATTTTTATATTTCCTGGGATATTTAAGGTGTACCCAAGTTGAGGTTCTTGTAGTCAGTGCAGCCCTAAATTTGGAGGTGGCTCTTTCTTATTGATTTTCAGTTTTCCCAAGGTATATTCCCTAGACTGGAAGTGGCCTTGGCTCTGTAGCTCTGTTGTTTACTTGTTTTAGGGAACACAATGCACTCCTCCAGTGAGGCAGTTGGCAATTTACATCCCGCCCATCAGCATAACAAGGCTCCCTGTTCTCCAGGGCCTGTCTTGCCTTTCTGGTTTTTACACATTTTGTGGATGTCCCTTTTGACCGGTGGGAAGTGATACTTCTTTGTAGTGCAGATTTGCATTGCCCGCTTGCTTGCTTGGCCAAAAAGGGCGTATGCGTTTTCTCCTGAATATATTCAGGAGAAAACGCATACGCCCTTTTTGGCCAAGTGCATCATTGTCGAAGTTGTGCCCCTCTTCCTGTGCTTCACAGGCGATTCCAACGTACCTCTTGAAATCTGTTTCCTGCTATTTTGCTTCGCTTTCAAGTCCGCCTCGTTGACTTCCCTCAACAGATTTTTGGACCATAGTTGTCCTTTATCACTCTGCCAGTTTGTGAATTGTTGTGCCCCTGAGCTCCATTTCTCAACTCGTTTTTTTGTGAGCTGAACGCAAGTCCAAAATTTTCGATCATGTCCTATACTGGTTCCCGGTGGGTGGCTGAGACTTTGGTTAATTCTTCTTCCTGCCGGGAAATTAGAGTGACATGTGCCCGTCCAAATGCCTAACAGCTACTCTCTCATGGGTTCTCCCTCGTCCCTTCCATCCTCTGCCAAATTGGGAACCTGTGCAAACCAGGAGGTTAAATGGCCTGTCTCTCCAAGTTGGGAGATTGATAGTAAGGCAGTTGGAAAGTCAAACTGGAGCACCAGGAGAGGGACTATTCGTTGAGTTTTTGAAACCTTTCGTATTCACAGTGTGTACATTCTCTAGGTTTCCTGTACATGTTATAGCTGTAGTAATATTCCCTTCAACCTGGAGAGTTGGGACCCATGGTATGGGGGCCATGCATTATTGCTTTAAAGGGTCTGCATTTGCTCACCCAATCTCACCAATCCTCTCAGTCCCAAGTGTCCAGCCTTATGCCACATCCAGCTGTCATTGTAGATAGGGTCTTTCCAGGTTTCCTCAGACACCCTGAAGGAATTGTAAAGAATTTCCCTGTTTTTTGGTTTTGCTTTGGAAATTCCTTTTTATAGTGTGTTTGAGCTGATTCTCGCTGCCATGTTTATGCCACTCTAGACACACTTGATTCCGTTATGGAGACATATCAATACATAGGTTTTAAGATTCTTACTCGTCAGATCTATTCCTCTGCGGGAAATATGGGGTTTTGAGTCTCTTTCACTGAGGAAGGTGTAGGTCTTGTCTATTCCAAAGTTGGTTTTTGGAACGGTCCCTGTGCTTATATCAAACTCTGGTTTTATGCATCACCCCACCTCTCCTTCCCCTTTAAGCAGGCATAAGAGTGTTTTCTAAATGTGAGACTCTGTTCTCTTTCCTAGCTCAGTTCATGTGTAGCCATCTTTACAGGATCTTCATAAGTGCTATCTTATGATAAGTCTCTTTTTCTGTGTGACTTATTTCACTTAGAATCATCGTACCTGAATCCACTCACTTTGCTGCTACTGGTCTTATGACATTGATTTCATGGCTGAGAGATATTGCATCGTACGTAAGTACCACAATCATTTGAACCATTTTTATATTTCTTGGGATATTTAAGGTGTACCCAAGTTGAGGTTCTTGTAGTCAGTGCAGCCCTAAATTTGGAGGTGGCTCTTTCTTATTGATTTTCAGTTTTCCCAAGGTATATTCCCTAGACTGGAAGTGGCCTTGGCTCTGTAGCTCTGTTGTTTACTTGTTTTAGGGAACACAATGCACTCCTCCAGTGAGGCAGTTGGCAATTTACATCCCGCCCATCAGCATAACAAGGCTCCCTGTTCTCCAGGGCCTGTCTTGCCTTTCTGGTTTTTACACATTTTGTGGATGTCCCTTTTGACCGGTGGGAAGTGATACTTCTTTGTAGTGCAGATTTGCATTGCCCGCTTGCTTGCTTGGCCAAAAAGGGCGTATGCGTTTTCTCCTGAATATATTCAGGAGAAAACGCATACGCCCTTTTTGGCCAAGTGCATCATTGTCGAAGTTGTGCCCCTCTTCCTGTGCTTCACAGGCGATTCCAACGTACCTCTTGAAATCTGTTTCCTGCTATTTTGCTTCGCTTTCAAGTCCGCCTCGTTGACTTCCCTCAACAGATTTTTGGACCATAGTTGTCCTTTATCACTCTGCCAGTTTGTGAATTGTTGTGCCCCTGAGCTCCATTTCTCAACTCGTTTTTTTGTGAGCTGAACGCAAGTCCAAAATTTTGGATCATGTCCTATACTGGTTCCCGGTGGGTGGCTGAGACTTTGGTTAATTCTTCTTCCTGCCGGGAAATTAGAGTGACATGTGCCCGTCCAAATGCCTAACAGCTACTCTCTCATGGGTTCTCCCTCGTCCCTTCCATCCTCTGCCAAATTGGGAACCTGTGCAAACCAGGAGGTTAAATGGCCTGTCTCTCCAAGTTGTGAGATTGATAGTAAGGCAGTTGGAAAGTCAAACTGGAGCACCAGGAGAGGGACTATTCGTTGAGTTTTTGAAACCTTTCGTATTCACAGTGTGTACATTCTCTAGGTTTCCTGTACATGTTATAGCTGTAGTAATATTCCCTTCAACCTGGAGAGTTGGGACCCATGGTATGGGGGCCATGCATTATTGCTTTAAAGGGTCTGCATTTGCTCACCCAATCTCACCAATCCTCTCAGTCCCAAGTGTCCAGCCTTATGCCACATCCAGCTGTCATTGTAGATAGGGTCTTTCCAGGTTTCCTCAGACACCCTGAAGGAATTGTAAAGAATTTCCCTGTTTTTTGGTTTTGCTTTGGAAATTCCTTTTTATAGTGTGTTTGAGCTGATTCTCGCTGCCATGTTTATGCCACTCTAGACACACTTGATTCCGTTATGGAGACATATCAATACATAGGTTTTAAGATTCTTACTCGTCAGATCTATTCCTCTGCGGGAAATATGGGGTTTTGAGTCTCTTTCACTGAGGAAGGTGTAGGTCTTGTCTATTCCAAAGTTGGTTTTTGGAACGGTCCCTGTGCTTATATCAAACTCTGGTTTTATGCATCACCCCACCTCTCCTTCCCCTTTAAGCAGGCATAAGAGTGTTTTCTAAATGTGAGACTCTGTTCTCTTTCCTAGCTCAGTTCATGTGTAGCCATCTTTACAGGATCTTCATAAGTGCTATCTTATGATAAGTCTCTTTTTCTGTGTGACTTATTTCACTTAGAATCATCGTACCTGAATCCACTCAGTTTGTGCTACTGGTCTTATGACATTGATTTCATGGCTGAGAGATATTGCATCGTACGTAAGTACCACAATCTTTTGAACCATTTTTATATTTCTTGGGATATTTAAGGTGTACCCAAGTTGAGGTTCTTGTAGTCAGTGCAGCCCTAAATTTGGAGGTGGCTCTTTCTTATTGATTTTCAGTTTTCCCAAGGTATATTCCCTAGACTGGAAGTGGCCTTGGCTCTGTAGCTCTGTTGTTTACTTGTTTTAGGGAACACAATGCACTCCTCCAGTGAGGCAGTTGGCAATTTACATCCCGCCCATCAGCATAACAAGGCTCCCTGTTCTCCAGGGCCTGTCTTGCCTTTCTGGTTTTTACACATTTTGTGGATGTCCCTTTTGACTGGTGGGAAGTGATACTTCATTGTAGTGCAGATTTGCATTGCCCGCTTGCTTGCTTGGCCAAAAAGGGCATATGCGTTTTCTCCTGAATATATTCAGGAGAAAATGCATACGCCCTTTTTGGCCAAGTGCATCATTGTCGAAGTTGTGCCCCTCTTCCTGTGCTTTACAGGCGATTCCAACGTACCTCTTGAAATCTGTTTCCTGCTATTTTGCCTCGCTTTCAAGTCCGCCTCGTTGACTTCCCTCAATAGATTTTTGGACGATAGTTGTCCTTTATCACTCTGCCAGTTTGTGAATTGCTGTGCCCCTGAGCTCCATTTCTCAACTCGTTTTTTGTGAGCTGAACGCAAGTCCAACATTTTGGATCATGTCCTATACTGGTTCCCGGTGGGTGGCTGAGACTTTGGTTAATTCTTCTTCCTGCCGGGAAATTAGAGTGACATGTGCCCGTCCAAATGCCTAACAGCTACTCTCTCATGGGTTCTCCCTCGTCCCTTCCATCCTCTGCCAAATTGGGAACCTGTGCAAACCAGGAGCTTAAAGGGCCTGTCTCTCCAAGTTGGGAGATTGATAATAAGGCAGTTGGAAAGTCACACTGGAGCACCAGGAGAGGGACTATTCGTTGAGTTTTTGAAACCTTTCGTATTCACAGTGTGTACATTCTCTAGGTTTCCTGTACATGTTATAGCTGTAGTAATATTCCATTCAACCTGGAGAGTTGGGACCCATGGAATGGGGGCCATGCATTATTGCTTTAAAGGGTCTGCATATGCTCACCCAATCTCACCAATCCTCTCAGTCCCAAGTATCCAGCCTTATGCCACATCCAGCTGTCATTGTAGATAGGGTCTTTCCAGGTTTCCTCAGACACCCTGAAGGAATTGTAAAGAATTTCCCTGTTTTTTGGTTTTGCTTTGGAAATTCCTTTTTATAGCGTGTTTGAGCTGATTCTCGCTGCCATGTTTATGCCACTCTAGACACACTTGATTCCCTTATGGAGACATATCAATATATAGGTTTTAAGATTCTTACTCGTCAGATCTATTCCTCTGCGGGAAATATGGGGTTTTGAGTCTCTTTCACTGAGGAAGGTGTAGGTCTTGTCTATTCCAAAGTTGGTTTTTGGAACGGTCCCTGTGCTTATATCAAACTCTGGTTTTATGCATCACCCCACCTCTCCTTCCCCTTTAAGCAGGCATAAGAGTGTTTTCTAAATGTGAGACTCTGTTCTCTTTCCTAGCTCAGTTCATGTGTAGCCATCTTTACAGGATCTTCATAAGTGATATCTTATGATAAGTTTCTTTTTCTGTGTGACTTATTTCACTTAGAATCATCGTACCTGAATCCACTCACTTTGCTGCTACTGGTCTTATGACATTGATTTCATGGCTGAGGGATATTGCATCGTACGTAAGTACCACAATCTTTTGAACCATTTTTATATTTCTTGGGATATTTAAGGTGTACCCAAGTTGAGGTTCTTGTAGTCAGTGCAGCCCTAAATTTGGAGGTGGCTCTTTCTTATTGATTTTCAGTTTTCCCAAGGTATATTCCCTAGACTGGAAGTGGCCTTGGCTCAGTAGCTCTGTTGTTTATTGTTATAGGGAACACAATGCACTCCTCCAGTGAGGCAGTTGGCAATTTACATACCGCCCATCAGCATAACAAGGCTCCCTGTTCTCCAGGGCCTGTCTTGCCTTTCTGGTTTTTACACATTTTGTGGATGTCCCTTTTGACCGGTGGGAAGTGATACTTCTTTGTAGTGCAGATTTGCATTGCCCGCTTGCTTGCTGGGCCAAAAAGGGCGTATGCGTTTTCTCCTGAATATATTCAGGAGAAAACGCATACGCCCTTTTTGGCCAAGTGCATCATTGTCGAAGTTGTGCCCCTCTTCCTGTGCTTCACAGGCGATTCCAACGTACCTCTTGAAATCTGTTTCCTGCTATTTTGCCTCGCTTTCAAGTCCGCCTCGTTGACTTCCCTCAACAGATTTTTGGACGATAGTTGTCCTTTATCACTGTGCTAGTTTGTGAATTGCTGTGCCCCTGAGCTCCATTTCTCAACTCGTTTTTTTGTGAGCTGAACGCAAGTCCAAAATTTTCGATCATGTCCTATACTTGTTCCCGGTGGGTGGCTGAGACTTTGGTTAATTCTTCTTCCTGCCGGGAAATTAGAGTGACATGTGCCCGTCCAAATGCCTAACAGCTACTCTCTCATGGGTTCTCCCTCGTCCCTTCCATCCTCTGCCAAATTGGGAACCTGTGCAAACCAGGAGGTTAAATGGCCTGTCTCTCCAAGTTGGGAGATTGATAGTAAGGCAGTTGGAAAGTCAAACTGGAGCACCAGGTGAGGGACTATTCGTTGAGTTTTTGAAACCTTTCGTATTCACAGTGTGTACATTCTCTAGGTTTCCTGTACATGTTATAGCTGTAGTAATATTCCCTTCAACCTGGAGAGTTGGGACCCATGGAATGGGGGCCATGCATTATTGCTTTCAAGGGTCTGCATATGCTCACCCAATCTCACCAATCCTCTCAGTCCCAAGTGTCCAGCCATATGCCACATCCAGCTGTCATTGTAGATAGGGTCTTTCCAGGTTTCCTCAGACACCCTGAAGGAATTGTAAAGAATTTCCCTGTTTTTTGGTTTTGCTTTGGAAATTCCTTTTTATAGTGTGTTTGAGCTGATTCTCGCTGCCATGTTTATGCCACTCTAGACACACTTGATTCCCTTATGGAGACATATCAATACATAGGTTTTAAGATTCTTACTCGTCAGATCTATTCCTCTGCGGAAAATATGGGGTTTTGAGTGTCTTTCACTGAGGAAGGTGTAGGTCTTGTCTATTCCAAAGTTGGTTTTTGGAACGGTCCCTGTGCTTATATCAAACTCTGGTTTTATGCATCACCCCACCTCTCCTTCCCCTTTAAGCAGGCATAAGAGTGTTTTCTAAATGTGAGACTCTGTTCTCTTTCCTAGCTCAGTTCATGTGTAGCCATGTTTACAGGATCTTCATAAGTGATATCTTATGATAAGTCTCTTTTTCTGTGTGACTTATTTCACTTAGAATCATCGTACCTGAATCCACTCACTTTGCTGCTACTGGTCTTATGACATTGATTTCATGGCTGAGAGATATTGCATCGTACGTAAGTACCACAATCTTTTGAACCATTTTTATATTTCTTGGGATATTTAAGGTGTACCCAAGTTGAGGTTCTTGTAGTCAGTGCAGCCCTAAATTTGGAGGTGGCTCTTTCTTATTGATTTTCAGTTTTCCCAAAGTATATTCCCTAGACTGGAAGTGGCCTTGGCTCTGTAGCTCTGTTGTTTACTTGTTTTAGGGAACACAATGCACTCCTCCAGTGAGGCAGTTGGCAATTTACATCCTGCCCATCAGCATAACAAGGCTCCCTGTTCTCCAGGGCCTGTCTTGTCTTTCTGGTTTTTACACATTTTGTGGATGTCCCTTTTGACCGGTGGGAAGTGATACTTCTTTGTAGTGCAGATTTGCATTGCCCGCTTGCTTGCTTGGCCAAAAAGGGCGTATGCGTTTTCTCCTGAATATATTCAGGAGAAAACGCATACGCCCTTTTTGGCCAAGTGCATCATTGTCGAAGTTGTGCCCCTCTTCCTGTGCTTTACAGGCGATTCCAACGTACCTCTTGAAATCTGTTTCCTGCTATTTTGCCTCGCTTTCAAGTCTGCCTCGTTGACTTCCCTCAATAGATTTTTGGATGATAGTTGTCCTTTATCACTCTGCCAGTTTGTGAATTGCTGTGCCCCTGAGCTCCATTTCTCAACTCGTTTTTTGTGAGCTGAACGCAAGTCCAACATTTTGGATCATGTCCTATACTGGTTCCCGGTGGGTGGCTGAGACTTTGGTTAATTCTTCTTCCTGCCGGGAAATTAGAGTGACATGTGCCCGTCCAAATGCCTAACAGCTACTCTCTCATGGGTTCTCCCTCGTCCCTTCCATCCTCTGCCAAATTGGGAACCTGTGCAAACCAGGAGCTTAAAGGGCCTGTCTCTCCAAGTTGGGAGATTGATAGTAAGGCAGTTGGAAAGTCACACTGGAGCACCAGGAGAGGGATTATTCGTTGAGTTTTTGAAACCTTTCGTATTCACAGTGTGTACATTCTCTAGGTTTCCTGTACATGTTATAGCTGTAGTAATATTCCCTTCAACCTGGAGAGTTGGGACCCATGGAATGGGGGCCATGCATTATTGCTTTAAAGGGTCTGCATACGCTCACCCAATCTCACCAATCCTCTCAGTCCCAAGTGTCCAGCCTTATGCCACATCCAGCTGTCATTGTAGATAGGGTCTTTCCAGGTTTCCTCAGACACCCTGAAGGAATTGTAAAGAATTTCCCTGTTTTTTGGTTTTGCTTTGGAAATTCCTTTTTATAGTGGGTTTGAGCTGATTCTCGCTGCCATGTTTACGCCACTCTAGACACACTTGATTCCCTTATGGAGACATATCAATACAAAGGTTTTAAGATTCTTACTCGTCAGATCTATTCCTCTGCGGGAAATATGGGGTTTTGAGTCTCTTTCACTGAGGAAGGTGTAGGTCTTGTCTATTCCAAAGTTGGTTTTTGGAACGGTCCCTGTGCTTATATCAAACTCTGGTTTTATGCATCATCCCACCTCTCCTTCCCCTTTAAGCAGGCATAAGAGTGTTTTCTAAATGTGAGACTCTGTTGTCTTTCCTAACTCAGTTCATGTGTAGCCATGTTTACAGGATCTTCATAAGTGATATCTTATGATAAGTTTCTTTTTCTGTGTGACTTATTTCACTTAGAATCATCGTACCTGAATCCACTCACTTTGCTGCTACTGGTCTTATGACATTGATTTCATGGCTGAGAGATATTGCATCGTACGTAAGTACCACAATCATCTGAACCATTTTTATATTTCTTGGGATATTTAAGGTGTACCCAAGTTGAGGTTCTTGTAGTCAGTGCAGCCCTAAATTTGGAGGTGGCTCTTTCTTATTGATTTTCAGTTTTCCCAAGGTATATTCCCTAGACTGGAAGTGGCCTTGGCTCTGTAGCTCTGTTGTTTACTTGTTTTAGGGAACACAATGCACTCCTCCAGTGATGCCGTTGGCAATTTACATCCTGCCCATCAGCATAACAAGGCTCCCTGTTCTCCAGGGCCTGTCTTGTCTTTCTGGTTTTTACACATTTTGTGGATGTCCCTTTTGACCGGTGGGAAGTGATACTTCTTTGTAGTGCAGATTTGCATTGCCCGCTTGCTTGCTTGGCCAAAAAGGGCGTATGCGTTTTCTCCTGAATATATTCAGGAGAAAACGCATACGCCCTTTTTGGCCAAGTGCATCATTGTCGAAGTTGTGCCCCTCTTCCTGTGCTTTACAGGCGATTCCAACGTACCTCTTGAAATCTGTTTCCTGCTATTTTGCCTCGCTTTCAAGTCTGCCTCGTTGACTTCCCTCAATAGATTTTTGGATGATAGTTGTCCTTTATCACTCTGCCAGTTTGTGAATTGCTGTGCCCCTGAGCTCCATTTCTCAACTCGTTTTTTGTGAGCTGAACGCAAGTCCAACATTTTGGATCATGTCCTATACTGGTTCCCGGTGGGTGGCTGAGACTTTGGTTAATTCTTCTTCCTGCCGGGAAATTAGAGTGACATGTGCCCGTCCAAATGCCTAACAGCTACTCTCTCATGGGTTCTCCCTCGTCCCTTCCATCCTCTGCCAAATTGGGAACCTGTGCAAACCAGGAGCTTAAAGGGCCTGTCTCTCCAAGTTGGGAGATTGATAGTAAGGTAGTTGGAAAGTCACACTGGAGCACCAGGAGAGGGATTATTCGTTGAGTTTTTGAAACCTTTCGTATTCACAGTGTGTACATTCTCTAGGTTTCCTGTACATGTTATAGCTGTAGTAATATTCCCTTCAACCTGGAGAGTTGGGACCCATGGAATGGGGGCCATGCATTATTGCTTTAAAGGGTCTGCATATGCTCACCCAATCTCACCAATCCTCTCAGTCCCAAGTGTCCAGCCTTATGCCACATCCAGCTGTCATTGTAGATAGGGTCTTTCCAGGTTTCCTCAGACACCCTGAAGGAATTGTAAAGAATTTCCCTGTTTTTTGGTTTTGCTTTGGAAATTCCTTTTTATAGTGGGTTTGAGCTGATTCTCGCTGCCATGTT
Source organism: Mesoplodon densirostris (assembly GCF_025265405.1). NCBI lineage: Eukaryota > Metazoa > Chordata > Mammalia > Artiodactyla > Ziphiidae > Mesoplodon > Mesoplodon densirostris. The sequence continues at coordinate 1,128,059 of NW_026778223.1, read as the reverse complement.
TACGCCAATCTAGACACACTTGATTCCCTTATGGAGACATATCAATACATAGGTTTTAAGATTCTTACTCGTCAGATCTATTCCTCTGCGGGAAATATGGGGTTTTGAGTCTCTTTCACTGAGGAAGGTGTAGGTCTTGTCTATTCCAAAGTTGGTTTTTGGAACGGTCCCTGTGCTTATATCAAACTCTGGTTTTATGCATCATCCCACCTCTCCTTCCCCTTTAAGCAGGCATAAGAGTGTTTTCTAAATGTGAGACTCTGTTGTCTTTCCTAACTCAGTTCATGTGTAGCCATGTTTACAGGATCTTCATAAGTGATATCTTATGATAAGTTTCTTTTTCTGTGTGACTTATTTCACTTAGAATCATCGTACCTGAATCCACTCACTTTGCTGCTACTGGTCTTATGACATTGATTTCATGGCTGAGAGATATTGCATCGTACGTAAGTACCACAATCATCTGAACCATTTTTATATTTCTTGGGATATTTAAGGTGTACCCAAGTTGAGGTTCTTGTAGTCAGTGCAGCCCTAAATTTGGAGGTGGCTCTTTCTTATTGATTTTCAGTTTTCCCAAGGTATATTCCCTAGACTGGAAGTGGCCTTGGCTCTGTAGCTCTGTTGTTTACTTGTTTTAGGGAACACAATGCACTCCTCCAGTGAGGCCGTTGGCAATTTACATCCCGCCCATCAGCATAACAAGGCTCCCTGTTCTCCAGGGCCTGTCTTGCCTTTCTGGTTTTTACACATTTTGTGGATGTCCCTTTTGACCGGTGGGAAGTGATACTTCTTTGTAGTGCAGATTTGCATTGCCCGCTTGCTTGCTTGGCCAAAAACGACGTATGCGTTTTCTCTTGAATATATTCAGGAGAAAACGCATACGCCCTTTTTGGCCAAGTGCATCATTGTCGAAGTTGTGCCCCTCTTCCTGTGCTTCACAGGCGATTCCAACGTACCTCTTGAAATCTGTTTCCTGCTATTTTGCCTCGCTTTCAAGTCCGCCTCGTTGACTTCCCTCAACAGATTTTTGGACGATAGTTGTCCTTTATCACTCTGCTAGTTTGTGAATTGCTGTGCCCCTGAGCTCCATTTCTCAACTCGTTTTTTTGTGAGCTGAACGCAAGTCCAAAATTTTGGATCATGTCCTATACTGGTTCCCGGTGGGTGGCTGAGACTTTGGTTAATTCTTCTTCCTGCCGGGAAATTAGAGTGACATGTGCCCGTCCAAATGCCTAACAGCTACTCTCTCATGGGTTCTCCCTCGTCCCTTCCATCCTCTGCCAAATTGGGAACCTGTGCAAACCAGGAGGTTAAATGGCCTGTCTCTCCAAGTTGGGAGATTGATAGTAAGGCAGTTGGAAAGTCAAACTGGAGCACCAGGAGAGGGAGTATTCGTTGAGTTTTTGAAACCTTTCGTATTCACAGTGTGTACATTCTCTAGGTTTCCTGTACATGTTATAGCTGTAGTAATATTCCCTTCAACCTGGAGAGTTGGGACCCATGGAATGGGGGCCATGCATTATTGCTTTCAAGTGTCTGCATATGCTCACCCAATCTCACCAATCCTCTCAGTCCCAAGTGTCCAGCCGTATGCCACATCCAGCTGTCATTGTAGATAGGGTCTTTCCAGGTTTCCTCAGACACCCTGAAGGAATTGTAAAGAATTTCCCTGTTTTTTGGTTTTGCTTTGGAAATTCCTTTTTATAGTGGGTTTGAGCTGATTCTCGCTGCCATGTTTATGCCACTCTAGACACACTTGATTCCCTTATGGAGACATATCAATACATAGGTTTTAAGATTCTTACTCGTCAGATCTATTCCTCTGCGGGAAATATGGGGTTTTGAGTCTCTTTCACTGAGGAAGGTGTAGGTCTTGTCTATTCCAAAGTTGGTTTTTGGAACGGTCCCTGTGCTTATATCAAACTCTGGTTTTATGCATCACCCCACCTCTCCTTCCCCTTTAAGCAGGCATAAGAGTGTTTTCTAAATGTGAGACTCTGTTCTCTTTCCTAGCTCAGTTCATGTGTAGCCATCTTTACAGGATCTTCATAAGTGATATCTTATGATAAGTCTCTTTTTCTGTGTGACTTATTTCACTTAGAATCATCGTACCTGAATCCACTCACTTTGCTGCTACTGGTCTTATGACATTGATTTCATGGCTGAGGGATATTGCATCGTACGTTAGTACCACAATCTTTTGAACCATTTTTATATTTCTTGGGATATTTAAGGTGTACCCAAGTTGAGGTTCTTGTAGTCAGTGCAGCCCTAAATTTGGAGGTGGCTCTTTCTTATTGATTTTCAGTTTTCCCAAGGTATATTCCCTAGACTGGAAGTGGCCTTGGCTCTGTAGCTCTGTTGTTTACTTGTTTTAGGGAACACAATGCACTCCTCCAGTGAGGCAGTTGGCAATTTACATCCCGCCCATCAGCATAACAAGGCTCCCTGTTCTCCAGGGCCTGTCTTGCCTTTCTGGTTTTTACACATTTTGTGGATGTCCCTTTTGACTGGTGGGAAGTGATACTTCTTTGTAGTGCAGATTTGCATTGCCCGCTTGCTTGCTTGGCCAAAAAGGGCGTATGCGTTTTCTCCTGAATATATTCAGGAGAAAACGCATACGCCCTTTTTGGCCAAGTGCATCATTGTCGAAGTTGTGCCCCTCTTCCTGTGCTTCACAGGCGATTCCAACGTACCTCTTGAAATCTGTTTCCTGCTATTTTGCCTCGCTTTCAAGTCCGCCTCGTTGACTTCCCTCAACAGATTTTTGGACGATAGTTGTCCTTTATCACTGTGCTAGTTTGTGAATTGCTGTGCCCCTGAGCTCCATTTCTCAAGTCGTTTTTTTGTGAGCTGAACGCAAGTCCAAAATTTTGGATCATGTCCTATACTGGTTCCCGGTGGGTGGCTGAGACTTTGGTTAATTCTTCTTCCTGCCGGGAAATTAGAGTGACATGTGCCCGTCCAAATGCCTAACAGCTACTCTCTCATGGGTTCTCCCTCGTCCCTTCCATCCTCTGCCAAATTGGGAACCTGTGCAAACCAGGAGGTTAAATGGCCTGTCTCTCCAAGTTGGGAGATTGATAGTAAGGCAGTTGGAAAGTCAAACTGGAGCACCAGGAGAGGGATTATTCGTTGAGTTTTTGAAACCTTTCGTATTCACAGTGTGTACATTCTCTAGGTTTCCTGTACATGTTATAGCTGTAGTAATATTCCCTTCAACCTGGAGAGTTGGGACCCATGGAATGGGGGCCATGCATTATTGCTTTCAAGTGTCTGCATATGCTCACCCAATCTCACCAATCCTCTCAGTCCCAAGTGTCCAGCCGTATGCCACATCCAGCTGTCATTGTAGATAGGGTCTTTCCAGGTTTCCTCAGACACCCTGAAGGAATTGTAAAGAATTTCCCTGTTTTTTGGTTTTGCTTTGGAAATTCCTTTTTATAGTGTGTTTGAGCTGATTCTCGCTGCCATGTTTATGCCACTCTAGACACACTTGATTCCCTTATGGAGACATATCAATACATAGGTTTTAAGATTCTTACTCGTCAGATCTATTCCTCTGCGGGAAATATGGGGTTTTGAGTCTCTTTCACTGAGGAAGGTGTAGGTCTTGTCTATTCCAAAGTTGGTTTTTGGAACGGTCCCTGTGCTTATATCAAACTCTGGTTTTATGCATCACCCCACCTCTCCTTCCCCTTTAAGCAGGCATAAGAGTGTTTTCTAAATGTGAGACTCTGTTCTCTTTCCTAGCTCAGTTCATGTGTAGCCATCTTTACAGGATCTTCATAAGTGATATCTTATGATAAGTCTCTTTTTCTGTGTGACTTATTTCACTTAGAATCATCGTACCTGAATCCACTCACTTTGCTGCTACTGGTCTTATGACATTGATTTCATGGCTGAGGGATATTGCATCGTACGTTAGTACCACAATCTTTTGAACCATTTTTATATTTCTTGGGATATTTAAGGTGTACCCAAGTTGAGGTTCTTGTAGTCAGTGCAGCCCTAAATTTGGAGGTGGCTCTTTCTTATTGATTTTCAGTTTTCCCAAGGTATATTCCCTAGACTGGAAGTGGCCTTGGCTCTGTAGCTCTGTTGTTTACTTGTTTTAGGGAACACAATGCACTCCTCCAGTGAGGCAGTTGGCAATTTACATCCCGCCCATCAGCATAACAAGGCTCCCTGTTCTCCAGGGCCTGTCTTGCCTTTCTGGTTTTTACACATTTTGTGGATGTCCCCTTTGACTGGTGGGAAGTGATACTTCTTTGTAGTGCAGATTTGCATTGCCCGCTTGCTTGCTTGGCCAAAAAGGACGTATGCGTTTTCTCCTGAATATATTCAGGAGAAAACGCATACGCCCTTTTTGGCCAAGTGCATCATTGTCGAAGTTGTGCCCCTCTTCCTGTGCTTCACAGGCGATTCCAACGTACCTCTTGAAATCTGTTTCCTGCTATTTTGCCTCGCTTTCAAGTCCGCCTCGTTGACTTCCCTCAACAGATTTTTGGACGATAGTTGTCCTTTATCACTGTGCTAGTTTGTGAATTGCTGTGCCCCTGAGCTCCATTTCTCAACTCGTTTTTTTGTGAGCTGAACGCAAGTCCAAAATTTTGGATCATGTCCTATACTGGTTCCCGGTGGGTGGCTGAGACTTTGGTTAATTCTTCTTCCTGCCGGGAAATTAGAGTGACATGTGCCCGTCCAAATGCCTAACAGCTACTCTCTCATGGGTTCTCCCTCGTCCCTTCCATCCTCTGCCAAATTGGGAACCTGTGCAAACCAGGAGGTTAAATGGCCTGTCTCTCCAAGTTGGGAGATTGATAGTAAGGCAGTTGGAAAGTCAAACTGGAGCACCAGGAGAGGGATTATTCGTTGAGTTTTTGAAACCTTTCGTATTCACAGTGTGTACATTCTCTAGGTTTCCTGTACATGTTATAGCTGTAGTAATATTCCCTTCAACCTGGAGAGTTGGGACCCATGGAATGGGGGCCATGCATTATTGCTTTCAAGGGTCTGCATATGCTCACCCAATCTCACCAATCCTCTCAGTCCCAAGTGTCCAGCCTTATGCCACATCCAGCTGTCATTGTAGATAGGGTCTTTCCAGGTTTCCTCAGACACCCTGAAGGAATTGTAAAGAATTTCCCTGTTTTTTGGTTTTGCTTTGGAAATTCCTTTTTATAGTGTGTTTGAGCTGATTCTCGCTGCCATGTTTATGCCACTCTAGACACACTTGATTCCCTTATGGAGACATATCAATACATAGGTTTTAAGATTCTTACTCGTCAGATCTATTCCTCTGCGGGAAATATGGGGTTTTGAGTCTCTTTCACTGAGGAAGGTGTAGGTCTTGTCTATTCCAAAGTTGGTTTTTGGAACGGTCCCTGTGCTTATATCAAACTCTGGTTTTATGCATCACCCCACCTCTCCTTCCCCTTTAAGCAGGCATAAGAGTGTTTTCTAAATGTGAGACTCTGTTCTCTTTCCTAGCTCAGTTCATGTGTAGCCATCTTTACAGGATCTTCATAAGTGATATCTTATGATAAGTCTCTTTTTCTGTGTGACTTATTTCACTTAGAATCATCGTACCTGAATCCACTCACTTTGCTGCTACTGGTCTTATGACATTGATTTCATGGCTGAGGGATATTCCATCGTACGTTAGTACCACAATCTTTTGAACCATTTTTATATTTCTTGGGATATTTAAGGTGTACCCAAGTTGAGGTTCTTGTAGTCAGTGCAGCCCTAAATTTGGAGGTGGCTCTTTCTTATTGATTTTCAGTTTTCCCAAAGTATATTCCCTAGAATGGAAGTGGCCTTGGCTCTGTAGCTCTGTTGTTTACTTGTTTTAGGGAACACAATGCACTCCTCCAGTGAGGCAGTTGGCAGTTCACATCCCGCCCATCAGCATAACAAGGCTCCCTGTTCTCCAGGGCCTGTCTTGCCTTTCTGGTTTTTACACATTTTGTGGATGTCCCTTTTGACCGGTGGGAAGTGATACTTCTTTGTAGTGCAGATTTGCATTGCCCGCTTGCTTGCTTGGCCAAAAAGGGCGTATGCGTTTTCTCCTGAATATATTCAGGAGAAAACGCATACACCCTTTTTGGCCAAGTGCATCATTGTCGAAGTTGTGCCCCTCTTCCTGTGCTTCACAGGCGATTCCAACGTACCTCTTGAAATCTGTTTCCTGCTATTTTGCCTCGCTTTCAAGTCCGCCTCGTTGACTTCCCTCAACAGATTTTTGGACGATAGTTGTCCTTTATCACTGTGCTAGTTTGTGAATTGCTGTGCCCCTGAGCTCCATTTCTCAACTCGTTTTTTTGTGAGCTGAACGCAAGTCCAAAATTTTCGATCATGTCCTATACTGGTTCCCGGTGGGTGGCTGAGACTTTGGTTAATTCTTCTTCCTGCCGGGAAATTAGAGTGACATGTGCCCGTCCAAATGCCTAACAGCTACTCTCTCATGGGTTCTCCCTCGTCCCTTCCATCCTCTGCCAAATTGGGAACCTGTGCAAACCAGGAGGTTAAATGGCCTGTCTCTCCAAGTTGGGAGATTGATAGTAAGGCAGTTGGAAAGTCAAACTGGAGCACCAGGAGAGGGAGTATTCGTTGAGTTTTTGAAACCTTTCGTATTCACAGTGTGTACATTCTCTAGGTTTCCTGTACATGTTATAGCTGTAGTAATATTCCCTTCAACCTGGAGAGTTGGGACCCATGGAATGGGGGCCATGCATTATTGCTTTCAAGGGTCTGCATATGCTCACACAATCTCACCAATCCTCTCAGTCCCAAGTGTCCAGCCTTATGCCACATCCAGCTGTCATTGTAGATAGGGTCTTTCCAGGTTTCCTCAGACACCCTGAAGGAATTGTAAAGAATTTCCCTGTTTTTTGGTTTTGCTTTGGAAATTCCTTTTTATAGTGGGTTTGAGCTGATTCTCGCTGCCATGTTTATGCCACTCTAGACACACTTGATTCCCTTATGGAGACATATCAATACATAGGTTTTAAGATTCTTACTCGTCAGATCTATTCCTCTGCGGGAAATATGGGGTTTTGAGTCTCTTTCACTGAGGAAGGTGTAGGTCTTGTCTATTCCAAAGTTGGTTTTTGGAACGGTCCCTGTGCTTATATCAAACTCTGGTTTTATGCATCACCCCACCTCTCCTTCCCCTTTAAGCAGGCATAAGAGTGTTTTCTAAATGTGAGACTCTGTTCTCTTTCCTAGCTCAGTCATGTGTAGCCATCTTTACAGGATCTTCATAAGTGATATCTTATGATAAGTCTCTTTTTCTGTGTGACTTATTTCACTTAGAATCATCGTACCTGAATCCACTCACTTTGCTGCTACTGGTCTTATGACATTGATTTCATGGCTGAGGGATATTGCATCGTACGTAAGTACCACAATCTTTTGAACCATTTTTATATTTCTTGGGATATTTAAGGTGTACCCAAGTTGAGGTTCTTGTAGTCAGTGCAGCCCTGAATTTGGAGGTGGCTCTTTCTTATTGATTTTCAGTTTTCCCAAGGTATATTCCCTAGACTGGAAGTGGCCTTGGCTCTGTAGCTCTGTTGTTTACTTGTTTTAGGGAACACAATGCACTCCTCCAGTGAGGCAGTTGGCAATTTACATCCCGCCCATCAGCATAACAAGGCTCCCTGTTCTCCAGGGCCTGTCTTGCCTTTCTGGTTTTTACACATTTTGTGGATATCCCTTTTGACCGGTGGGAAGTGATACTTCTTTGTAGTGCAGATTTGCATTGCCCGCTTGCTTGCTTGGCCAAAAAGGGCGTATGCGTTTTCTCCTGAATATATTCAGGAGAAAACGCATACGCCCTTTTTGGCCAAGTGCATCATTGTCGAAGTTGAGCCCCTCTTCCTGTGCTTCACAGGCGATTCCAACGTACCTCTTGAAATCTGTTTCCTGCTATTTTGCCTCGCTTTCAAGTCCGCCTCGTTGACTTCCCTCAACAGATTTTTGGACGATAGTTGTCCTTTATCACTGTGCTAGTTTGTGAATTGCTGTGCCCCTGAGCTCCATTTCTCAACTCGTTTTTTTGTGAGCTGAACGCAAGTCCAAAATTTTCGATCATGTCCTATACTTGTTCCCGGTGGGTGGCTGAGACTTTGGTTAATTCTTCTTCCTGCCGGGAAATTAGAGTGACATGTGCCCGTCCAAATGCCTAACAGCTACTCTCTCATGGGTTCTCCCTCGTCCCTTCCATCCTCTGCCAAATTGGGAACCTGTGCAAACCAGGAGGTTAAATGGCCTGTCTCTCCAAGTTGGGAGATTGATAGTAAGGCAGTTGGAAAGTCAAACTGGAGCACCAGGTGAGGGACTATTCGTTGAGTTTTTGAAACCTTTCGTATTCACAGTGTGTACATTCTCTAGGTTTCCTGTACATGTTATAGCTGTAGTAATATTCCCTTCAACCTGGAGAGTTGGGACCCATGGAATGGGGGCCATGCATTATTGCTTGAAAGGGTCTGCATATGCTCACCCAATCTCACCAATCCTCTCAGTCCCAAGTGTCCAGCCTTATGCCACATCCAGCTGTCATTGTAGATAGGGTCTTTCCAGGTTTCCTCAGACACCCTGAAGGAATTGTAAAGAATTTCCCTGTTTTTTGGTTTTGCTTTGGAAATTCCTTTTTATAGTGTGTTTGAGCTGATTCTCGCTGCCATGTTTATGCCACTCTAGACACACTTGATTCCCTTATGGAGACATATCAATACATAGGTTTTAAGATTCTTACTCGTCAGATCTATTCCTCTGCGGGAAATATGGGGTTTTGAGTCTCTTTCACTGAGGAAGGTGTAGGTCTTGTCTATTCCAAAGTTGGTTTTTGGAACGGTCCCTGTGCTTATATCAAACTCTGGTTTTATGCATCACCCCACCTCTCCTTCCCCTTTAAGCAGGCATAAGAGTGTTTTCTAAATGTGAGACTCTGTTCTCTTTCCTAGCTCAGTTCATGTGTAGCCATGTTTACAGGATCTTCATAAGTGATATCTTATGATAAGTCTCTTTTTCTGTGTGACTTATTTCACTTAGAATCATCGTACCTGAATCCACTCACTTTGCTGCTACTGGTCTTATGACATTGATTTCATGGCTGAGAGATATTGCATCGTACGTAAGTACCACAATCTTTTGAACCATTTTTATATTTCTTGGGATATTTAAGGTGTACCCAAGTTGAGGTTCTTGTAGTCAGTGCAGCCCTAAATTTGGAGGTGGCTCTTTCTTATTGATTTTCAGTTTTCCTAAAGTATATTCCCTAGACTGGAAGTGGCCTTGGCTCTGTAGCTCTGTTGATTACTTGTTTTAGGGAACACAATGCACTCCTCCAGTGAGGCAGTTGGCAATTTACATCCCGCCCATCAGCATAACAAGGCTCCCTGTTCTCCAGGGCCTGTCTTGCCTTTCAGGGATTTACACATTTTGTGGATGTCCCTTTTGACCGGTGGGAAGTGATACTTCTTTGTAGTGCAGATTTGCATTGCCCGCTTGCTTGCTTGGCCAAAAAGGGCGTATGCGTTTTCTCCTGAATATATTCAGGAGAAAACGCATACGCCCTTTTTGGCCAAGTGCATCATTGTCGAAGTTGTGCCCCTCTTCCTGTGCTTTACAGGCGATTCCAACGTACCTCTTGAAATCTGTTTCCTGCTATTTTGCCTCGCTTTCAAGTCCGCCTCGTTGACTTCCCTCAATAGATTTTTGGACGATAGTTGTCCTTTATCACTCTGCTAGTTTGTGAATTGCTGTGCCCCTGAGCTCCATTTCTCAACTCGTTTTTTTGTGAGCTGAACGCAAGTCCAACATTTTGGATCATGTCCTATACTGGTTCCCGGTGGGTGGCTGAGACTTTGGTTAATTCTTCTTCCTGCCGGGAAATTAGAGTGACTTGTGCCCGTCCAAATGCCTAACAGCTACTCTCTCATGGGTTCTCCCTCGTCCCTTCCATCCTCTGCCAAATTGGGAACCTGTGCAAACCAGGAGGTTAAATGGCCTGTCTCTCCAAGTTGGGAGATTGATAGTAAGGCAGTTGGAAAGTCAAACTGGAGCACCAGGAGAGGGACTATTCGTTGAGTTTTTGAAAACTTTCGTATTCACAGTGTGTACATTCTCTAGGTTTCCTGTACATGTTATAGCTGTAGTAATATTCCCTTCAACCTGGAGAGATGGGACCCATGGAATGGGGGCCATGCATTATTGCTTGAAAGGGTCTGCATATGCTCACCCAATCTCACCAATCCTCTCAGTCCCAAGTGTCCAGCCTTATGCCACATCCAGCTGTCATTGTAGATAGGGTCTTTCCAGGTTTCCTCAGACACCCTGAAGGATTTGTAAAGAATTTCCCTGTTTTTTGGTATTGCTTTGGAAATTCCTTTTTATAGTGTGTTTGAGCTGATTCTCGCTGCCATGTTTATGCCACTCTAGACACACTTGATTCCCTTATGGAGACATATCAATACATAGGTTTTAAGATTCTTACTCGTCAGATCTATTCCTCTGCGGGAAATATGGGGTTTTGAGTCTCTTTCACTGAGGAAGGTGTAGGTCTTGTCTATTCCAAAGTTGGTTTTTGGAACGGTCCCTGTGCTTATATCAAACTCTGGTTTTATGCATCACCCCACCTCTCCTTCCCCTTTAAGCAGGCATAAGAGTGTTTTCTAAATGTGAGACTCTGTTCTCTTTCCTAGCTCAGTTCATGTGTAGCCATGTTTACAGGATCTTCATAAGTGATATCTTATGATAAGTCTCTTTTTCTGTGTGACTTATTTCACTTAGAATCATCGTACCTGAATCCACTCACTTTGCTGCTTCTGGTCTTATGACATTGATTTCATGGCTGAGGGATATTGCATCGTACGTAAGTAGCACAATCTTTTGAACCATTTTTATATTTCTTGGGATATTTAAGGTGTACCCAAGTTGAGGTTCTTGTAGTCAGTGCAACCCTAAATTTGGAGGTGGCTCTTTCTTACTGATTTTCAGTTTTCCCAAAGTATATTCCTAGACTGGAAGTGGCCTTGGCTCTGTAGCTCTGTTGTTTACTTGTTTTAGGGAACACAATGCACTCCTCCAGTGAGGCAGTTGGCAATTTACATCCCGCCCATCAGCATAACAAGGCTCCCTGTTCTCCAGGGCCTGTCTTGCCTTTCTGGTTTTTACACATTTTGTGGTTGTCCCTTTTGACCGGTGGGAAGTGATACTTCTTTGTAGTGCAGATTTGCATTGCCCGCTTGCTTGCTTGGCCAAAAAGGACGTATGCGTTTTCTCCTGAATATATTCAGGAGAAAATGCATACGCCCTTTTTGGCCAAGTGCATCATTGTCGAAGTTGTGCCCCTCTTCCTGTGCTTCACAGGCGATTCCAACGTACCTCTTGAAATCTGTTTCCTGCTATTTTGCCTCGCTTTCAAGTCCGCCTCGTTGACTTCCCTCAACAGATTTTTGGATGATAGTTGTCCTTTATCACTGTGCTAGTTTGTGAATTGCTGTGCCCCTGAGCTCCATTTCTCAACTCGTTTTTTTGTGAGCTGAACGCAAGTCCAAAATTTTGGATCATGTCCTATACTGGTTCCCGGTGGGTGGCTGAGACTTTGGTTAATTCTTCTTCCTGCCGGGAAATTAGAGTGACATGTGCCCGTCCAAATGCCTAACAGCTACTCTCTCATGGGTTCTCCCTCGTCCCTTCCATCCTCTGCCAAATTGGGAACCTGTGCAAACCAGGAGGTTAAATGGCCTGTCTCTCCAAGTTGGGAGATTGATAGTAAGGCAGTTGGAAAGTCAAACTGGAGCACCAGGAGAGGGATTATTCGTTGAGTTTTTGAAACCTTTCGTATTCACAGTGTGTACATTCTCTAGGATTCCTGTACATGTTATAGCTGTAGTAATATTCCCTTCAACCTCGAGAGTTGGGACCCATGGAATGGGGGCCATGCATTATTGCTTTCAAGGGTCTGCATATGCTCACCCAATCTCACCAATCCTCTCAGTCCCAAGTGTCCAGCCTTATGCCACATCCAGCTGTCATTGTAGATAGGGTCTTTCCAGGTTTCCTCAGACACCCTGAAGGAATTGTAAAGAATTTCCCTGTTTTTTGGTTTTGCTTTGGAAATTCCTTTTTATAGTGTGTTTGAGCTGATTCTCGCTGCCATGTTTATGCCACTCTAGACACACTTGATTCCCTTATGGAGACATATCAATACATAGGTTTTAAGATTCTTACTCGTCAGATCTATTCCTCTGCGGGAAATATGGGGTTTTGAGTCTCTTTCACTGAGGAAGGTGTAGGTCTTGTCTATTCCAAAGTTGGTTTTTGGAACGGTCCCTGTGCTTATATCAAACTCTGGTTTTATGCATCACCCCACCTCTCCTTCCCCTTTAAGCAGGCATAAGAGTGTTTTCTAAATGTGAGACTCTGTTCTCTTTCCTAGCTCAGTTCATGTGTAGCCATCTTTACAGGATCTTCATAAGTGATATCTTATGATAAGTCTCTTTTTCTGTGTGACTTATTTCACTTAGAATCATCGTACCTGAATCCACTCACTTTGCTGCTACTGGTCTTATGACATTGATTTCATGGCTGAGGGATATTGCATCGTACGTTAGTACCACAATCTTTTGAACCATTTTTATATTTCTTGGGATATTTAAGGTGTACCCAAGTTGAGGTTCTTGTAGTCAGTGCAGCCCTAAATTTGGAGGTGGCTCTTTCTTATTGATTTTCAGTTTTCCCAAGGTATATTCCCTAGACTGGAAGTGGCCTTGGCTCTGTACCTCTGTTGTTTACTGGTTTTAGGGAACACAATGCACTCCTCCAGTGAGGCAGTTGGCAATTTACATCCCGCCCATCAGCATAACAAGGCTCCCTGTTCTCCAGGGCCTGTCTTGCCTTTCTGGTTTTTACACATTTTGTGGATGTCCCTTTTGACCGGTGGGAAGTGATACTTCTTTGTAGTGCAGATTTGCATTGCCCGCTTGCTTGCTTGGCCAAAAAGGGCGTATGCGTTTTCTCCTGAATATATTCAGGAGAAAACGCATACACCCTTTTTGGCCAAGTGCATCATTGTCGAAGTTGTGCCCCTCTTCCTGTGCTTCACAGGCGATTCCAACGTACCTCTTGAAATCTGTTTCCTGCTATTTTGCCTCGCTTTCAAGTCCGCCTCGTTGACTTCCCTCAACAGATTTTTGGACGATAGTTGTCCTTTATCACTGTGCTAGTTTGTGAATTGCTGTGCCCCTGAGCTCCATTTCTCAACTCGTTTTTTTGTGAGCTGAACGCAAGTCCAAAATTTTCGATCATGTCCTATACTGGTTCCCGGTGGGTGGCTGAGACTTTGGTTAATTCTTCTTCCTGCCGGGAAATTAGAGTGACATGTGCCCGTCCAAATGCCTAACAGCTACTCTCTCATGGGTTCTCCCTCGTCCCTTCCATCCTCTGCCAAATTGGGAACCTGTGCAAACCTGGAGGTTACATGGCCTGTCTCTCCAAGTTGGGAGATTGATAGTAAGGCAGTTGGAAAGTCAAACTGGAGCACCAGGAGAGGGAGTATTCGTTGAGTTTTTGAAACCTTTCGTATTCACAGTGTGTACATTCTCTAGGTTTCCTGTACATGTTATAGCTGTAGTAATATTCCCTTCAACCTGGAGAGTTGGGACCCATGGAATGGGGGCCATGCATTATTGCTTTCAAGGGTCTGCATATGCTCACACAATCTCACCAATCCTCTCAGTCCCAAGTGTCCAGCCTTATGCCACATCCAGCTGTCATTGTAGATAGGGTCTTTCCAGGTTTCCTCAGACACCCTGAAGGAATTGTAAAGAATTTCCCTGTTTTTTGGTTTTGCTTTGGAAATTCCTTTTTATAGTGGGTTTGAGCTGATTCTCGCTGCCATGTTTATGCCACTCTAGACACACTTGATTCCCTTATGGAGACATATCAATACATAGGTTTTAAGATTCTTACTCGTCAGATCTATTCCTCTGCGGGAAATATGGGGTTTTGAGTCTCTTTCACTGAGGAAGGTGTAGGTCTTGTCTATTCCAAAGTTGGTTTTTGGAACGGTCCCTGTGCTTATATCAAACTCTGGTTTTATGAATCACCCCACCTCTCCTTCCCCTTTAAGCAGGCATAAGAGTGTTTTCTAAATGTGAGACTCTGTTCTCTTTCCTAGCTCAGTCATGTGTAGCCATCTTTACAGGATCTTCATAAGTGATATCTTATGATAAGTCTCTTTTTCTGTGTGACTTATTTCACTTAGAATCATCGTACCTGAATCCACTCACTTTGCTGCTACTGGTCTTATGACATTGATTTCATGGCTGAGGGATATTGCATCGTACGTAAGTACCACAATCTTTTGAACCATTTTTATAGTTCTTGGGATATTTAAGGTGTACCCAAGTTGAGGTTCTTGTAGTCAGTGCAGCCCTGAATTTGGAGGTGGCTCTTTCTTATTGATTTTCAGTTTTCCCAAGGTATATTCCCTAGACTGGAAGTGGCCTTGGCTCTGTAGCTCTGTTGTTTACTTGTTTTAGGGAACACAATGCACTCCTCCAGTGAGGCAGTTGGCAATTTACATCCCGCCCATCAGCATAACAAGGCTCCCTGTTCTCCAGGGCCTGTCTTGCCTTTCTGGTTTTTACACATTTTGTGGATATCCCTTTTGACCGGTGGGAAGTGATACTTCTTTGTAGTGCAGATTTGCATTGCCCGCTTGCTTGCTTGGCCAAAAAGGGCGTATGCGTTTTCTCCTGAATATATTCAGGAGAAAACGCATACGCCCTTTTTGGCCAAGTGCATCATTGTCGAAGTTGTGCCCCTCTTCCTGTGCTTCACAGGCGATTCCAACGTACCTCTTGAAATCTGTTTCCTGCTATTTTGCCTCGCTTTCAAGTCCGCCTCGTTGACTTCCCTCAACAGATTTTTGGACGATAGTTGTCCTTTATCACTGTGCTAGTTTGTGAATTGCTGTGCCCCTGAGCTCCATTTCTCAACTCGTTTTTTTGTGAGCTGAACGCAAGTCCAAAATTTTCGATCATGTCCTATACATGTTCCCGGTGGGTGGCTGAGACTTTGGTTAATTCTTCTTCCTGCCGGGAAATTAGAGTGACATGTGCCCGTCCAAATGCCTAACAGCTACTCTCTCATGGGTTCTCCCTCGTCCCTTCCATCCTCTGCCAAATTGGGAACCTGTGCAAACCAGGAGGTTAAATGGCCTGTCTCTCCAAGTTGGGAGATTGATAGTAAGGCAGTTGGAAAGTCAAACTGGAGCACCAGGAGAGGGACTATTCGTTGAGTTTTTGAAACCTTTCGTATTCACAGTGTGTACATTCTCTAGGTTTCCTGTACATGTTATAGCTGTAGTAATATTCCCTTCAACCTGGAGAGTTGGGACCCATGGAATGGGGGCCATGCATTATTGCTTGAAAGGGTCTGCATATGCTCACCCAATCTCACCAATCCTCTCAGTCCCAAGTGTCCAGCCTTATGCCACATCCAGCTGTCATTGTAGATAGGGTCTTTCCAGGTTTCCTCAGACACCCTGAAGGAATTGTAAAGAATTTCCCTGTTTTTTGGTTTTGCTTTGGAAATTCCTTTTTATAGTGTGTTTGAGCTGATTCTCGCTGCCATGTTTATGCCACTCTAGACACACTTGATTCCCTTATGGAGACATATCAATACATAGGTTTTAAGATTCTTACTCATCAGATCTATTCCTCTGCGGGAAATATGGGGTTTTGAGTCTCTTTCACTGAGGAAGGTGTAGGTCTTGTCTATTCCAAAGTTGGTTTTTGGAACGGTCCCTGTGCTTATATCAAACTCTGGTTTTATGCATCACCCCACCTCTCCTTCCCCTTTAAGCAGGCATAAGAGTGTTTTCTAAATGTGAGACTCTGTTCTCTTTCCTAGCTCAGTTCATGTGTAGCCATGTTTACAGGATCTTCATAAGTGATATCTTATGATAAGTCTCTTTTTCTGTGTGACTTATTTCACTTAGAATCATCGTACCTGAATCCACTCACTTTGCTGCTACTGGTCTTATGACATTGATTTCATGGCTGAGAGATATTGCATCGTACGTAAGTACCACAATCTTTTGAACCATTTTTATATTTCTTGGGATATTTAAGGTGTACCCAAGTTGAGGTTCTTGTAGTCAGTGCAGCCCTAAATTTGGAGGTGGCTCTTTCTTATTGATTTTCAGTTTTCCCAAAGTATATTCCCTAGACTGGAAGTGGCCTTGGCTCTGTAGCTCTGTTGATTACTTGTTTTAGGGAACACAATGCACTCCTCCAGTGAGGCAGTTGGCAATTTACATCCCGCCCATCAGCATAACAAGGCTCCCTGTTCTCCAGGGCCTGTCTTGCCTTTCAGGGATTTACACATTTTGTGGATGTCCCTTTTGACCGGTGGGAAGTGATACTTCTTTGTAGTGCAGATTTGCATTTCCCGCTTGCTTGCTTGGCCAAAAAGGACGTATGCGTTTTCTCCTGAATATATTCAGGAGAAAATGCATACGCCCTTTTTGGCCAAGTGCATCATTGTCGAAGTTGTGCCCCTCTTCCTGTGCTTCACAGGCGATTCCAACGTACCTCTTGAAATCTGTTTCCTGCTATTTTGCCTCGCTTTCAAGTCCGCCTCGTTGACTTCCCTCAACAGATTTTTGGATGATAGTTGTCCTTTATCACTGTGCTAGTTTGTGAATTGCTGTGCCCCTGAGCTCCATTTCTCAACTCCTTTTTTTGTGAGCTGAACGCAAGTCCAAAATTTTGGATCATGTCCTATACTGGTTCCCGGTGGGTGGCTGAGACTTTGGTTAATTCTTCTTCCTGCCGGGAAATTAGAGTGACATGTGCCCGTCCAAATGCCTAACAGCTACTCTCTCATGGGTTCTCCCTCGTCCCTTCCATCCTCTGCCAAATTGGGAACCTGTGCACACCAGTAGGTTAAATGGCCTGTCTCTCCAAGTTGGGAGATTGATAGTAAGGCAGTTGGAAAGTCAAACTGGAGCACCAGGAGAGGGAGTATTCGTTGAGTTTTTGAAACCTTTCGTATTCACAGTGTGTACATTCTCTAGGTTTCCTGTACATGTTATAGCTGTAGTAATATTCCCTTCAACCTGGAGAGTTGGGACCCATGGAATGGGGGCCATGCATTATTGCTTTAAAGGGTCTGCATATGCTCATCCAATCTCACCAATCCTCTCAGTCCCAAGTGTCCAGCCTTATGCCACATCCAGCTGTCATTGTAGATAGGGTCTTTCCAGGTTTCCTCAGACACCCTGAAGGAATTGTAAAGAATTTCCCTGTTTTTTGGTTTTGCTTTGGAAATTCCTTTTTATAGTGGGTTTGAGCTGATTCTCGCTGCCATGTTTATGCCACTCTAGACACACTTGATTCCCTTATGGAGACATATCAATACATAGGTTTTAAGATTCTTACTCGTCAGATCTATTCCTCTGCGGGAAATATGGGGTTTTGAGTCTCTTTCACTGAGGAAGGTGTAGGTCTTGTCTATTCCAAAGTTGGTTTTTGGAACGGTCCCTGTGCTTATATCAAACTCTGGTTTTATGCATCATCCCACCTCTCCTTCCCCTTTAAGCAGGCATAAGAGTGTTTTCTAAATGTGAGACTCTGTTCTCTTTCCTAACTCAGTTCATGTGTAGCCATGTTTACAGGATCTTCATAAGTGATATCTTATGATAAGTTTCTTTTTCTGTGTGACTTATTTCACTTAGAATCATCGTACCTGAATCCAGTCACTTTGCTGCTACTGGTCTTATGACATTGATTTCATGGCTGAGGGATATTGCATCGTACATAAGTACCACAATCTTTTGAACCATTTTTATATTTCCTGGGATATTTAAGGTGTACCCAAGTTGAGGTTCTTGTAGTCAGTGCAGCCCTAAATTTGGAGGTGGCTCTTTCTTATTGATTTTCAGTTTTCCCAAGGTATATTCCCTAGACTGGAAGTGGCCTTGGCTCTGTAGCTCTGTTGTTTACTTGTTTTAGGGAACACAATGCACTCCTCCAGTGAGGCAGTTGGCAATTTACATCCCGCCCATCAGCATAACAAGGCTCCCTGTTCGCCAGGGCCTGTCTTGCCTTTCTCGTTTTTACACATTTTGTGGATGTCCCTTTTGACCGGTGGGAAGTGATACTTCTTTGTAGTGCAGATTTGCATTGCCCGCTTGCTTGCTTGGCCAAAAAGGGCGTATGCGTTTTCTCCTGAATATATTCAGGAGAATACGCATACGCCCTTTTTGGCCAAGTGCATCATTGTCGAAGTTGTGCCCCTCTTCCTGTGCTTCACAGGCGATTCCAACATACCTCTTGAAATCTGTTTCCTGCTATTTTGCCTCGCTTTCAAGTCCGCCTCGTTGACTTCCCTCAACAGATTTTTGGACGATAGTTGTCCTTTATCACTCTGCTAGTTTGTGAATTGCTGTGCCCCTGAGCTCCATTTCTCAACTCGTTTTTTTGTGAGCTGAACGCAAGTCCAAAATTTTGGATCATGTCCTATACTGGTTCCCGGTGGGTGGCTGAGACTTTGGTTAATTCTTCTTCCTGCCGGGAAATTAGAGTGACATGTGCCCGTCCAAATGCCTAACAGCTACTCTCTCATGGGTTCTCCCTCGTCCCTTCCATCCTCTGCCAAATTGGGAACCTGTGCAAACCAGGAGGTTAAATGGCCTGTCTCTCCAAGTTGGGAGATTGATAGTAAGGCAGTTGGAAAGTCAAACTGGAGCACCAGGAGAGGGACTATTCGTTGAGTTTTTGAAACCTTTCGTATTCACAGTGTGTACATTCTCTAGGTTTCCTGTACATGTTATAGCTGTAGTAATATTCCCTTCAACCTGGAGAGTTGGGACCCATGGAATGGGGGCCATGCATTATTGCTTGAAAGGGTCTGCATATGCTCACCCAATCTCACCAATCCTCTCAGTCCCAAGTGTCCAGCCTTATGCCACATCCAGCTGTCATTGTAGATAGGGTCTTTCCAGGTTTCCTCAGACACCCTGAAGGAATTGTAAAGAATTTCCCTGTTTTTTGGTTTTGCTTTGGAAATTCCTTTTTATAGTGTGTTTGAGCTGATTCTCGCTGCCATGTTTATGCCACTCTAGACACACTTGATTCCCTTATGGAGACATATCAATACATAGGTTTTAAGATTCTTACTCGTCAGATCTATTCCTCTGCGGGAAATATGGGGTTTTGAGTCTCTTTCACTGAGGAAGGTGTAGGTCTTGTCTATTCCAAAGTTGGTTTTTGGAACGGTCCCTGTGCTTATATCAAACTCTGGTTTTATGCATCACCCCACCTCTCCTTCCCCTTTAAGCAGGCATAAGAGTGTTTTCTAAATGTGAGACTCTGTTCTCTTTCCTAGCTCAGTTCATGTGTAGCCATGTTTACAGGATCTTCATAAGTGATATCTTATGATAAGTCTCTTTTTCTGTGTGACTTATTTCACTTAGAATCATCGTACCTGAATCCACTCACTTTGCTGCTTCTGGTCTTATGACATTGATTTCATGGCTGAGGGATATTGCATCGTACGTAAGTAGCACAATCTTTTGAACCATTTTTATATTTCTTGGGATATTTAAGGTGTACCCAAGTTGAGGTTCTTGTAGTCAGTGCAACCCTAAATTTGGAGGTGGCTCTTTCTTACTGATTTTCAGTTTTCCCAAAGTATATTCCTAGACTGGAAGTGGCCTTGGCTCTGTAGCTCTGTTGTTTACTTGTTTTAGGGAACACAATGCACTCCTCCAGTGAGGCAGTTGGCAATTTACATCCCGCCCATCAGCATAACAAGGCTCCCTGTTCTCCAGGGCCTGTCTTGCCTTTCTGGTTTTTACACATTTTGTGGTTGTCCCTTTTGACCGGTGGGAAGTGATACTTCTTTGTAGTGCAGATTTGCATTGCCCGCTTGCTTGCTTGGCCAAAAAGGACGTATGCGTTTTCTCCTGAATATATTCAGGAGAAAATGCATACGCCCTTTTTGGCCAAGTGCATCATTGTCGAAGTTGTGCCCCTCTTCCTGTGCTTCACAGGCGATTCCAACGTACCTCTTGAAATCTGTTTCCTGCTATTTTGCCTCGCTTTCAAGTCCGCCTCGTTGACTTCCCTCAACAGATTTTTGGATGATAGTTGTCCTTTATCACTGTGCTAGTTTGTGAATTGCTGTGCCCCTGAGCTCCATTTCTCAACTCGTTTTTTTGTGAGCTGAACGCAAGTCCAAAATTTTGGATCATGTCCTATACTGGTTCCCGGTGGGTGGCTGAGACTTTGGTTAATTCTTCTTCCTGCCGGGAAATTAGAGTGACATGTGCCCGTCCAAATGCCTAACAGCTACTCTCTCATGGGTTCTCCCTCGTCCCTTCCATCCTCTGCCAAATTGGGAACCTGTGCAAACCAGGAGGTTAAATGGCCTGTCTCTCCAAGTTGGGAGATTGATAGTAAGGCAGTTGGAAAGTCAAACTGGAGCACCAGGAGAGGGATTATTCGTTGAGTTTTTGAAACCTTTCGTATTCACAGTGTGTACATTCTCTAGGATTCCTGTACATGTTATAGCTGTAGTAATATTCCCTTCAACCTCGAGAGTTGGGACCCATGGAATGGGGGCCATGCATTATTGCTTTCAAGGGTCTGCATATGCTCACCCAATCTCACCAATCCTCTCAGTCCCAAGTGTCCAGCCTTATGCCACATCCAGCTGTCATTGTAGATAGGGTCTTTCCAGGTTTCCTCAGACACCCTGAAGGAATTGTAAAGAATTTCCCTGTTTTTTGGTTTTGCTTTGGAAATTCCTTTTTATAGTGTGTTTGAGCTGATTCTCGCTGCCATGTTTATGCCACTCTAGACACACTTGATTCCCTTATGGAGACATATCAATACATAGGTTTTAAGATTCTTACTCGTCAGATCTATTCCTCTGCGGGAAATATGGGGTTTTGAGTCTCTTTCACTGAGGAAGGT
Organism: Mesoplodon densirostris; assembly: GCF_025265405.1. Lineage (NCBI taxonomy): Eukaryota > Metazoa > Chordata > Mammalia > Artiodactyla > Ziphiidae > Mesoplodon > Mesoplodon densirostris. The sequence goes on along the minus strand of NW_026778223.1, from coordinate 1,107,054 downwards.
GTAGGTCTTGTCTATTCCAAAGTTGGTTTTTGGAACGGTCCCTGTGCTTATATCAAACTCTGGTTTTATGCATCACCCCACCTCTCCTTCCCCTTTAAGCAGGCATAAGAGTGTTTTCTAAATGTGAGACTCTGTTCTCTTTCCTAGCTCAGTTCATGTGTAGCCATCTTTACAGGATCTTCATAAGTGATATCTTATGATAAGTCTCTTTTTCTGTGTGACTTATTTCACTTAGAATCATCGTACCTGAATCCACTCACTTTGCTGCTACTGGTCTTATGACATTGATTTCATGGCTGAGGGATATTGCATCGTACGTTAGTACCACAATCTTTTGAACCATTTTTATATTTCTTGGGATATTTAAGGTGTACCCAAGTTGAGGTTCTTGTAGTCAGTGCAGCCCTAAATTTGGAGGTGGCTCTTTCTTATTGATTTTCAGTTTTCCCAAGGTATATTCCCTAGACTGGAAGTGGCCTTGGCTCTGTACCTCTGTTGTTTACTGGTTTTAGGGAACACAATGCACTCCTCCAGTGAGGCAGTTGGCAATTTACATCCCGCCCATCAGCATAACAAGGCTCCCTGTTCTCCAGGGCCTGTCTTGCCTTTCTGGTTTTTACACATTTTGTGGATGTCCCTTTTGACCGGTGGGAAGTGATACTTCTTTGTAGTGCAGATTTGCATTGCCCGCTTGCTTGCTTGGCCAAAAAGGGCGTATGCGTTTTCTCCTGAATATATTCAGGAGAAAACGCATACACCCTTTTTGGCCAAGTGCATCATTGTCGAAGTTGTGCCCCTCTTCCTGTGCTTCACAGGCGATTCCAACGTACCTCTTGAAATCTGTTTCCTGCTATTTTGCCTCGCTTTCAAGTCCGCCTCGTTGACTTCCCTCAACAGATTTTTGGACGATAGTTGTCCTTTATCACTGTGCTAGTTTGTGAATTGCTGTGCCCCTGAGCTCCATTTCTCAACTCGTTTTTTTGTGAGCTGAACGCAAGTCCAAAATTTTCGATCATGTCCTATACTGGTTCCCGGTGGGTGGCTGAGACTTTGGTTAATTCTTCTTCCTGCCGGGAAATTAGAGTGACATGTGCCCGTCCAAATGCCTAACAGCTACTCTCTCATGGGTTCTCCCTCGTCCCTTCCATCCTCTGCCAAATTGGGAACCTGTGCAAACCTGGAGGTTACATGGCCTGTCTCTCCAAGTTGGGAGATTGATAGTAAGGCAGTTGGAAAGTCAAACTGGAGCACCAGGAGAGGGAGTATTCGTTGAGTTTTTGAAACCTTTCGTATTCACAGTGTGTACATTCTCTAGGTTTCCTGTACATGTTATAGCTGTAGTAATATTCCCTTCAACCTGGAGAGTTGGGACCCATGGAAGGGGGGCCATGCATTATTGCTTTCAAGGGTCTGCATATGCTCACACAATCTCACCAATCCTCTCAGTCCCAAGTGTCCAGCCTTATGCCACATCCAGCTGTCATTGTAGATAGGGTCTTTCCAGGTTTCCTCAGACACCCTGAAGGAATTGTAAAGAATTTCCCTGTTTTTTGGTTTTGCTTTGGAAATTCCTTTTTATAGTGGGTTTGAGCTGATTCTCGCTGCCATGTTTATGCCACTCTAGACACACTTGATTCCCTTATGGAGACATATCAATACATAGGTTTTAAGATTCTTACTCGTCAGATCTATTCCTCTGCGGGAAATATGGGGTTTTGAGTCTCTTTCACTGAGGAAGGTGTAGGTCTTGTCTATTCCAAAGTTGGTTTTTGGAACGGTCCCTGTGCTTATATCAAACTCTGGTTTTATGAATCACCCCACCTCTCCTTCCCCTTTAAGCAGGCATAAGAGTGTTTTCTAAATGTGAGACTCTGTTCTCTTTCCTAGCTCAGTCATGTGTAGCCATCTTTACAGGATCTTCATAAGTGATATCTTATGATAAGTCTCTTTTTCTGTGTGACTTATTTCACTTAGAATCATCGTACCTGAATCCACTCACTTTGCTGCTACTGGTCTTATGACATTGATTTCATGGCTGAGGGATATTGCATCGTACGTAAGTACCACAATCTTTTGAACCATTTTTATAGTTCTTGGGATATTTAAGGTGTACCCAAGTTGAGGTTCTTGTAGTCAGTGCAGCCCTGAATTTGGAGGTGGCTCTTTCTTATTGATTTTCAGTTTTCCCAAGGTATATTCCCTAGACTGGAAGTGGCCTTGGCTCTGTAGCTCTGTTGTTTACTTGTTTTAGGGAACACAATGCACTCCTCCAGTGAGGCAGTTGGCAATTTACATCCCGCCCATCAGCATAACAAGGCTCCCTGTTCTCCAGGGCCTGTCTTGCCTTTCTGGTTTTTACACATTTTGTGGATATCCCTTTTGACCGGTGGGAAGTGATACTTCTTTGTAGTGCAGATTTGCATTGCCCGCTTGCTTGCTTGGCCAAAAAGGGCGTATGCGTTTTCTCCTGAATATATTCAGGAGAAAACGCATACGCCCTTTTTGGCCAAGTGCATCATTGTCGAAGTTGTGCCCCTCTTCCTGTGCTTCACAGGCGATTCCAACGTACCTCTTGAAATCTGTTTCCTGCTATTTTGCCTCGCTTTCAAGTCCGCCTCGTTGACTTCCCTCAACAGATTTTTGGACGATAGTTGTCCTTTATCACTGTGCTAGTTTGTGAATTGCTGTGCCCCTGAGCTCCATTTCTCAACTCGTTTTTTTGTGAGCTGAACGCAAGTCCAAAATTTTCGATCATGTCCTATACATGTTCCCGGTGGGTGGCTGAGACTTTGGTTAATTCTTCTTCCTGCCGGGAAATTAGAGTGACATGTGCCCGTCCAAATGCCTAACAGCTACTCTCTCATGGGTTCTCCCTCGTCCCTTCCATCCTCTGCCAAATTGGGAACCTGTGCAAACCAGGAGGTTAAATGGCCTGTCTCTCCAAGTTGGGAGATTGATAGTAAGGCAGTTGGAAAGTCAAACTGGAGCACCAGGAGAGGGACTATTCGTTGAGTTTTTGAAACCTTTCGTATTCACAGTGTGTACATTCTCTAGGTTTCCTGTACATGTTATAGCTGTAGTAATATTCCCTTCAACCTGGAGAGTTGGGACCCATGGAATGGGGGCCATGCATTATTGCTTGAAAGGGTCTGCATATGCTCACCCAATCTCACCAATCCTCTCAGTCCCAAGTGTCCAGCCTTATGCCACATCCAGCTGTCATTGTAGATAGGGTCTTTCCAGGTTTCCTCAGACACCCTGAAGGAATTGTAAAGAATTTCCCTGTTTTTTGGTTTTGCTTTGGAAATTCCTTTTTATAGTGTGTTTGAGCTGATTCTCGCTGCCATGTTTATGCCACTCTAGACACACTTGATTCCCTTATGGAGACATATCAATACATAGGTTTTAAGATTCTTACTCATCAGATCTATTCCTCTGCGGGAAATATGGGGTTTTGAGTCTCTTTCACTGAGGAAGGTGTAGGTCTTGTCTATTCCAAAGTTGGTTTTTGGAACGGTCCCTGTGCTTATATCAAACTCTGGTTTTATGCATCACCCCACCTCTCCTTCCCCTTTAAGCAGGCATAAGAGTGTTTTCTAAATGTGAGACTCTGTTCTCTTTCCTAGCTCAGTTCATGTGTAGCCATGTTTACAGGATCTTCATAAGTGATATCTTATGATAAGTCTCTTTTTCTGTGTGACTTATTTCACTTAGAATCATCGTACCTGAATCCACTCACTTTGCTGCTACTGGTCTTATGACATTGATTTCATGGCTGAGAGATATTGCATCGTACGTAAGTACCACAATCTTTTGAACCATTTTTATATTTCTTGGGATATTTAAGGTGTACCCAAGTTGAGGTTCTTGTAGTCAGTGCAGCCCTAAATTTGGAGGTGGCTCTTTCTTATTGATTTTCAGTTTTCCCAAAGTATATTCCCTAGACTGGAAGTGGCCTTGGCTCTGTAGCTCTGTTGATTACTTGTTTTAGGGAACACAATGCACTCCTCCAGTGAGGCAGTTGGCAATTTACATCCCGCCCATCAGCATAACAAGGCTCCCTGTTCTCCAGGGCCTGTCTTGCCTTTCAGGGATTTACACATTTTGTGGATGTCCCTTTTGACCGGTGGGAAGTGATACTTCTTTGTAGTGCAGATTTGCATTTCCCGCTTGCTTGCTTGGCCAAAAAGGACGTATGCGTTTTCTCCTGAATATATTCAGGAGAAAATGCATACGCCCTTTTTGGCCAAGTGCATCATTGTCGAAGTTGTGCCCCTCTTCCTGTGCTTCACAGGCGATTCCAACGTACCTCTTGAAATCTGTTTCCTGCTATTTTGCCTCGCTTTCAAGTCCGCCTCGTTGACTTCCCTCAACAGATTTTTGGATGATAGTTGTCCTTTATCACTGTGCTAGTTTGTGAATTGCTGTGCCCCTGAGCTCCATTTCTCAACTCCTTTTTTTGTGAGCTGAACGCAAGTCCAAAATTTTGGATCATGTCCTATACTGGTTCCCGGTGGGTGGCTGAGACTTTGGTTAATTCTTCTTCCTGCCGGGAAATTAGAGTGACATGTGCCCGTCCAAATGCCTAACAGCTACTCTCTCATGGGTTCTCCCTCGTCCCTTCCATCCTCTGCCAAATTGGGAACCTGTGCACACCAGTAGGTTAAATGGCCTGTCTCTCCAAGTTGGGAGATTGATAGTAAGGCAGTTGGAAAGTCAAACTGGAGCACCAGGAGAGGGAGTATTCGTTGAGTTTTTGAAACCTTTCGTATTCACAGTGTGTACATTCTCTAGGTTTCCTGTACATGTTATAGCTGTAGTAATATTCCCTTCAACCTGGAGAGTTGGGACCCATGGAATGGGGGCCATGCATTATTGCTTTAAAGGGTCTGCATATGCTCATCCAATCTCACCAATCCTCTCAGTCCCAAGTGTCCAGCCTTATGCCACATCCAGCTGTCATTGTAGATAGGGTCTTTCCAGGTTTCCTCAGACACCCTGAAGGAATTGTAAAGAATTTCCCTGTTTTTTGGTTTTGCTTTGGAAATTCCTTTTTATAGTGGGTTTGAGCTGATTCTCGCTGCCATGTTTATGCCACTCTAGACACACTTGATTCCCTTATGGAGACATATCAATACATAGGTTTTAAGATTCTTACTCGTCAGATCTATTCCTCTGCGGGAAATATGGGGTTTTGAGTCTCTTTCACTGAGGAAGGTGTAGGTCTTGTCTATTCCAAAGTTGGTTTTTGGAACGGTCCCTGTGCTTATATCAAACTCTGGTTTTATGCATCATCCCACCTCTCCTTCCCCTTTAAGCAGGCATAAGAGTGTTTTCTAAATGTGAGACTCTGTTCTCTTTCCTAACTCAGTTCATGTGTAGCCATGTTTACAGGATCTTCATAAGTGATATCTTATGATAAGTTTCTTTTTCTGTGTGACTTATTTCACTTAGAATCATCGTACCTGAATCCAGTCACTTTGCTGCTACTGGTCTTATGACATTGATTTCATGGCTGAGGGATATTGCATCGTACATAAGTACCACAATCTTTTGAACCATTTTTATATTTCCTGGGATATTTAAGGTGTACCCAAGTTGAGGTTCTTGTAGTCAGTGCAGCCCTAAATTTGGAGGTGGCTCTTTCTTATTGATTTTCAGTTTTCCCAAGGTATATTCCCTAGACTGGAAGTGGCCTTGGCTCTGTAGCTCTGTTGTTTACTTGTTTTAGGGAACACAATGCACTCCTCCAGTGAGGCAGTTGGCAATTTACATCCCGCCCATCAGCATAACAAGGCTCCCTGTTCGCCAGGGCCTGTCTTGCCTTTCTGGTTTTTACACATTTTGTGGATGTCCCTTTTGACCGGTGGGAAGTGATACTTCTTTGTAGTGCAGATTTGCATTGCCCGCTTGCTTGCTTGGCCAAAAAGGGCGTATGCGTTTTCTCCTGAATATATTCAGGAGAATACGCATACGCCCTTTTTGGCCAAGTGCATCATTGTCGAAGTTGTGCCCCTCTTCCTGTGCTTCACAGGCGATTCCAACATACCTCTTGAAATCTGTTTCCTGCTATTTTGCCTCGCTTTCAAGTCCGCCTCGTTGACTTCCCTCAACAGATTTTTGGACGATAGTTGTCCTTTATCACTCTGCTAGTTTGTGAATTGCTGTGCCCCTGAGCTCCATTTCTCAACTCGTTTATTTGTGAGCTGAACGCAAGTCCAAAATTTTGGATCATGTCCTATACTGGTTCCCGGTGGGTGGCTGAGACTTTGGTTAATTCTTCTTCCTGCCGGGAAATTAGAGTGACATGTGCCCGTCCAAATGCCTAACAGCTACTCTCTCATGGGTTCTCCCTCGTCCCTTCCATCCTCTGCCAAATTGGGAACCTGTGCAAACCAGGAGGTTAAATGGCCTGTCTCTCCAAGTTGGGAGATTGATAGTAAGGCAGTTGGAAAGTCAAACTGGAGCACCAGGAGAGGGACTATTCGTTGAGTTTTTGAAACCTTTCGTATTCACAGTGTGTACATTCTCTAGGTTTCCTGTACATGTTATAGCTGTAGTAATATTCCCTTCAACCTGGAGAGTTGGGACCCATGGAATGGGGGCCATGCATTATTGCTTGAAAGGGTCTGCATATGCTCACCCAATCTCACCAATCCTCTCAGTCCCAAGTGTCCAGCCTTATGCCACATCCAGCTGTCATTGTAGATAGGGTCTTTCCAGGTTTCCTCAGACACCCTGAAGGAATTGTAAAGAATTTCCCTGTTTTTTGGTTTTGCTTTGGAAATTCCTTTTTATAGTGTGTTTGAGCTGATTCTCGCTGCCATGTTTATGCCACTCTAGACACACTTGATTCCCTTATGGAGACATATCAATACATAGGTTTTAAGATTCTTACTCGTCAGATCTATTCCTCTGCGGGAAATATGGGGTTTTGAGTCTCTTTCACTGAGGAAGGTGTAGGTCTTGTCTATTCCAAAGTTGGTTTTTGGAACGGTCCCTGTGCTTATATCAAACTCTGGTTTTATGCATCACCCCACCTCTCCTTCCCCTTTAAGCAGGCATAAGAGTGTTTTCTAAATGTGAGACTCTGTTCTCTTTCCTAGCTCAGTTCATGTGTAGCCATGTTTACAGGATCTTCATAAGTGATATCTTATGATAAGTCTCTTTTTCTGTGTGACTTATTTCACTTAGAATCATCGTACCTGAATCCACTCACTTTGCTGCTACTGGTCTTATGACATTGATTTCATGGCTGAGAGATATTGCATCGTATGTAAGTACCACAATCTTTTGAACCATTTTTATATTTCTTGGGATATTTAAGGTGTACCCAAGTTGAGGTTCTTGTAGTCAGTGCAGCCCTAAATTTGGAGGTGGCTCTTTCTTATTGATTTTCAGTTTTCCCAAAGTATATTCCCTAGACTGGAAGTGGCCTTGGCTCTGTAGCTCTGTTGTTTACTTGTTTTAAGGAACACAATGCACTCCTCCAGTGAGGCAGTTGGCAATTTACATCCCGCCCATCAGCATAACAAGGCTCCCTGTTCTCCAGGGCCTGTCTTGCCTTTCTGGTTTTTACACATTTTGTGGATGTCCCTTTTGACCGGTGGGAAGTGATACTTCTTTGTAGTGCAGATTTGCATTGCCCGCTTGCTTGCTTGGCCAAAAAGGGCGTATGCGTTTTCTCCTGAATATATTCAGGAGAAAACGCATACGCCCTTTTTGGCCAAGTGCATCATTGTCGAAGTTGTGCCCCTCTTCCTGTGCTTTACAGGCGATTCCAACGTACCTCTTGAAATCTGTTTCCTGCTATTTTGCCTCGCTTTCAAGTCTGCCTCGTTGACTTCCCTCAATAGATTTTTGGACGATAGTTGTCCTTTATCACTCTGCCAGTTTGTGAATTGCTGTGCCCCTGAGCTCCATTTCTCAACTCGTTTTTTGTGAGCTGAACGCAAGTCCAACATTTTGGATCATGTCCTATACTGGTTCCCGGTGGGTGGCTGAGACTTTGGTTAATTCTTCTTCCTGCCGGGAAATTAGAGTGACATGTGCCCGTCCAAATGCCTAACAGCTACTCTCTCATGGGTTCTCCCTCGTCCCTTCCATCCTCTGCCAAATTGGGAACCTGTGCAAACCAGGAGCTTAAAGGGCCTGTCTCTCCAAGTTGGGAGATTGATAGTAAGGCAGTTGGAAAGTCACACTGGAGCACCAGGAGAGGGATTATTCGTTGAGTTTTTGAAACCTTTCGTATTCACAGTGTGTACATTCTCTAGGTTTCCTGTACATGTTATAGCTGTAGTAATATTCCCTTCAACCTGGAGAGTTGGGACCCATGGAATGGGGGCCATGCATTATTGCTTTAAAGGGTCTGCATATGCTCACCCAATCTCACCAATCCTCTCAGTCCCAAGTGTCCAGCCTTATGCCACATCCAGCTGTCATTGTAGATAGGGTCTTTCCAGGTTTCCTCAGACACCCTGAAGGAATTGTAAAGAATTTCCCTGTTTTTTGGTTTTGCTTTGGAAATTCCTTTTTATAGTGTGTTTGAGCTGATTCTCGCTGCCATGTTTATGCCACTCTAGACACACTTGATTCCCTTATGGAGACATATCAATACATAGGTTTTAAGATTCTTACTCGTCAGATCTATTCCTCTGCGGGAAATATGGGGTTTTGAGTCTCTTTCACTGAGGAAGGTGTAGGTCTTGTCTATTCCAAAGTTGGTTTTTGGAACGGTCCCTGTGCTTATATCAAACTCTGGTTTTATGCATCATCCCACCTCTCCTTCCCCTTTAAGCAGGCATAAGAGTGTTTTCTAAATGTGAGACTCTGTTCTCTTTCCTAACTCAGTTCATGTGTAGCCATGTTTACAGGATCTTCATAAGTGATATCTTATGATAAGTTTCTTTTTCTGTGTGACTTATTTCACTTAGAATCATCGTACCTGAATCCAGTCACTTTGCTGCTACTGGTCTTATGACATTGATTTCATGGCTGAGGGATATTGCATCGTACAAAAGTACCACAATCTTTTGAACCATTTTTATATTTCCTGGGATATTTAAGGTGTACCCAAGTTGAGGTTCTTGTAGTCAGTGCAGCCCTAAATTTGGAGGTGGCTCTTTCTTACTGATTTTCAGTTTTCCCAAGGTATATTCCCTAGACTGGAAGTGGCCTTGGCTCTGTAGCTCTGTTGTTTACTTGTTTTAGGGAACACAATGCACTCCTCCAGTGAGGCAGTTGGCAATTTACATCCCGCCCATCAGCATAACAAGGCTCCCTGTTCTCCAGGGCCTGTCTTGCCTTTCTGGTTTTTACACATTTTGTGGATGTCCCTTTTGACCGGTGGGAAGTGATACTTCTTTGTAGTGCAGATTTGCATTGCCCGCTTGCTTGCTTGGCCAAAAAGGGCGTATGCGTTTTCTCCTGAATATATTCAGGAGAATACGCATACGCCCTTTTTGGCCAAGTGCATCATTGTCGAAGTTGTGCCCCTCTTCCTGTGCTTCACAGGCGATTCCAACGTACCTCTTGAAATCTGTTTCCTGCTATTTTGCCTCGCTTTCAAGTCCGCCTCGTTGACTTCCCTCAACAGATTTTTGGACGATAGTTGTCCTTTATCACTCTGCTAGTTTGTGAATTGCTGTGCCCCTGAGCTCCATTTCTCAACTCGTTTTTTTGTGAGCTGAACGCAAGTCCAAAATTTTGGATCATGTCCTATACTGGTTCCCGGTGGGTGGCTGAGACTTTGGTTAATTCTTCTTCCTGCCGGGAAATTAGAGTGACATGTGCCCGTCCAAATGCCTAACAGCTACTCTCTCATGGGTTCTCCCTCGTCCCTTCCATCCTCTGCCAAATTGGGAACCTGTGCAAACCAGGAGGTTAAAGGGCCTGTCTCTCCAAGTTGGGAGATTGATAGTAAGGCAGTTGGAAAGTCAAACTGGAGCACCAGGAGAGGGACTATTCGTTGAGTTTTTGAAACCTTTCGTATTCACAGTGTGTACATTCTCTAGGTTTCCTGTACATGTTATAGCTGTAGTAATATTCCCTTCAACCTGGAGAGTTGGGACCCATGGAATGGGGGCCATGCATTATTGCTTGAAAGGGTCTGCATATGCTCACCCAATCTCACCAATCCTCTCAGTCCCAAGTGTCCAGCCTTATGCCACATCCAGCTGTCATTGTAGATAGGGTCTTTCCAGGTTTCCTCAGACACCCTGAAGGAATTGTAAAGAATTTCCCTGTTTTTTGGTATTGCTTTGGAAATTCCTTTTTATAGTGTGTTTGAGCTGATTCTCGCTGCCATGTTTATGCCACTCTAGACACACTTGATTCCCTTATGGAGACATATCAATACATAGGTTTTAAGATTCTTACTCGTCAGATCTATTCCTCTGCGGGAAATATGGGGTTTTGAGTCTCTTTCACTGAGGAAGGTGTAGGTCTTGTCTATTCCAAAGTTGGTTTTTGGAACGGTCCCTGTGCTTATATCAAACTCTGGTTTTATGCATCACCCCACCTCTCCTTCCCCTTTAAGCAGGCATAAGAGTGTTTTCTAAATGTGAGACTCTGTTCTCTTTCCTAGCTCAGTTCATGTGTAGCCATGTTTACAGGATCTTCATAAGTGATATCTTATGATAAGTCTCTTTTTCTGTGTGACTTATTTCACTTAGAATCATCGTACCTGAATCCACTCACTTTGCTGCTACTGGTCTTATGACATTGATTTCATGGCTGAGAGATATTGCATCGTATGTAAGTACCACAATCTTTTGAACCATTTTTATATTTCTTGGGATATTTAAGGTGTACCCAAGTTGAGGTTCTTGTAGTCAGTGCAGCCCTAAATTTGGAGGTGGCTCTTTCTTATTGATTTTCAGTTTTCCCAAAGTATATTCCCTAGACTGGAAGTGGCCTTGGCTCTGTAGCTCTGTTGTTTACTTGTTTTAGGGAACACAATGCACTCCTCCAGTGAGGCAGTTGGCAATTTACATCCCGCCCATCAGCATAACAAGGCTCCCTGTTCTCCAGGGCCTGTCTTTCCTTTCTGGTTTTTACACATTTTGTGGATGTCCCTTTTGACCGGTGGGAAGTGATACTTCTTTGTAGTGCAGATTTGCATTGCCCGCTTGCTTGCTTGGCCAAAAAGGGTGTATGCGTTTTCTCCTGAATATATTCAGGAGAAAACGCATACGCCCTTTTTGGCCAAGTGCATCATTGTCGAAGTTGTGCCCCTCTTCCTGTGCTTTACAGGCGATTCCAACGTACCTCTTGAAATCTGTTTCCTGCTATTTTGCCTCGCTTTCAAGTCTGCCTCGTTGACTTCCCTCAATAGATTTTTGGACGATAGTTGTCCTTTATCACTCTGCCAGTTTGTGAATTGCTGTGCCCCTGAGCTCCATTTCTCAACTCGTTTTTTGTGAGCTGAACGCAAGTCCAACATTTTGGATCATGTCCTATACTGGTTCCCGGTGGGTGGCTGAGACTTTGGTTAATTCTTCTTCCTGCCGGGAAATTAGAGTGACATGTGCCCGTCCAAATGCCTAACAGCTACTCTCTCATGGGTTCTCCCTCGTCCCTTCCATCCTCTGCCAAATTGGGAACCTGTGCAAACCAGGAGCTTAAAGGGCCTGTCTCTCCAAGTTGGGAGATTGATAGTAAGGCAGTTGGAAAGTCACACTGGAGCACCAGGAGAGGGATTATTCGTTGAGTTTTTGAAACCTTTCGTATTCACAGTGTGTACATTCTCTAGGTTTCCTGTACATGTTATAGCTGTAGTAATATTCCCTTCAACCTGGAGAGTTGGGACCCATGGAATGGGGGCCATGCATTATTGCTTTAAAGGGTCTGCATATGCTCACCCAATCTCACCAATCCTCTCAGTCCCAAGTGTCCAGCCTTATGCCACATCCAGCTGTCATTGTAGATAGGGTCTTTCCAGGTTTCCTCAGACACCCTGAAGGAATTGTAAAGAATTTCCCTGTTTTTTGGTTTTGCTTTGGAAATTCCTTTTTATAGTGTGTTTGAGCTGATTCTCGCTGCCATGTTTATGCCACTCTAGACACACTTGATTCCCTTATGGAGACATATCAATACATAGGTTTTAAGATTCTTACTCGTCAGATCTATTCCTCTGCGGGAAATATGGGGTTTTGAGTCTCTTTCACTGAGGAAGGTGTAGGTCTTGTCTATTCCAAAGTTGGTTTTTGGAACGGTCCCTGTGCTTATATCAAACTCTGGTTTTATGCATCATCCCACCTCTCCTTCCCCTTTAAGCAGGCATAAGAGTGTTTTCTAAATGTGAGACTCTGTTCTCTTTCCTAACTCAGTTCATGTGTAGCCATGTTTACAGGATCTTCATAAGTGATATCTTATGATAAGTTTCTTTTTCTGTGTGACTTATTTCACTTAGAATCATCGTACCTGAATCCAGTCACTTTGCTGCTACTGGTCTTATGACATTGATTTCATGGCTGAGGGATATTGCATCGTACATAAGTACCACAATCTTTTGAACCATTTTTATATTTCCTGGGATATTTAAGGTGTACCCAAGTTGAGGTTCTTGTAGTCAGTGCAGCCCTAAATTTGGAGGTGGCTCTTTCTTATTGATTTTTAGTTTTCCCAAGGTATATTCCCTAGACTGGAAGTGGCCTTGGCTCTGTAGCTCTGTTGTTTACTTGTTTTAGGGAACACAATGCACTCCTCCAGTGAGGCAGTTGGCAATTTACATCCCGCCCATCAGCATAACAAGGCTCCCTGTTCTCCAGGGCCTGTCTTGCCTTTCTGGTTTTTACACATTTTGTGGATGTCCCTTTTGACCGGTGGGAAGTGATACTTCTGTGTAGTGCAGATTTGCATTGCCTGCTTGCTTGCTTGGCCAAAAAGGGCGTATGCGTTTTCTCCTGAATATATTCAGGAGAATACGCATACGCCCTTTTTGGCCAAGTGCATCATTGTCGAAGTTGTGCCCCTCTTCCTGTGCTTCACAGGCGATTCCAACGTACCTCTTGAAATCTGTTTCCTGCTATTTTGCCTCGCTTTCAAGTCCGCCTCGTTGACTTCCCTCAACAGATTTTTGGACGATAGTTGTCCTTTATCACTCTGCCAGTTTGTGAATTGCTGTGCCCCTGAGCTCCATTTCTCAACTCGTTTTTTTGTGAGCTGAACGCAAGTCCAAAATTTTCGATCATGTCCTATACTGGTTCCCGGTGGGTGGCTGAGACTTTGGTTAATTCTTCTTCCTGCCGGGAAATTAGAGTGACATGTGCCCGTCCAAATGCCTAACAGCTACTCTCTCATGGGTTCTCCCTCGTCCCTTCCATCCTCTGCCAAATTGGGAACCTGTGCAAACCTGGAGGTTACATGGCCTGTCTCTCCAAGTTGGGAGATTGATAGTAAGGCAGTTGGAAAGTCAAACTGGAGCACCAGGAGAGGGAGTATTCGTTGAGTTTTTGAAACCTTTCGTATTCACAGTGTGTACATTCTCTAGGTTTCCTGTACATGTTATAGCTGTAGTAATATTCCCTTCAACCTGGAGAGTTGGGACCCATGGAATGGGGGCCATGCATTATTGCTTTCAAGGGTCTGCATATGCTCACACAATCTCACCAATCCTCTCAGTCCCAAGTGTCCAGCCTTATGCCACATCCAGCTGTCATTGTAGATAGGGTCTTTCCAGGTTTCCTCAGACACCCTGAAGGAATTGTAAAGAATTTCCCTGTTTTTTGGTTTTGCTTTGGAAATTCCTTTTTATAGTGGGTTTGAGCTGATTCTCGCTGCCATGTTTATGCCACTCTAGACACACTTGATTCCCTTATGGAGACATATCAATACATAGGTTTTAAGATTCTTACTCGTCAGATCTATTCCTCTGCGGGAAATATGGGGTTTTGAGTCTCTTTCACTGAGGAAGGTGTAGGTCTTGTCTATTCCAAAGTTGGTTTTTGGAACGGTCCCTGTGCTTATATCAAACTCTGGTTTTATGAATCACCCCACCTCTCCTTCCCCTTTAAGCAGGCATAAGAGTGTTTTCTAAATGTGAGACTCTGTTCTCTTTCCTAGCTCAGTCATGTGTAGCCATCTTTACAGGATCTTCATAAGTGATATCTTATGATAAGTCTCTTTTTCTGTGTGACTTATTTCACTTAGAATCATCGTACCTGAATCCACTCACTTTGCTGCTACTGGTCTTATGACATTGATTTCATGGCTGAGGGATATTGCATCGTACGTAAGTACCACAATCTTTTGAACCATTTTTATAGTTCTTGGGATATTTAAGGTGTACCCAAGTTGAGGTTCTTGTAGTCAGTGCAGCCCTGAATTTGGAGGTGGCTCTTTCTTATTGATTTTCAGTTTTCCCAAGGTATATTCCCTAGACTGGAAGTGGCCTTGGCTCTGTAGCTCTGTTGTTTACTTGTTTTAGGGAACACAATGCACTCCTCCAGTGAGGCAGTTGGCAATTTACATCCCGCCCATCAGCATAACAAGGCTCCCTGTTCTCCAGGGCCTGTCTTGCCTTTCTGGTTTTTACACATTTTGTGGATATCCCTTTTGACCGGTGGGAAGTGATACTTCTTTGTAGTGCAGATTTGCATTGCCCGCTTGCTTGCTTGGCCAAAAAGGGCGTATGCGTTTTCTCCTGAATATATTCAGGAGAAAACGCATACGCCCTTTTTGGCCAAGTGCATCATTGTCGAAGTTGTGCCCCTCTTCCTGTGCTTCACAGGCGATTCCAACGTACCTCTTGAAATCTGTTTCCTGCTATTTTGCCTCGCTTTCAAGTCCGCCTCGTTGACTTCCCTCAACAGATTTTTGGACGATAGTTGTCCTTTATCACTGTGCTAGTTTGTGAATTGCTGTGCCCCTGAGCTCCATTTCTCAACTCGTTTTTTTGTGAGCTGAACGCAAGTCCAAAATTTTCGATCATGTCCTATACATGTTCCCGGTGGGTGGCTGAGACTTTGGTTAATTCTTCTTCCTGCCGGGAAATTAGAGTGACATGTGCCCGTCCAAATGCCTAACAGCTACTCTCTCATGGGTTCTCCCTCGTCCCTTCCATCCTCTGCCAAATTGGGAACCTGTGCAAACCAGGAGGTTAAATGGCCTGTCTCTCCAAGTTGGGAGATTGATAGTAAGGCAGTTGGAAAGTCAAACTGGAGCACCAGGAGAGGGACTATTCGTTGAGTTTTTGAAACCTTTCGTATTCACAGTGTGTACATTCTCTAGGTTTCCTGTACATGTTATAGCTGTAGTAATATTCCCTTCAACCTGGAGAGTTGGGACCCATGGAATGGGGGCCATGCATTATTGCTTGAAAGGGTCTGCATATGCTCACCCAATCTCACCAATCCTCTCAGTCCCAAGTGTACAGCCTTATGCCACATCCAGCTGTCATTGTAGATAGGGTCTTTCCAGGTTTCCTCAGACACCCTGAAGGAATTGTAAAGAATTTCCCTGTTTTTTGGTTTTGCTTTGGAAATTCCTTTTTATAGTGTGTTTGAGCTGATTCTCGCTGCCATGTTTATGCCACTCTAGACACACTTGATTCCCTTATGGAGACATATCAATACATAGGTTTTAAGATTCTTACTCATCAGATCTATTCCTCTGCGGGAAATATGGGGTTTTGAGTCTCTTTCACTGAGGAAGGTGTAGGTCTTGTCTATTCCAAAGTTGGTTTTTGGAACGGTCCCTGTGCTTATATCAAACTCTGGTTTTATGCATCACCCCACCTCTCCTTCCCCTTTAAGCAGGCATAAGAGTGTTTTCTAAATGTGAGACTCTGTTCTCTTTCCTAGCTCAGTTCATGTGTAGCCATGTTTACAGGATCTTCATAAGTGATATCTTATGATAAGTCTCTTTTTCTGTGTGACTTATTTCACTTAGAATCATCGTACCTGAATCCACTCACTTTGCTGCTACTGGTCTTATGACATTGATTTCATGGCTGAGAGATATTGCATCGTACGTAAGTACCACAATCTTTTGAACCATTTTTATATTTCTTGGGATATTTAAGGTGTACCCAAGTTGAGGTTCTTGTAGTCAGTGCAGCCCTAAATTTGGAGGTGGCTCTTTCTTATTGATTTTCAGTTTTCCCAAAGTATATTCCCTAGACTGGAAGTGGCCTTGGCTCTGTAGCTCTGTTGATTACTTGTTTTAGGGAACACAATGCACTCCTCCAGTGAGGCAGTTGGCAATTTACATCCCGCCCATCAGCATAACAAGGCTCCCTGTTCTCCAGGGCCTGTCTTGCCTTTCAGGGATTTACACATTTTGTGGATGTCCCTTTTGACCGGTGGGAAGTGATACTTCTTTGTAGTGCAGATTTGCATTTCCCGCTTGCTTGCTTGGCCAAAAAGGACGTATGCGTTTTCTCCTGAATATATTCAGGAGAAAATGCATACGCCCTTTTTGGCCAAGTGCATCATTGTCGAAGTTGTGCCCCTCTTCCTGTGCTTCACAGGCGATTCCAACGTACCTCTTGAAATCTGTTTCCTGCTATTTTGCCTCGCTTTCAAGTCCGCCTCGTTGACTTCCCTCAACAGATTTTTGGATGATAGTTGTCCTTTATCACTGTGCTAGTTTGTGAATTGCTGTGCCCCTGAGCTCCATTTCTCAACTCCTTTTTTTGTGAGCTGAACGCAAGTCCAAAATTTTGGATCATGTCCTATACTGGTTCCCGGTGGGTGGCTGAGACTTTGGTTAATTCTTCTTCCTGCCGGGAAATTAGAGTGACATGTGCCCGTCCAAATGCCTAACAGCTACTCTCTCATGGGTTCTCCCTCGTCCCTTCCATCCTCTGCCAAATTGGGAACCTGTGCACACCAGTAGGTTAAATGGCCTGTCTCTCCAAGTTGGGAGATTGATAGTAAGGCAGTTGGAAAGTCAAACTGGAGCACCAGGAGAGGGAGTATTCGTTGAGTTTTTGAAACCTTTCGTATTCACAGTGTGTACATTCTCTAGGTTTCCTGTACATGTTATAGCTGTAGTAATATTCCCTTCAACCTGGAGAGTTGGGACCCATGGAATGGGGGCCATGCATTATTGCTTTAAAGGGTCTGCATATGCTCATCCAATCTCACCAATCCTCTCAGTCCCAAGTGTCCAGCCTTATGCCACATCCAGCTGTCATTGTAGATAGGGTCTTTCCAGGTTTCCTCAGACACCCTGAAGGAATTGTAAAGAATTTCCCTGTTTTTTGGTTTTGCTTTGGAAATTCCTTTTTATAGTGGGTTTGAGCTGATTCTCGCTGCCATGTTTATGCCACTCTAGACACACTTGATTCCCTTATGGAGACATATCAATACATAGGTTTTAAGATTCTTACTCGTCAGATCTATTCCTCTGCGGGAAATATGGGGTTTTGAGTCTCTTTCACTGAGGAAGGTGTAGGTCTTGTCTATTCCAAAGTTGGTTTTTGGAACGGTCCCTGTGCTTATATCAAACTCTGGTTTTATGCATCATCCCACCTCTCCTTCCCCTTTAAGCAGGCATAAGAGTGTTTTCTAAATGTGAGACTCTGTTCTCTTTCCTAACTCAGTTCATGTGTAGCCATGTTTACAGGATCTTCATAAGTGATATCTTATGATAAGTTTCTTTTTCTGTGTGACTTATTTCACTTAGAATCATCGTACCTGAATCCAGTCACTTTGCTGCTACTGGTCTTATGACATTGATTTCATGGCTGAGGGATATTGCATCGTACATAAGTACCACAATCTTTTGAACCATTTTTATATTTCCTGGGATATTTAAGGTGTACCCAAGTTGAGGTTCTTGTAGTCAGTGCAGCCCTAAATTTGGAGGTGGCTCTTTCTTATTGATTTTCAGTTTTCCCAAGGTATATTCCCTAGACTGGAAGTGGCCTTGGCTCTGTAGCTCTGTTGTTTACTTGTTTTAGGGAACACAATGCACTCCTCCAGTGAGGCAGTTGGCAATTTACATCCCGCCCATCAGCATAACAAGGCTCCCTGTTCGCCAGGGCCTGTCTTGCCTTTCTGGTTTTTACACATTTTGTGGATGTCCCTTTTGACCGGTGGGAAGTGATACTTCTTTGTAGTGCAGATTTGCATTGCCCGCTTGCTTGCTTGGCCAAAAAGGGCGTATGCGTTTTCTCCTGAATATATTCAGGAGAATACGCATACGCCCTTTTTGGCCAAGTGCATCATTGTCGAAGTTGTGCCCCTCTTCCTGTGCTTCACAGGCGATTCCAACATACCTCTTGAAATCTGTTTCCTGCTATTTTGCCTCGCTTTCAAGTCCGCCTCGTTGACTTCCCTCAACAGATTTTTGGACGATAGTTGTCCTTTATCACTCTGCTAGTTTGTGAATTGCTGTGCCCCTGAGCTCCATTTCTCAACTCGTTTTTTTGTGAGCTGAACGCAAGTCCAAAATTTTGGATCATGTCCTATACTGGTTCCCGGTGGGTGGCTGAGACTTTGGTTAATTCTTCTTCCTGCCGGGAAATTAGAGTGACATGTGCCCGTCCAAATGCCTAACAGCTACTCTCTCATGGGTTCTCCCTCGTCCCTTCCATCCTCTGCCAAATTGGGAACCTGTGCAAACCAGGAGGTTAAATGGCCTGTCTCTCCAAGTTGGGAGATTGATAGTAAGGCAGTTGGAAAGTCAAACTGGAGCACCAGGAGAGGGACTATTCGTTGAGTTTTTGAAACCTTTCGTATTCACAGTGTGTACATTCTCTAGGTTTCCTGTACATGTTATAGCTGTAGTAATATTCCCTTCAACCTGGAGAGTTGGGACCCATGGAATGGGGGCCATGCATTATTGCTTTAAAGGGTCTGCATATGCTCACCCAATCTCACCAATCCTCTCAGTCCCAAGTGTCCAGCCTTATGCCACATCCAGCTGTCATTGTAGATAGGGTCTTTCCAGGTTTCCTCAGACACCCTGAAGGAATTGTAAAGAATTTCCCTGTTTTTTGGTTTTGCTTTGGAAATTCCTTTTTATAGTGTGTTTGAGCTGATTCTCGCTGCCATGTTTATGCCACTCTAGACACACTTGATTCCCTTATGGAGACATATCAATACATAGGTTTTAAGATTCTTACTCGTCAGATCTATTCCTCTGCGGGAAATATGGGGTTTTGAGTCTCTTTCACTGAGGAAGGTGTAGGTCTTGTCTATTCCAAAGTTGGTTTTTGGAACGGTCCCTGTGCTTATATCAAACTCTGGTTTTATGCATCACCCCACCTCTCCTTCCCCTTTAAGCAGGCATAAGAGTGTTTTCTAAATGTGAGACTCTGTTCTCTTTCCTAGCTCAGTTCATGTGTAGCCATGTTTACAGGATCTTCATAAGTGATATCTTATGATAAGTCTCTTTTTCTGTGTGACTTATTTCACTTAGAATCATCGTACCTGAATCCACTCACTTTGCTGCTACTGGTCTTATGACATTGATTTCATGGCTGAGAGATATTGCATCGTATGTAAGTACCACAATCTTTTGAACCATTTTTATATTTCTTGGGATATTTAAGGTGTACCCAAGTTGAGGTTCTTGTAGTCAGTGCAGCCCTAAATTTGGAGGTGGCTCTTTCTTATTGATTTTCAGTTTTCCCAAAGTATATTCCCTAGACTGGAAGTGGCCTTGGCTCTGTAGCTCTGTTGTTTACTTGTTTTAGGGAACACAATGCACTCCTCCAGTGAGGCAGTTGGCAATTTACATCCCGCCCATCAGCATAACAAGGCTCCCTGTTCTCCAGGGCCTGTCTTGCCTTTCTGGTTTTTACACATTTTGTGGATGTCCCTTTTGACCGGTGGGAAGTGATACTTCTTTGTAGTGCAGATTTGCATTGCCCGCTTGCTTGCTTGGCCAAAAAGGGCGTATGCGTTTTCTCCTGAATATATTCAGGAGAAAACGCATACGCCCTTTTTGGCCAAGTGCATCATTGTCGAAGTTGTGCCCCTCTTCCTGTGCTTTACAGGCGATTCCAACGTACCTCTTGAAATCTGTTTCCTGCTATTTTGCCTCGCTTTCAAGTCTGCCTCGTTGACTTCCCTCAATAGATTTTTGGACGATAGTTGTCCTTTATCACTCTGCCAGTTTGTGAATTGCTGTGCCCCTGAGCTCCATTTCTCAACTCGTTTTTTGTGAGCTGAACGCAAGTCCAACATTTTGGATCATGTCCTATACTGGTTCCCGGTGGGTGGCTGAGACTTTGGTTAATTCTTCTTCCTGCCGGGAAATTAGAGTGACATGTGCCCGTCCAAATGCCTAACAGCTACTCTCTCATGGGTTCTCCCTCGTCCCTTCCATCCTCTGCCAAATTGGGAACCTGTGCAAACCAGGAGCTTAAAGGGCCTGTCTCTCCAAGTTGGGAGATTGATAGTAAGGCAGTTGGAAAGTCACACTGGAGCACCAGGAGAGGGATTATTCGTTGAGTTTTTGAAACCTTTCGTATTCACAGTGTGTACATTCTCTAGGTTTCCTGTACATGTTATAGCTGTAGTAATATTCCCTTCAACCTGGAGAGTTGGGACCCATGGAATGGGGGCCATGCATTATTGCTTTAAAGGGTCTGCATATGCTCACCCAATCTCACCAATCCTCTCAGTCCCAAGTGTCCAGCCTTATGCCACATCCAGCTGTCATTGTAGATAGGGTCTTTCCAGGTTTCCTCAGACACCCTGAAGGAATTGTAAAGAATTTCCCTGTTTTTTGGTTTTGCTTTGGAAATTCCTTTTTATAGTGTGTTTGAGCTGATTCTCGCTGCCATGTTTATGCCACTCTAGACACACTTGATTCCCTTATGGAGACATATCAATACATAGGTTTTAAGATTCTTACTCGTCAGATCTATTCCTCTGCGGGAAATATGGGGTTTTGAGTCTCTTTCACTGAGGAAGGTGTAGGTCTTGTCTATTCCAAAGTTGGTTTTTGGAACGGTCCCTGTGCTTATATCAAACTCTGGTTTTATGCATCATCCCACCTCTCCTTCCCCTTTAAGCAGGCATAAGAGTGTTTTCTAAATGTGAGACTCTGTTCTCTTTCCTAACTCAGTTCATGTGTAGCCATGTTTACAGGATCTTCATAAGTGATATCTTATGATAAGTTTCTTTTTCTGTGTGACTTATTTCACTTAGAATCATCGTACCTGAATCCAGTCACTTTGCTGCTACTGGTCTTATGACATTGATTTCATGGCTGAGGGATATTGCATCGTACATAAGTACCACAATCTTTTGAACCATTTTTATATTTCCTGGGATATTTAAGGTGTACCCAAGTTGAGGTTCTTGTAGTCAGTGCAGCCCTAAATTTGGAGGTGGCTCTTTCTTATTGATTTTCAGTTTTCCCAAGGTATATTCCCTAGACTGGAAGTGGCCTTGGCTCTGTAGCTCTGTTGTTTACTTGTTTTAGGGAACACAATGCACTCCTCCAGTGAGGCAGTTGGCAATTTACATCCCGCCCATCAGCATAACAAGGCTCCCTGTTCTCCAGGGCCTGTCTTGCCTTTCTGGTTTTTACACATTTTGTGGATGTCCCTTTTGACCGGTGGGAAGTGATACTTCTTTGTAGTGCAGATTTGCATTGCCCGCTTGCTTGCTTGGCCAAAAAGGGCGTATGCGTTTTCTCCTGAATATATTCAGGAGAATACGCATACGCCCTTTTTGGCCAAGTGCATCATTGTCGAAGTTGTGCCCCTCTTCCTGTGCTTCACAGGCGATTCCAACGTACCTCTTGAAATCTGTTTCCTGCTATTTTGCCTCGCTTTCAAGTCCGCCTCGTTGACTTCCCTCAACAGATTTTTGGACGATAGTTGTCCTTTATCACTCTGCTAGTTTGTGAATTGCTGTGCCCCTGAGCTCCATTTCTCAACTCGTTTTTTTGTGAGCTGAACGCAAGTCCAAAATTTTGGATCATGTCCTATACTGGTTCCCGGTGGGTGGCTGAGACTTTGGTTAATTCTTCTTCCTGCCGGGAAATTAGAGTGACATGTGCCCGTCCAAATGCCTAACAGCTACTCTCTCATGGGTTCTCCCTCGTCCCTTCCATCCTCTGCCAAATTGGGAACCTGTGCAAACCAGGAGGTTAAAGGGCCTGTCTCTCCAAGTTGGGAGATTGATAGTAAGGCAGTTGGAAAGTCAAACTGGAGCACCAGGAGAGGGACTATTCGTTGAGTTTTTGAAACCTTTCGTATTCACAGTGTGTACATTCTCTAGGTTTCCTGTACATGTTATAGCTGTAGTAATATTCCCTTCAACCTGGAGAGTTGGGACCCATGGAATGGGGGCCATGCATTATTGCTTTAAAGGGTCTGCATATGCTCACCCAATCTCACCAATCCTCTCAGTCCCAAGTGTCCAGCCTTATGCCACATCCAGCTGTCATTGTAGATAGGGTCTTTCCAGGTTTCCTCAGACACCCTGAAGGAATTGTAAAGAATTTCCCTGTTTTTTGGTATTGCTTTGGAAATTCCTTTTTATAGTGTGTTTGAGCTGATTCTCGCTGCCATGTTTATGCCACTCTAGACACACTTGATTCCCTTATGGAGACATATCAATACATAGGTTTTAAGATTCTTACTCGTCAGATCTATTCCTCTGCGGGAAATATGGGGTTTTGAGTCTCTTTCACTGAGGAAGGTGTAGGTCTTGTCTATTCCAAAGTTGGTTTTTGGAACGGTCCCTGTGCTTATATCAAACTCTGGTTTTATGCATCACCCCACCTCTCCTTCCCCTTTAAGCAGGCATAAGAGTGTTTTCTAAATGTGAGACTCTGTTCTCTTTCCTAGCTCAGTTCATGTGTAGCCATGTTTACAGGATCTTCATAAGTGATATCTTATGATAAGTCTCTTTTTCTGTGTGACTTATTTCACTTAGAATCATCGTACCTGAATCCACTCACTTTGCTGCTACTGGTCTTATGACATTGATTTCATGGCTGAGAGATATTGCATCGTATGTAAGTACCACAATCTTTTGAACCATTTTTATATTTCTTGGGATATTTAAGGTGTACCCAAGTTGAGGTTCTTGTAGTCAGTGCAGCCCTAAATTTGGAGGTGGCTCTTTCTTATTGATTTTCAGTTTTCCCAAAGTATATTCCCTAGACTGGAAGTGGCCTTGGCTCTGTAGCTCTGTTGTTTACTTGTTTTAGGGAACACAATGCACTCCTCCAGTGAGGCAGTTGGCAATTTACATCCCGCCCATCAGCATAACAAGGCTCCCTGTTCTCCAGGGCCTGTCTTGCCTTTCTGGTTTTTACACATTTTGTGGATGTCCCTTTTGACCCGTGGGAAGTGATACTTCTTTGTAGTGCAGATTTGCATTGCCCGCTTGCTTGCTTGGCCAAAAAGGGCGTATGCGTTTTCTCCTGAATATATTCAGGAGAAAACGCATACGCCCTTTTTGGCCAAGTGCATCATTGTCGAAGTTGTGCCCCTCTTCCTGTGCTTTACAGGCGATTCCAACGTACCTCTTGAAATCTGTTTCCTGCTATTTTGCCTCGCTTTCAAGTCTGCCTCGTTGACTTCCCTCAATAGATTTTTGGACGATAGTTGTCCTTTATCACTCTGCCAGTTTGTGAATTGCTGTGCCCCTGAGCTCCATTTCTCAACTCGTTTTTTGTGAGCTGAACGCAAGTCCAACATTTTGGATCATGTCCTATACTGGTTCCCGGTGGGTGGCTGAGACTTTGGTTAATTCTTCTTCCTGCCGGGAAATTAGAGTGACATGTGCCCGTCCAAATGCCTAACAGCTACTCTCTCATGGGTTCTCCCTCGTCCCTTCCATCCTCTGCCAAATTGGGAACCTGTGCAAACCAGGAGCTTAAAGGGCCTGTCTCTCCAAGTTGGGAGATTGATAGTAAGGCAGTTGGAAAGTCACACTGGAGCACCAGGAGAGGGATTATTCGTTGAGTTTTTGAAACCTTTCGTATTCACAGTGTGTACATTCTCTAGGTTTCCTGTACATGTTATAGCTGTAGTAATATTCCCTTCAACCTGGAGAGTTGGGACCCATGGAATGGGGGCCATGCATTATTGCTTTAAAGGGTCTGCATATGCTCACCCAATCTCACCAATCCTCTCAGTCCCAAGTGTCCAGCCTTATGCCACATCCAGCTGTCATTGTAGATAGGGTCTTTCCAGGTTTCCTCAGACACCCTGAAGGAATTGTAAAGAATTTCCCTGTTTTTTGGTTTTGCTTTGGAAATTCCTTTTTATAGTGGGTTTGAGCTGATTCTCGCTGCCATGTTTATGCCACTCTAGACACACTTGATTCCCTTATGGAGACATATCAATACATAGGTTTTAAGATTCTTACTCGTCAGATCTATTCCTCTGCGGGAAATATGGGGTTTTGAGTCTCTTTCACTGAGGAAGGTGTAGGTCTTGTCTATTCCAAAGTTGGTTTTTGGAACGGTCCCTGTGCTTATATCAAACTCTGGTTTTATGCATCATCCCACCTCTCCTTCCCCTTTAAGCAGGCATAAGAGTGTTTTCTAAATGTGAGACTCTGTTCTCTTTCCTAACTCAGTTCATGTGTAGCCATGTTTACAGGATCTTCATAAGTGATATCTTATGATAAGTTTCTTTTTCTGTGTGACTTATTTCACTTAGAATCATCGTACCTGAATCCAGTCACTTTGCTGCTACTGGTCTTATGACATTGATTTCATGGCTGAGGGATATTGCATCGTACATAAGTACCACAATCTTTTGAACCATTTTTATATTTCCTGGGATATTTAAGGTGTACCCAAGTTGAGGTTCTTGTAGTCAGTGCAGCCCTAAATTTGGAGGTGGCTCTTTCTTATTGATTTTTAGTTTTCCCAAGGTATATTCCCTAGACTGGAAGTGGCCTTGGCTCTGTAGCTCTGTTGTTTACTTGTTTTAGGGAACACAATGCACTCCTCCAGTGAGGCAGTTGGCAATTTACATCCCGCCCATCAGCATAACAAGGCTCCCTGTTCTCCAGGGCCTGTCTTGCCTTTCTGGTTTTTACACATTTTGTGGATGTCCCTTTTGACCGGTGGGAAGTGATACTTCTGTGTAGTGCAGATTTGCATTGCCTGCTTGCTTGCTTGGCCAAAAAGGGCGTATGCGTTTTCTCCTGAATATATTCAGGAGAATACGCATACGCCCTTTTTGGCCAAGTGCATCATTGTCGAAGTTGTGCCCCTCTTCCTGTGCTTCACAGGCGATTCCAACGTACCTCTTGAAATCTGTTTCCTGCTATTTTGCCTCGCTTTCAAGTCCGCCTCGTTGACTTCCCTCAACAGATTTTTGGACGATAGTTGTCCTTTATCACTCTGCCAGTTTGTGAATTGCTGTGCCCCTGAGCTCCATTTCTCAACTCGTTTTTTTGTGAGCTGAACGCAAGTCCGAAATTTTGGATCATGTCCTATACTGGTTCCCGGTGGGTGGCTGAGACTTTGGTTAATTCTTCTTCCTGCCGGGAAATTAGAGTGACATGTGCCCGTCCAAATGCCTAACAGCTACTCTCTCATGGGTTCTCCCTCGTCCCTTCCATCCTCTGCCAAATTGGGAACCTGTGCAAACCAGGAGGTTAAATGGCCTGTCTCTCCAAGTTGGGAGATTGATAGTAAGGCAGTTGGAAAGTCAAACTGGAGCACCAGGAGAGGGAGTATTCGTTGAGTTTTTGAAACCTTTCGTATTCACAGTGTGTACATTCTCTAGGTTTCCTGTACATGTTATCGCTGTAGTAATATTCCCTTCAACCTGGAGAGTTGGGACCCATGGAATGGGGGCCATGCATTATTGCTTTAAAGGGTCTGCATATGCTCACCCAATCTCACCAATCCTCTCAGTCCCAAGTGTCCAGCCTTATGCCACATCCAGCTGTCATTGTAGATAGGGTCTTTCCAGGTTTCCTCAGACACCCTGAAGGAATTGTAAAGAATTTCCCTGTTTTTTGGTTTTGCTTTGGAAATTCCTTTTTATAGTGTGTTTGAGCTGATTCTCGCTGCCATGTTTATGCCACTCTAGACACACTTGATTCCCTTATGGAGACATATCAATACATAGGTTTTAAGATTCTTACTCGTCAGATCTATTCCTCTGCGGGAAATATGGGTTTTTGAGTCTCTTTCACTGAGGAAGGTGTAGGTCTTGTCTATTCCAAAGTTGGTTTTTGGAACGGTCCCTGTGCTTATATCAAACTCTGGTTTTATGCATCACCCCACCTCTCCTTCCCCTTTAAGCAGGCATAAGAGTGTTTTCTAAATGTGAGACTCTGTTCTCTTTCCTAGCTCAGTTCATGTGTAGCCATGTTTACAGGATCTTCATAAGTGATATCTTATGATAAGTCTCTTTTTCTGTGTGACTTATTTCACTTAGAATCATCGTACCTGAATCCATTCACTTTGCTGCTACCGGTCTTATGACATTGATTTCATGGCTGAGGGATATTGCATCGTACGTAAGTACCACAATCTTTTGAACCATTTTTATATTTCTTGGGATATTTAAGGTGTACCCAAGTTGAGGTTCTTGTAGTCAGTGCAGCCCTAAATTTGGAGGTGGCTCTTTCTTATTGATTTTCAGTTTTCCCAAGGTATATTCCCTAGACTGGAAGTGGCCTTGGCTCTGTAGCTCTGTTGTTTACTTGTTTTAGGGAACACAATGCACTCCTCCAGTGAGGGAGTTGGCAATTTACATCCCGCCCATCAGCATAACAAGGCTCCCTGTTCTCCAGGGCCTGTCTTGCCTTTCTGGTTTTTACACATTTTGTGGATGTCCCTTTTGACCGGTGGGAAGTGATACTTCTTTGTAGTGCAGATTTGCATTGCCTGCTTGCTTGCTTGGCCAAAAAGGGCGTATGCGTTTTCTCCTGAATATATTCAGGAGAATACGCATACGCCCTTTTTGGCCAAGTGCATCATTGTCGAAGTTGTGCCCCTCTTCCTGTGCTTCACAGGCGATTCCAACGTACCTCTTGAAATCTGTTTCCTGCTATTTTGCCTCGCTTTCAAGTCCGCCTCGTTGACTTCCCTCAACAGATTTTTGGACGATAGTTGTCCTTTATCACTCTGCCAGTTTGTGAATTGCTGTGCCCCTGAGCTCCATTTCTCAACTCGTTTTTTTGTGAGCTGAACGCAAGTCCAACATTTTGGATCATGTCCTATACTGGTTCCCGGTGGGTGGCTGAGACTTTGGTTAATTCTTCTTCCTGCCGGGAAATTAGAGTGACATGTGCCCATCCAAATGCCTAACAGCTACTCTATCATGGGTTCTCCCTCGTCCCTTCCATCCTCTGCCAAATTGGGAACCTGTGCAAACCAGGAGGTTAAATGGCCTGTCTCTCCAAGTTGGGAGATTGATAGTAAGGCAGTTGGAAAGTCAAACTGGAGCACCAGGAGAGGGACTATTCGTTGAGTTTTTGAAACATTTCGTATTCACAGTGTGTACATTCTCTAGGTTTCCTGTACATGTTATAGCTGTAGTAATATTCCCTTCAACCTGGAGAGTTGGGACCCATGGAATGGGGGCCATGCATTATTGCTTGAAAGGGTCTGCATATGCTCACCCAATCTCACCAATCCTCTCAGTCCCAAGTGTCCAGCCTTATGCCACATCCAGCTGTCATTGTAGATAGGGTCTTTCCAGGTTTCCTCAGACACCCTGAAGGAATTGTAAAGAATTTCCCTGTTTTTTGGTTTTGCTTTGGAAATTCCTTTTTATAGTGTGTTTGAGCTGATTCTCGCTGCCATGTTTATGCCACTCTAGACACACTTGATTCCCTTATGGAGACATATCAATACATAGGTTTTAAGATTCTTACTCGTCAGATCTATTCCTCTGCGGGAAATATGGGGTTTTGAGTCTCTTTCACTGAGGAAGGTGTAGGTCTTGTCTATTCCAAAGTTGGTTTTTGGAACGGTCCCTGTGCTTATATCAAACTCTGGTTTTATGCATCACCCCACCTCTCCTTCCCCTTTAAGCAGGCATAAGAGTGTTTTCTAAATGTGAGACTCTGTTCTCTTTCCTAGCTCAGTTCATGTGTAGCCATGTTTACAGGATCTTCATAAGTGATATCTTATGATAAGTCTCTTTTTCTGTGTGACTTATTTCACTTAGAATCATCGTACCTGAATCCACTCACTTTGCTGCTACTGGTCTTATGACATTGATTTCATGGCTGAGGGATATTGCATCGTACGTAAGTACCACAATCTTTTGAACCATTTTTATATTTCTTGGGATATTTAAGGTGTACCCAAGTTGAGGTTCTTGTAGTCAGTGCAGCCCTAAATTTGGAGGTGGCTCTTTCTTACTGATTTTCAGTTTTCCCAAGGTATATTCCCTAGACTGGAAGTGGCCTTGGCTCTGTAGCTCTGTTGTTTACTTGTTTTAGGGAACACAATGCACTCCTCCAGTGAGGCAGTTGGCAATTTACATCCCGCCCATCAGCATAACAAGGCTTCCTGTTCTCCAGGGCCTGTCTTGCCTTTCTGGTTTTTACACATTTTGTGGTTGTCCCTTTTGACCGGTGGGAAGTGATACTTCTTTGTAGTGCAGATTTGCATTGCCCGCTTGCTTGCTTGGCCAAAAAGGACGTATGCGTTTTCTCCTGAATATATTCAGGAGAAAATGCATACGCCCTTTTTGGCCAAGTGCATCATTGTCGAAGTTGTGCCCCTCTTCCTGTGCTTCACAGGCGATTCCAACGTACCTCTTGAAATCTGTTTCCTGCTATTTTGCCTCGCTTTCAAGTCCGCCTCGTTGACTTCCCTCAACAGATTTTTGGATGATAGTTGTCCTTTATCACTGTGCTAGTTTGTGAATTGCT
This sequence comes from Mesoplodon densirostris, assembly GCF_025265405.1. Lineage (NCBI taxonomy): Eukaryota > Metazoa > Chordata > Mammalia > Artiodactyla > Ziphiidae > Mesoplodon > Mesoplodon densirostris. Next base: position 1,078,273 of record NW_026778223.1, on the reverse strand, counting down.
GTGCCCCTGAGCTCCATTTCTCAACTCCTTTTTTTGTGAGCTGAACGCAAGTCCAAAATTTTGGATCATGTCCTATACTGGTTCCCGGTGGGTGGCTGAGACTTTGGTTAATTCTTCTTCCTGCCGGGAAATTAGAGTGACATGTGCCCGTCCAAATGCCTAACAGCTACTCTCTCATGGGTTCTCCCTCGTCCCTTCCATCCTCTGCCAAATTGGGAACCTGTGCAAACCAGGAGGTTAAAGGGCCTGTCTCTCCAAGTTGGGAGATTGATAGTAAGGCAGTTGGAAAGTCAAACTGGAGCACCAGGAGAGGGACTATTCGTTGAGTTTTTGAAACCTTTCGTATTCACAGTGTGTACATTCTCTAGGTTTCCTGTACATGTTATAGCTGTAGTAATATTCCCTTCAACCTGGAGAGTTGGGACCCATGGAATGGGGGCCATGCATTATTGCTTGAAAGGGTCTGCATATGCTCACCCAATCTCACCAATCCTCTCAGTCCCAAGTGTCCAGCCTTATGCCACATCCAGCTGTCATTGTAGATAGGGTCTTTCCAGGTTTCCTCAGACACCCTGAAGGAATTGTAAAGAATTTCCCTGTTTTTTGGTTTTGCTTTGGAAATTCCTTTTTATAGTGTGTTTGAGCTGATTCTCGCTGCCATGTTTATGCCACTCTAGACACACTTGATTCCCTTATGGAGACATATCAATACATAGGTTTTAAGATTCTTACTCGTAAGATCTATTCCTCTGCGGGAAATATGGGGTTTTGAGTCTCTTTCACTGAGGAAGGTGTAGGTCTTGTCTATTCCAAAGTTGGTTTTTGGAACGGTCCCTGTGCTTATATCAAACTCTGGTTTTATGCATCACCCCACCTCTCCTTCCCCTTTAAGCAGGCATAAGAGTGTTTTCTAAATGTGAGACTCTGTTCTCTTTCCTAGCTCAGTTCATGTGTAGCCATGTTTACAGGATCTTCATAAGTGATATCTTATGATAAGTCTCTTTTTCTGTGTGACTTATTTCACTTAGAATCATCGTACCTGAATCCACTCACTTTGCTGCTACTGGTCTTATGACATTGATTTCATGGCTGAGAGATATTGCATTGTACGTAAGTACCACAATCTTTTGAACCATTTTTATATTTCTTGGGATATTTAAGGTGTACCCAAGTTGAGGTTCTTGTAGTCAGTGCAGCCCTAAATTTGGAGGTGGCTCTTTCTTATTGATTTTCAGTTTTCCCAAAGTATATTCCCTAGACTGGAAGTGGCCTTGGCTCTGTAGCTCTGTTGTTTACTTGTTTTAGGGAACACAATGCACTCCTCCAGTGAGGCAGTTGGCAATTTACATCCCGCCCATCAGCATAACAAGGCTCCCTGTTCTCCAGGGCCTGTCTTGCCTTTCTGGTTTTTACACATTTTGTGGATGTCCCTTTTGACCGGTGGGAAGTGATACTTCTTTGTAGTGCAGATTTGCATTGCCCGCTTGCTTGCTTGGCCAAAAAGGGCGTATGCGTTTTCTCCTGAATATATTCAGGAGAAAACGCATACGCCCTTTTTGGCCAAGTGCATCATTGTCGAAGTTGTGCCCCTCTTCCTGTGCTTTACAGGCGATTCCAACGTACCTCTTGAAATCTGTTTCCTGCTATTTTGCCTCGCTTTCAAGTCTGCCTCGTTGACTTCCCTCAATAGATTTTTGGACGATAGTTGTCCTTTATCACTCTGCCAGTTTGTGAATTGCTGTGCCCCTGAGCTCCATTTCTCAACTCGTTTTTTGTGAGCTGAACGCAAGTCCAACATTTTGGATCATGTCCTATACTGGTTCCCGGTGGGTGGCTGAGACTTTGGTTCATTCTTCTTCCTGCCGGGAAATTAGAGTGACATGTGCCCGTCCAAATGCCTAACAGCTACTCTCTCATGGGTTCTCCCTCGTCCCTTCCATCCTCTGCCAAATTGGGAACCTGTGCAAACCAGGAGCTTAAAGGGCCTGTCTCTCCAAGTTGGGAGATTGATAGTAAGGCAGTTGGAAAGTCACACTGGAGCACCAGGAGAGGGATTATTCGTTGAGTTTTTGAAACCTTTCGTATTCACAGTGTGTACATTCTCTAGGTTTCCTGTACATGTTATAGCTGTAGTAATATTCCCTTCAACCTGGAGAGTTGGGACCCATGGAATGGGGGCCATGCATTATTGCTTGAAAGGGTCTGCATATGCTCACCCAATCTCACCAATCCTCTCAGTCCCAAGTGTCCAGCCTTATGCCACATCCAGCTGTCATTGTAGATAGGGTCTTTCCAGGTTTCCTCAGACACCCTGAAGGAATTGTAAAGAATTTCCCTGTTTTTTGGTTTTGCTTTGGAAATTCCTTTTTATAGTGTGTTTGAGCTGATTCTCGCTGCCATGTTTATGCCACTCTAGACACACTTGATTCCCTTATGGAGACATATCAATACATAGGTTTTAAGATTCTTACTCGTCAGATCTATTCCTCTGCGGGAAATATGGGGTTTTGAGTCTCTTTCACTGAGGAAGGTGTAGGTCTTGTCTATTCCAAAGTTGGTTTTTGGAACGGTCCCTGTGCTTATATCAAACTCTGGTTTTATGCATCACCCCACCTCTCCTTCCCCTTTAAGCAGGCATAAGAGTGTTTTCTAAATGTGAGACTCTGTTCTCTTTCCTAGCTCAGTTCATGTGTAGCCATGTTTACAGGATCTTCATAAGTGATATCTTATGATAAGTCTCTTTTTCTGTGTGACTTATTTCACTTAGAATCATCGTACCTGAATCCATTCACTTTGCTGCTACCGGTCTTATGACATTGATTTCATGGCTGAGGGATATTGCATCGTACGTAAGTACCATAATCTTTTGAACCATTTTTATATTTCTTGGGATATTTAAGGTGTACCCAAGTTGAGGTTCTTGTAGTCAGTGCAGCCCTAAATTTGGAGGTGGCTCTTTCTTATTGATTTTCAGTTTTCCCAAGGTATATTCCCTAGACTGGAAGTGGCCTTGGCTCTGTAGCTCTGTTGTTTACTTGTTTTAGGGAACACAATGCACTCCTCCAGTGAGGGAGTTGGCAATTTACATCCCGCCCATCAGCATAACAAGGCTCCCTGTTCTCCAGGGCCTGTCTTGCCTTTCTGGTTTTTACACATTTTGTGGATGTCCCTTTTGACCGGTGGGAAGTGATACTTCTTTGTAGTGCAGATTTGCATTGCCTGCTTGCTTGCTTGGCCAAAAAGGGCGTATGCGTTTTCTCCTGAATATATTCAGGAGAATACGCATACGCCCTTTTTGGCCAAGTGCATCATTGTCGAAGTTGTGCCCCTCTTCCTGTGCTTCACAGGCGATTCCAACGTACCTCTTGAAATCTGTTTCCTGCTATTTTGCCTCGCTTTCAAGTCCGCCTCGTTGACTTCCCTCAACAGATTTTTGGACGATAGTTGTCCTTTATCACTCTGCCAGTTTGTGAATTGCTGTGCCCCTGAGCTCCATTTCTCAACTCGTTTTTTTGTGAGCTGAACGCAAGTCCAACATTTTGGATCATGTCCTATACTGGTTCCCGGTGGGTGGCTGAGACTTTGGTTAATTCTTCTTCCTGCCGGGAAATTAGAGTGACATGTGCCCATCCAAATGCCTAACAGCTACTCTATCATGGGTTCTCCCTCGTCCCTTCCATCCTCTGCCAAATTGGGAAGCTGTGCAAACCAGGAGGTTAAAGGGCCTGTCTCTCCAAGTTGGGAGATTGATAGTAAGGCAGTTGGAAAGTCAAACTGGAGCACCAGGAGAGGGACTATTCGTTGAGTTTTTGAAACATTTCGTATTCACAGTGTGTACATTCTCTAGGTTTCCTGTACATGTTATAGCTGTAGTAATATTCCCTTCAACCTGGAGAGTTGGGACCCATGGAATGGGGGCCATGCATTATTGCTTGAAAGGGTCTGCATAAGCTCACCCAATCTCACCAATCCTCTCAGTCCCAAGTGTCCAGCCTTATGCCACATCCAGCTGTCATTGTAGATAGGGTCTTTCCAGGTTTCCTCAGACACCCTGAAGGAATTGTAAAGAATTTCCCTGTTTTTTGGTTTTGCTTTGGAAATTCCTTTTTATAGTGTGTTTGAGCTGATTCTCGCTGCCATGTTTATGCCACTCTAGACACACTTGATTCCCTTATGGAGACATATCAATACATAGGTTTTAAGATTCTTACTCGTCAGATCTATTCCTCTGCGGGAAATATGGGGTTTTGAGTCTCTTTCACTGAGGAAGGTGTAGGTCTTGTCTATTCCAAAGTTGGTTTTTGGAACGGTCCCTGTGCTTATATCAAACTCTGGTTTTATGCATCACCCCACCTCTCCTTCCCCTTTAAGCAGGCATAAGAGTGTTTTCTAAATGTGAGACTCTGTTCTCTTTCCTAGCTCAGTTCATGTGTAGCCATGTTTACAGGATCTTCATAAGTGATATCTTATGATAAGTCTCTTTTTCTGTGTGACTTATTTCACTTAGAATCATCGTACCTGAATCCACTCACTTTGCTGCTACTGGTCTTATGACATTGATTTCATGGCTGAGGGATATTGCATCGTACGTAAGTACCACAATCTTTTGAACCATTTTTATATTTCTTGGGATATTTAAGGTGTACCCAAGTTGAGGTTCTTGTAGTCAGTGCAGCCCTAAATTTGGAGGTGGCTCTTTCTTACTGATTTTCAGTTTTCCCAAGGTATATTCCCTAGACTGGAAGTGGCCTTGGCTCTGTAGCTCTGTTGTTTACTTGTTTTAGGGAACACAATGCACTCCTCCAGTGAGGCAGTTGGCAATTTACATCCCGCCCATCAGCATAACAAGGCTTCCTGTTCTCCAGGGCCTGTCTTGCCTTTCTGGTTTTTACACATTTTGTGGTTGTCCCTTTTGACCGGTGGGAAGTGATACTTCTTTGTAGTGCAGATTTGCATTGCCCGCTTGCTTGCTTGGCCAAAAAGGACGTATGCGTTTTCTCCTGAATATATTCAGGAGAAAATGCATACGCCCTTTTTGGCCAAGTGCATCATTGTCGAAGTTGTGCCCCTCTTCCTGTGCTTCACAGGCGATTCCAACGTACCTCTTGAAATCTGTTTCCTGCTATTTTGCCTCGCTTTCAAGTCCGCCTCGTTGACTTCCCTCAACAGATTTTTGGATGATAGTTGTCCTTTATCACTGTGCTAGTTTGTGAATTGCTGTGCCCCTGAGCTCCATTTCTCAACTCCTTTTTTTGTGAGCTGAACGCAAGTCCAAAATTTTGGATCATGTCCTATACTGGTTCCCGGTGGGTGGCTGAGACTTTGGTTAATTCTTCTTCCTGCCGGGAAATTAGAGTGACATGTGCCCGTCCAAATGCCTAACAGCTACTCTCTCATGGGTTCTCCCTCGTCCCTTCCATCCTCTGCCAAATTGGGAACCTGTGCAAACCAGGAGGTTAAAGGGCCTGTCTCTCCAAGTTGGGAGATTGATAGTAAGGCAGTTGGAAAGTCAAACTGGAGCACCAGGAGAGGGACTATTCGTTGAGTTTTTGAAACCTTTCGTATTCACAGTGTGTACATTCTCTAGGTTTCCTGTACATGTTATAGCTGTAGTAATATTCCCTTCAACCTGGAGAGTTGGGACCCATGGAATGGGGGCCATGCATTATTGCTTGAAAGGGTCTGCATATGCTCACCCAATCTCACCAATCCTCTCAGTCCCAAGTGTCCAGCCTTATGCCACATCCAGCTGTCATTGTAGATAGGGTCTTTCCAGGTTTCCTCAGACACCCTGAAGGAATTGTAAAGAATTTCCCTGTTTTTTGGTTTTGCTTTGGAAATTCCTTTTTATAGTGTGTTTGAGCTGATTCTCGCTGCCATGTTTATGCCACTCTAGACACACTTGATTCCCTTATGGAGACATATCAATACATAGGTTTTAAGATTCTTACTCGTAAGATCTATTCCTCTGCGGGAAATATGGGGTTTTGAGTCTCTTTCACTGAGGAAGGTGTAGGTCTTGTCTATTCCAAAGTTGGTTTTTGGAACGGTCCCTGTGCTTATATCAAACTCTTGTTTTATGCATCACCCCACCTCTCCTTCCCCTTTAAGCAGGCATAAGAGTGTTTTCTAAATGTGAGACTCTGTTCTCTTTCCTAGCTCAGTTCATGTGTAGCCATGTTTACAGGATCTTCATAAGTGATATCTTATGATAAGTCTCTTTTTCTGTGTGACTTATTTCACTTAGAATCATCGTACCTGAATCCACTCACTTTGCTGCTACTGGTCTTATGACATTGATTTCATGGCTGAGAGATATTGCATTGTACGTAAGTACCACAATCTTTTGAACCATTTTTATATTTCTTGGGATATTTAAGGTGTACCCAAGTTGAGGTTCTTGTAGTCAGTGCAGCCCTAAATTTGGAGGTGGCTCTTTCTTATTGATTTTCAGTTTTCCCAAAGTATATTCCCTAGACTGGAAGTGGCCTTGGCTCTGTAGCTCTGTTGTTTACTTGTTTTAGGGAACACAATGCACTCCTCCAGTGAGGCAGTTGGCAATTTACATCCCGCCCATCAGCATAACAAGGCTCCCTGTTCTCCAGGGCCTGTCTTTCCTTTCTGGTTTTTACACATTTTGTGGATGTCCCTTTTGACCGGTGGGAAGTGATACTTCTTTGTAGTGCAGATTTGCATTGCCCGCTTGCTTGCTTGGCCAAAAAGGGCGTATGCGTTTTCTCCTGAATATATTCAGGAGAAAACGCATACGCCCTTTTTGGCCAAGTGCATCATTGTCGAAGTTGTGCCCCTCTTCCTGTGCTTTACAGGCGATTCCAACGTACCTCTTGAAATCTGTTTCCTGCTATTTTGCCTCGCTTTCAAGTCTGCCTCGTTGACTTCCCTCAATAGATTTTTGGACGATAGTTGTCCTTTATCACTCTGCCAGTTTGTGAATTGCTGTGCCCCTGAGCTCCATTTCTCAACTCGTTTTTTGTGAGCTGAACGCAAGTCCAACATTTTGGATCATGTCCTATACTGGTTCCCGGTGGGTGGCTGAGACTTTGGTTCATTCTTCTTCCTGCCGGGAAATTAGAGTGACATGTGCCCGTCCAAATGCCTAACAGCTACTCTCTCATGGGTTCTCCCTCGTCCCTTCCATCCTCTGCCAAATTGGGAACCTGTGCAAACCAGGAGCTTAAAGGGCCTGTCTCTCCAAGTTGGGAGATTGATAGTAAGGCAGTTGGAAAGTCACACTGGAGCACCAGGAGAGGGATTATTCGTTGAGTTTTTGAAACCTTTCGTATTCACAGTGTGTACATTCTCTAGGTTTCCTGTACATGTTATAGCTGTAGTAATATTCCCTTCAACCTGGAGAGTTGGGACCCATGGAATGGGGGCCATGCATTATTGCTTTAAAGGGTCTGCATATGCTCACCCAATCTCACCAATCCTCTCAGTCCCAAGTGTCCAGCCTTATGCCACATCCAGCTGTCATTGTAGATAGGGTCTTTCCAGGTTTCCTCAGACACCCTGAAGGAATTGTAAAGAATTTCCCTGTTTTTTGGTTTTGCTTTGGAAATTCCTTTTTATAGTGGGTTTGAGCTGATTCTCGCTGCCATGTTTATGCCACTCTAGACACACTTGATTCCCTTATGGAGACATATCAATACATAGGTTTTAAGATTCTTACTCGTCAGATCTATTCCTCTGCGGGAAATATGGGGTTTTGAGTCTCTTTCACTGAGGAAGGTGTAGGTCTTGTCTATTCCAAAGTTGGTTTTTGGAACGGTCCCTGTGCTTATATCAAACTCTGGTTTTATGCATCATCCCACCTCTCCTTCCCCTTTAAGCAGGCATAAGAGTGTTTTCTAAATGTGAGACTCTGTTCTCTTTCCTAACTCAGTTCATGTGTAGCCATGTTTACAGGATCTTCATAAGTGATATCTTATGATAAGTTTCTTTTTCTGTGTGACTTATTTCACTTAGAATCATCGTACCTGAATCCAGTCACTTTGCTGCTACTGGTCTTATGACATTGATTTCATGGCTGAGGGATATTGCATCGTACATAAGTACCACAATCTTTTGAACCATTTTTATATTTCCTGGGATATTTAAGGTGTACCCAAGTTGAGGTTCTTGTAGTCAGTGCAGCCCTAAATTTGGAGGTGGCTCTTTCTTATTGATTTTTAGTTTTCCCAAGGTATATTCCCTAGACTGGAAGTGGCCTTGGCTCTGTAGCTCTGTTGTTTACTTGTTTTAGGGAACACAATGCACTCCTCCAGTGAGGCAGTTGGCAATTTACATCCCGCCCATCAGCATAACAAGGCTCCCTGTTCTCCAGGGCCTGTCTTGCCTTTCTGGTTTTTACACATTTTGTGGATGTCCCTTTTGACCGGTGGGAAGTGATACTTCTGTGTAGTGCAGATTTGCATTGCCTGCTTGCTTGCTTGGCCAAAAAGGGCGTATGCGTTTTCTCCTGAATATATTCAGGAGAATACGCATACGCCCTTTTTGGCCAAGTGCATCATTGTCGAAGTTGTGCCCCTCTTCCTGTGCTTCACAGGCGATTCCAACGTACCTCTTGAAATCTGTTTCCTGCTATTTTGCCTCGCTTTCAAGTCCGCCTCGTTGACTTCCCTCAACAGATTTTTGGACGATAGTTGTCCTTTATCACTCTGCCAGTTTGTGAATTGCTGTGCCCCTGAGCTCCATTTCTCAACTCGTTTTTTTGTGAGCTGAACGCAAGTCCAAAATTTTGGATCATGTCCTATACTGGTTCCCGGTGGGTGGCTGAGACTTTGGTTAATTCTTCTTCCTGCCGGGAAATTAGAGTGACATGTGCCCGTCCAAATGCCTAACAGCTACTCTCTCATGGGTTCTCCCTCGTCCCTTCCATCCTCTGCCAAATTGGGAACCTGTGCAAACCAGGAGGTTAAATGGCCTGTCTCTCCAAGTTGGGAGATTGATAGTAAGGCAGTTGGAAAGTCAAACTGGAGCACCAGGAGAGGGAGTATTCGTTGAGTTTTTGAAACCTTTCGTATTCACAGTGTGTACATTCTCTAGGTTTCCTGTACATGTTATCGCTGTAGTAATATTCCCTTCAACCTGGAGAGTTGGGACCCATGGAATGGGGGCCATGCATTATTGCTTTAAAGGGTCTGCATATGCTCACCCAATCTCACCAATCCTCTCAGTCCCAAGTGTCCAGCCTTATGCCACATCCAGCTGTCATTGTAGATAGGGTCTTTCCAGGTTTCCTCAGACACCCTGAAGGAATTGTAAAGAATTTCCCTGTTTTTTGGTTTTGCTTTGGAAATTCCTTTTTATAGTGTGTTTGAGCTGATTCTCGCTGCCATGTTTATGCCACTCTAGACACACTTGATTCCCTTATGGAGACATATCAATACATAGGTTTTAAGATTCTTACTCGTCAGATCTATTCCTCTGCGGGAAATATGGGGTTTTGAGTCTCTTTCACTGAGGAAGGTGTAGGTCTTGTCTATTCCAAAGTTGGTTTTTGGAACGGTCCCTGTGCTTATATCAAACTCTGGTTTTATGCATCACCCCACCTCTCCTTCCCCTTTAAGCAGGCATAAGAGTGTTTTCTAAATGTGAGACTCTGTTCTCTTTCCTAGCTCAGTTCATGTGTAGCCATGTTTACAGGATCTTCATAAGTGATATCTTATGATAAGTCTCTTTTTCTGTGTGACTTATTTCACTTAGAATCATCGTACCTGAATCCATTCACTTTGCTGCTACCGGTCTTATGACATTGATTTCATGGCTGAGGGATATTGCATCGTACGTAAGTACCACAATCTTTTGAACCATTTTTATATTTCTTGGGATATTTAAGGTGTACCCAAGTTGAGGTTCTTGTAGTCAGTGCAGCCCTAAATTTGGAGGTGGCTCTTTCTTATTGATTTTCAGTTTTCCCAAGGTATATTCCCTAGACTGGAAGTGGCCTTGGCTCTGTAGCTCTGTTGTTTACTTGTTTTAGGGAACACAATGCACTCCTCCAGTGAGGCAGTTGGCAATTTACATCCCGCCCATCAGCATAACAAGGCTCCCTGTTCTCCAGGGCCTGTCTTGCCTTTCTGGTTTTTACACATTTTGTGGATGTCCCTTTTGACCGGTGGGAAGTGATACTTCTTTGTAGTGCAGATTTGCATTGCCTGCTTGCTTGCTTGGCCAAAAAGGGCGTATGCGTTTTCTCCTGAATATATTCAGGAGAATACGCATACGCCCTTTTTGGCCAAGTGCATCATTGTCGAAGTTGTGCCCCTCTTCCTGTGCTTCACAGGCGATTCCAACGTACCTCTTGAAATCTGTTTCCTGCTATTTTGCCTCGCTTTCAAGTCCGCCTCGTTGACTTCCCTCAACAGATTTTTGGACGATAGTTGTCCTTTATCACTCTGCCAGTTTGTGAATTGCTGTGCCCCTGAGCTCCATTTCTCAACTCGTTTTTTTGTGAGCTGAACGCAAGTCCAACATTTTGGATCATGTCCTATACTGGTTCCCGGTGGGTGGCTGAGACTTTGGTTAATTCTTCTTCCTGCCGGGAAATTAGAGTGACATGTGCCCATCCAAATGCCTAACAGCTACTCTATCATGGGTTCTCCCTCGTCCCTTCCATCCTCTGCCAAATTGGGAACCTGTGCAAACCAGGAGGTTAAATGGCCTGTCTCTCCAAGTTGGGAGATTGATAGTAAGGCAGTTGGAAAGTCAAACTGGAGCACCAGGAGAGGGACTATTCGTTGAGTTTTTGAAACATTTCGTATTCACAGTGTGTACATTCTCTAGGTTTCCTGTACATGTTATAGCTGTAGTAATATTCCCTTCAACCTGGAGAGTTGGGACCCATGGAATGGGGGCCATGCATTATTGCTTGAAAGGGTCTGCATATGCTCACCCAATCTCACCAATCCTCTCAGTCCCAAGTGTCCAGCCTTATGCCACATCCAGCTGTCATTGTAGATAGGGTCTTTCCAGGTTTCCTCAGACACCCTGAAGGAATTGTAAAGAATTTCCCTGTTTTTTGGTTTTGCTTTGGAAATTCCTTTTTATAGTGTGTTTGAGCTGATTCTCGCTGCCATGTTTATGCCACTCTAGACACACTTGATTCCCTTATGGAGACATATCAATACATAGGTTTTAAGATTCTTACTCGTCAGATCTATTCCTCTGCGGGAAATATGGGGTTTTGAGTCTCTTTCACTGAGGAAGGTGTAGGTCTTGTCTATTCCAAAGTTGGTTTTTGGAACGGTCCCTGTGCTTATATCAAACTCTGGTTTTATGCATCACCCCACCTCTCCTTCCCCTTTAAGCAGGCATAAGAGTGTTTTCTAAATGTGAGACTCTGTTCTCTTTCCTAGCTCAGTTCATGTGTAGCCATGTTTACAGGATCTTCATAAGTGATATCTTATGATAAGTCTCTTTTTCTGTGTGACTTATTTCACTTAGAATCATCGTACCTGAATCCACTCACTTTGCTGCTACTGGTCTTATGACATTGATTTCATGGCTGAGGGATATTGCATCGTACGTAAGTACCACAATCTTTTGAACCATTTTTATATTTCTTGGGATATTTAAGGTGTACCCAAGTTGAGGTTCTTGTAGTCAGTGCAGCCCTAAATTTGGAGGTGGCTCTTTCTTACTGATTTTCAGTTTTCCCAAGGTATATTCCCTAGACTGGAAGTGGCCTTGGCTCTGTAGCTCTGTTGTTTACTTGTTTTAGGGAACACAATGCACTCCTCCAGTGAGGCAGTTGGCAATTTACATCCCGCCCATCAGCATAACAAGGCTCCCTGTTCTCCAGGGCCTGTCTTGCCTTTCTGGTTTTTACACATTTTGTGGTTGTCCCTTTTGACCGGTGGGAAGTGATACTTCTTTGTAGTGCAGATTTGCATTGCCCGCTTGCTTGCTTGGCCAAAAAGGACGTATGCGTTTTCTCCTGAATATATTCAGGAGAAAATGCATACGCCCTTTTTGGCCAAGTGCATCATTGTCGAAGTTGTGCCCCTCTTCCTGCGCTTCACAGGCGATTCCAACGTACCTCTTGAAATCTGTTTCCTGCTATTTTGCCTCGCTTTCAAGTCCGCCTCGTTGACTTCCCTCAACAGATTTTTGGATGATAGTTGTCCTTTATCACTGTGCTAGTTTGTGAATTGCTGTGCCCCTGAGCTCCATTTCTCAACTCCTTTTTTTGTGAGCTGAACGCAAGTCCAAAATTTTGGATCATGTCCTATACTGGTTCCCGGTGGGTGGCTGAGACTTTGGTTAATTCTTCTTCCTGCCGGGAAATTAGAGTGACATGTGCCCGTCCAAATGCCTAACAGCTACTCTCTCATGGGTTCTCCCTCGTCCCTTCCATCCTCTGCCAAATTGGGAACCTGTGCAAACCAGGAGGTTAAATGGCCTGTCTCTCCAAGTTGGGAGATTGATAGTAAGGCAGTTGGAAAGTCAAACTGGAGCACCAGGAGAGGGAGTATTCGTTGAGTTTTTGAAACCTTTCGTATTCACAGTGTGTACATTCTCTAGGTTTCCTGTACATGTTATAGCTGTAGTAATATTCCCTTCAACCTGGAGAGTTGGGACCCATGGAATGGGGGCCATGCATTATTGCTTTAAAGGGTCTGCATATGCTCATCCAATCTCACCAATCCTCTCAGTCCCAAGTGTCCAGCCTTATGCCACATCCAGCTGTCATTGTAGATAGGGTCTTTCCAGGTTTCCTCAGACACCCTGAAGGAATTGTAAAGAATTTCCCTGTTTTTTGGTTTTGCTTTGGAAATTCCTTTTTATAGTGGGTTTGAGCTGATTCTCGCTGCCATGTTTATGCCACTCTAGACACACTTGATTCCCTTATGGAGACATATCAATACATAGGTTTTAAGATTCTTACTCGTCAGATCTATTCCTCTGCGGGAAATATGGGGTTTTGAGTCTCTTTCACTGAGGAAGGTGTAGGTCTTGTCTATTCCAAAGTTGGTTTTTGGAACGGTCCCTGTGCTTATATCAAACTCTGGTTTTATGCATCATCCCACCTCTCCTTCCCCTTTAAGCAGGCATAAGAGTGTTTTCTAAATGTGAGACTCTGTTCTCTTTCCTAACTCAGTTCATGTGTAGCCATGTTTACAGGATCTTCATAAGTGATATCTTATGATAAGTTTCTTTTTCTGTGTGACTTATTTCACTTAGAATCATCGTACCTGAATCCAGTCACTTTGCTGCTACTGGTCTTATGACATTGATTTCATGGCTGAGAGATATTGCATTGTACGTAAGTACCACAATCTTTTGAACCATTTTTATATTTCTTGGGATATTTAAGGTGTACCCAAGTTGAGGTTCTTGTAGTCAGTGCAGCCCTAAATTTGGAGGTGGCTCTTTCTTATTGATTTTCAGTTTTCCCAAAGTATATTCCCTAGACTGGAAGTGGCCTTGGCTCTGTAGCTCTGTTGTTTACTTGTTTTAGGGAACACAATGCACTCCTCCAGTGAGGCAGTTGGCAATTTACATCCCGCCCATCATCATAACAAGGCTCCCTGTTCTCCAGGGCCTGTCTTGCCTTTCTGGTTTTTACACATTTTGTGGATGTCCCTTTTGACCGGTGGGAAGTGATACTTCTTTGTAGTGCAGATTTGCATTGCTCGCTTGCTTGCTTGGCCAAAAAGGGCGTATGCGTTTTCTCCTGAATATATTCAGGAGAAAACGCATACGCCCTTTTTGGCCAAGTGCATCATTGTCGAAGTTGTGCCCCTCTTCCTGTGCTTTACAGGCGATTCCAACGTACCTGTTGAAATCTGTTTCCTGCTATTTTGCCTCGCTTTCAAGTCCGCCTCGTTGACTTCCCTCAATAGATTTTTGGACGATAGTTGTCCTTTATCACTCTGCCAGTTTGTGAATTGCTGTGCCCCTGAGCTCCATTTCTCAACTCGTTTTTTGTGAGCTGAACGCAAGTCCAACATTTTGGATCATGTCCTATACTGGTTCCCGGTGGGTGCCTGAGACTTTGGTTCATTCTTCTTCCTGCCGGGAAATTAGAGTGACATGTGCCCGTCCAAATGCCTAACAGCTACTCTCTCATGGGTTCTCCCTCGTCCCTTCCATCCTCTGCCAAATTGGGAACCTGTGCAAACCAGGAGGTTAAAGGGCCTGTCTCTCCAAGTTGGGAGATTGATAGTAAGGCAGTTGGAAAGTCACACTGGAGCACCAGGAGAGGGACTATTCGTTGAGTTTTTGAAACCTTTCGTATTCACAGTGTGTACATTCTCTAGGTTTCCTGTACATGTTATAGCTGTAGTAATATTCCCTTCAACCTGGAGAGTTGGGACCCATGGAATGGGGGCCATGCATTATTGCTTTAAAGGGTCTGCATATGCTCACCCAATCTCACCAATTCTCTCAGTCCCAAGTGTCCAGGCTTATGCCACATCCAGCTGTCATTGTAGATAGGGTCTTTCCAGGTTTCCTCAGACACCCTGAAGGAATTGTAAAGAATTTCCCTGTTTTTTGGTTTTGCTTTGGAAATTCCTTTTTATAGTGTGTTTGAGCTGATTCTCGCTGCCATGTTTATGCCACTCTAGACACACTTGATTCCCTTATGGAGACATATCAATACATAGGTTTTAAGATTCTTACTCGTCAGATCTATTCCTCTGCGGGAAATATGGGGTTTTGAGTCTCTTTCACTGAGGAAGGTGTAGGTCTTGTCTATTCCAAAGTTGGTTTTTGGAACGGTCCCTGTGCTTATATCAAACTCTGGTTTTATGCATCACCCCACCTCTCCTTCCCCTTTAAGCAGGCATAAGAGTGTTTTCTAAATGTGAGACTCTGTTCTCTTTCCTAGCTCAGTTCATGTGTAGCCATGTTTACAGGATCTTCATAAGTGATATCTTATGATAAGTCTCTTTTTCTGTGTGACTTATTTCACTTAGAATCATCGTACCTGAATCCACTCACTTTGCTGCTACTGGTCTTATGACATTGATTTCATGGCTGAGAGATATTGCATCGTACGTAATACCACAATCTTTTGAACCATTTTTATATTTCTTGGGATATTTAAGGTGTACCCAAGTTGAGGTTCTTGTAGTCAGTGCAGCCCTAAATTTGGAGGTGGCTCTTTCTTACTGATTTTCAGTTTTCCCAAGGTATATTCCCTAGACTGGAAGTGGCCTTGGCTCTGTAGCTCTGTTGTTTACTTGTTTTAGGGAACACAATGCACTCCTCCAGTGAGGCAGTTGGCAATTTACATCCCGCCCATCAGCATAACAAGGCTCCCTGTTCTCCAGGGCCTGTCTTGCCTTTCTGGTTTTTACACATTTTGTGGTTGTCCCTTTTGACCGGTGGGAAGTGATACTTCTTTGTAGTGCAGATTTGCATTGCCCGCTTGCTTGCTTGGCCAAAAAGGACGTATGCGTTTTCTCCTGAATATATTCAGGAGAAAATGCATACGCCCTTTTTGGCCAAGTGCATCATTGTCGAAGTTGTGCCCCTCTTCCTGTGCTTCACAGGCGATTCCAACGTACCTCTTGAAATCTGTTTCCTGCTATTTTGCCTCGCTTTCAAGTCCGCCTCGTTGACTTCCCTCAACAGATTTTTGGATGATAGTTGTCCTTTATCACTGTGCTAGTTTGTGAATTGCTGTGCCCCTGAGCTCCATTTCTCAACTCCTTTTTTTGTGAGCTGAACGCAAGTCCAAAATTTTGGATCATGTCCTATACTGGTTCCCGGTGGGTGGCTGAGACTTTGGTTAATTCTTCTTCCTGCCTGGAAATTAGAGTGACATGTGCCCGTCCAAATGCCTAACAGCTACTCTCTCATGGGTTCTCCCTCGTCCCTTCCATCCTCTGCCAAATTGGGAACCTGTGCAAACCAGGAGGTTAAAGGGCCTGTCTCTCCAAGTTGGGAGATTGATAGTAAGGCAGTTGGAAAGTCAAACTGGAGCACCAGGAGAGGGACTATTCGTTGAGTTTTTGAAACCTTTCGTATTCACAGTGTGTACATTCTCTAGGTTTCCTGTACATGTTATAGCTGTAGTAATATTCCCTTCAACCTGGAGAGTTGGGACCCATGGAATGGGGGCCATGCATTATTGCTTTAAAGGGTCTGCATATGCTCACCCAATCTCACCAATCCTCTCAGTCCCAAGTGTCCAGCCTTATGCCACATCCAGCTGTCATTGTAGATAGGGTCTTTCCAGGTTTCCTCAGACACCCTGAAGGAATTGTAAAGAATTTCGCTGTTTTTTGGTTTTGCATTGGAAATTCCTTTTTATAGTGTGTTTGAGCTGATTCTCGCTGCCATGTTTATGCCACTCTAGACACACTTGATTCCCTTATGGAGACATATCAATACATAGGTTTTAAGATTCTTACTCGTCAGATCTATTCCTCTGCGGGAAATATGGGGTTTTGAGTCTCTTTCACTGAGGAAGGTGTAGGTCTTGTCTATTCCAAAGTTGGTTTTTGGAACGGTCCCTGTGCTTATATCAAACTCTGGTTTTATGCATCACCCCACCTCTCCTTCCCCTTTAAGCAGGCATAAGAGTGTTTTCTAAATGTGAGACTCTGTTCTCTTTCCTAGCTCAGTTCATGTGTAGCCATGTTTACAGGATCTTCATAAGTGATATCTTATGATAAGTCTCTTTTTCTGTGTGACTTATTTCACTTAGAATCATCGTACCTGAATCCACTCACTTTGCTGCTACTGGTCTTATGACATTGATTTCATGGCTGAGAGATATTGCATCGTACGTAAGTACCACAATCTTTTGAACCATTTTTATATTTCTTGGGATATTTAAGGTGTACCCAAGTTGAGGTTCTTGTAGTCAGTGCAGCCCTAAATTTGGAGGTGGCTCTTTCTTATTAATTTTCAGTTTTCCCAAAGTATATTCCCTAGACTGGAAGTGGCCTTGGCTCTGTAGCTCTGTTGTTTACTTGTTTTAGGGAACACAATGCACTCCTCCAGTGAGGCAGTTGGCAATTTACATCCCGCCCATCAGCATAACAAGGCTCCCTGTTCTCCAGGGCCTGTCTTGCCTTTCTGGTTTTTACACATTTTGTGGATGTCCCTTTTGACCGGTGGGAAGTGATACTTCTTTGTAGTGCAGATTTGCATTGCTCGCTTGCTTGCTTGGCCAAAAAGGGCGTATGCGTTTTCTCCTGAATATATTCAGGAGAAAACGCATACGCCCTTTTTGGCCAAGTGCATCATTGTCGAAGTTGTGCCCCTCTTCCTGTGCTTTACAGGCGATTCCAACGTACCTGTTGAAATCTGTTTCCTGCTATTTTGCCTCGCTTTCAAGTCCGCCTCGTTGACTTCCCTCAATAGATTTTTGGACGATAGTTGTCCTTTATCACTCTGTCAGTTTGTGAATTGCTGTGCCCCTGAGCTCCATTTCTCAACTCGTTTTTTGTGAGCTGAACGCAAGTCCAACATTTTGGATCATGTCCTATACTGGTTCCCGGTGGGTGCCTGAGACTTTGGTTAATTCTTCTTCCTGCCGGGAAATTAGAGTGACATGTGCCCGTCCAAATGCCTAACAGCTACTCTCTCATGGGTTCTCCCTCGTCCCTTCCATCCTCTGCCAAATTGGGAAGCTGTGCAAACCAGGAGGTTAAAGGGCCTGTCTCTCCAAGTTGGGAGATTGATAGTAAGGCAGTTGGAAAGTCACACTGGAGCACCAGGAGAGGGACTATTCGTTGAGTTTTTGAAACCTTTCGTATTCACAGTGTGTACATTCTCTAGGTTTCCTGTACATGTTATAGCTGTAGTAATATTCCCTTCAACCTGGAGAGTTGGGACCCATGGAATGGGGGCCATGCATTATTGCTTGAAAGGGTCTGCATATGCTCACCCAATCTCACCAATCCTCTCAGTCCCAAGTGTCCAGCCTTATGCCACATCCAGCTGTCATTGTAGATAGGGTCTTTCCAGGTTTCCTCAGACACCCTGAAGGAATTGTAAAGAATTTCCCTGTTTTTTGGTTTTGCTTTGGAAATTCCTTTTTATAGTGTGTTTGAGCTGATTCTCGCTGCCATGTTTATGCCACTCTAGACACACTTGATTCCCTTATGGAGACATATCAATACATAGGTTTTAAGATTCTTACTCGTCAGATCTATTCCTCTGCGGGAAATATGGGGTTTTGAGTCTCTTTCACTGAGGAAGGTGTAGGTCTTGTCTATTCCAAAGTTGGTTTTTGGAACGGTCCCTGTGCTTATATCAAACTCTGGTTTTATGCATCACCCCACCTCTCCTTCCCCTTTAAGCAGGCATAAGAGTGTTTTCTAAATGTGAGACTCTGTTCTCTTTTCTAGCTCAGTTCATGTGTAGCCATGTTTACAGGATCTTCATAAGTGATATCTTATGATAAGTCTCTTTTTCTGTGTGACTTATTTCACTTAGAATCATCGTACCTGAATCCACTCACTTTGCTGCTACTGGTCTTATGACATTGATTTCATGGCTGAGGGATATTGCATCGTACGTAAGTACCACAATCTTTTGAACCATTTTTATATTTCTTGGGATAATTAAGGTGTACCCAAGTTGAGGTTCTTGTAGTCAGTGCAGCCCTAAATTTGGAGGTGGCTCTTTCTTATTGATTTTCAGTTTTCCCAAGGTATATTCCCTAGACTGGAAGTGGCCTTGGCTCTGTAGCTCTGTTGTTTACTTGTTTTAGGGAACACAATGCACTCCTCCAGTGAGGCAGTTGGCAATTTACATCCCGCCCATCAGCATAACAAGGCTCCCTGTTCTCCAGGGCCTGTCTTGCCTTTCTGGTTTTTACACATTTTGTGGTTGTCCCTTTTGACCGGTGGGAAGTGATACTTCTTTGTAGTGCAGATTTGCATTGCCCGCTTGCTTGCTTGGCCAAAAAGGACGTATGCGTTTTCTCCTGAATATATTCAGGAGAAAATGCATACGCCCTTTTTGGCCAAGTGCATCATTGTCGAAGTTGTGCCCCTCTTCCTGTGCTTCACAGGCGATTCCAATGTACCTCTTGAAATCTGTTTCCTGCTATTTTGCCTCGCTTTCAAGTCCGCCTCTTTGACTTCCCTCAACAGATTTTTGGATGATAGTTGTCCTTTATCACTGTGCTAGTTTGTGAATTGCTGTGCCCCTGAGCTCCATTTCTCAACTCCTTTTTTTGTGAGCTGCACGCAAGTCCAAAATTTTGGATCATGTCCTATACTGGTTCCCGGTGGGTGGCTGAGACTTTGGTTAATTCTTCTTCCTGCCGGGAAATTAGAGTGACATGTGCCCGTCCAAATGCCTAACAGCTACTCTCTCATGGGTTCTCCCTCGTCCCTTCCATCCTCTGCCAAATTGGGAACCTGTGCAAACCAGGAGGTTAAAGGGCCTGTCTCTCCAAGTTGGGAGATTGATAGTAAGGCAGTTGGAAAGTCAAACTGGAGCACCAGGAGAGGGACTATTCGTTGAGTTTTTGAAACCTTTCGTATTCACAGTGTGTACATTCTCTAGGTTTCCTGTACATGTTATAGCTGTAGTAATATTCCCTTCAACCTGGAGAGTTGGGACCCATGGAATGGGGGCCATGCATTATTGCTTGAAAGGGTCTGCATATGCTCACCCAATCTCACCAATCCTCTCAGTCCCAAGTGTCCAGCCTTATGCCACATCCAGCTGTCATTGTAGATAGGGTCTTTCCAGGTTTCCTCAGACACCCTGAAGGAATTGTAAAGAATTTCCCTGTTTTTTGGTTTTGCTTTGGAAATTCCTTTTTATAGTGTGTTTGAGCTGATTCTCGCTGCCATGTTTATGCCACTCTAGACACACTTGATTCCCTTATGGAGACATATCAATACATAGGTTTTAAGATTCTTACTCGTCAGATCTATTCCTCTGCGGGAAATATGGGGTTTTGAGTCTCTTTCACTGAGGAAGGTGTAGGTCTTGTCTATTCCAAAGTTGGTTTTTGGAACGGTCCCTGTGCTTATATCAAACTCTGGTTTTATGCATCACCCCACCTCTCCTTCCCCTTTAAGCAGGCATAAGAGTGTTTTCTAAATGTGAGACTCTGTTCTCTTTCCTAGCTCAGTTCATGTGTAGCCATGTTTACAGGATCTTCATAAGTGATATCTTATGATAAGTCTCTTTTTCTGTGTGACTTATTTCACTTAGAATCATCGTACCTGAATCCACTCACTTTGCTGCTACTGGTCTTATGACATTGATTTCATGGCTGAGAGATATTGCATCGTACGTAAGTACCACAATCTTTTGAACCATTTTTATATTTCTTGGGATATTTAAGGTGTACCCAAGTTGAGGTTCTTGTAGTCAGTGCAGCCCTAAATTTGGAGGTGGCTCTTTCTTATTGATTTTCAGTTTTCCCAAAGTATATTCCCTAGACTGGAAGTGGCCTTGGCTCTGTAGCTCTGTTGTTTACTTGTTTTAGGGAACACAATGCACTCCTCCAGTGAGGCAGTTGGCAATTTACATCCCGCCCATCAGCATAACAAGGCTCCCTGTTCTCCAGGGCCTGTCTTGCCTTTCTGGTTTTTACACATTTTGTGGTTGTCCCTTTTGACCGGTGGGAAGTGATACTTCTTTGTAGTGCAGATTTGCATTGCCCGCTTGCTTGCTTGGCCAAAAAGGACGTATGCGTTTTCTCCTGAATATATTCAGGAGAAAATGCATACGCCCTTTTTGGCCAAGTGCATCATTGTCGAAGTTGTGCCCCTCTTCCTGTGCTTCACAGGCGATTCCAACGTACCTCTTGAAATCTGTTTCCTGCTATTTTGCCTCGCTTTCAAGTCCGCCTCGTTGACTTCCCTCAACAGATTTTTGGATGATAGTTGTCCTTTATCACTGTGCTAGTTTGTGAATTGCTGTGCCCCTGAGCTCCATTTCTCAACTCCTTTTTTTGTGAGCTGAACGCAAGTCCAAAATTTTGGATCATGTCCTATACTGGTTCCCGGTGGGTGGCTGAGACTTTGGTTAATTCTTCTTCCTGCCTGGAAATTAGAGTGACATGTGCCCGTCCAAATGCCTAACAGCTACTCTCTCATGGGTTCTCCCTCGTCCCTTCCATCCTCTGCCAAATTGGGAACCTGTGCAAACCAGGAGGTTAAAGGGCCTGTCTCTCCAAGTTGGGAGATTGATAGTAAGGCAGTTGGAAAGTCAAACTGGAGCACCAGGAGAGGGACTATTCGTTGAGTTTTTGAAACCTTTCGTATTCACAGTGTGTACATTCTCTAGGTTTCCTGTACATGTTATAGCTGTAGTAATATTCCCTTCAACCTGGAGAGTTGGGACCCATGGAATGGGGGCCATGCATTATTGCTTTAAAGGGTCTGCATATGCTCACCCAATCTCACCAATCCTCTCAGTCCCAAGTGTCCAGCCTTATGCCACATCCAGCTGTCATTGTAGATAGGGTCTTTCCAGGTTTCCTCAGACACCCTGAAGGAATTGTAAAGAATTTCGCTGTTTTTTGGTTTTGCATTGGAAATTCCTTTTTATAGTGTGTTTGAGCTGATTCTCGCTGCCATGTTTATGCCACTCTAGACACACTTGATTCCCTTATGGAGACATATCAATACATAGGTTTTAAGGTTCTTACTCGTCAGATCTATTCCTCTGCGGGAAATATGGGGTTTTGAGTCTCTTTCACTGAGGAAGGTGTAGGTCTTGTCTATTCCAAAGTTGGTTTTTGGAACGGTCCCTGTGCTTATATCAAACTCTGGTTTTATGCATCACCCCACCTCTCCTTCCCCTTTAAGCAGGCATAAGAGTGTTTTCTAAATGTGAGACTCTGTTCTCTTTCCTAGCTCAGTTCATGTGTAGCCATGTTTACAGGATCTTCATAAGTGATATCTTATGATAAGTCTCTTTTTCTGTGTGACTTATTTCACTTAGAATCATCGTACCTGAATCCACTCACTTTGCTGCTACTGGTCTTATGACATTGATTTCATGGCTGAGAGATATTGCATCGTACGTAAGTACCACAATCTTTTGAACCATTTTTATATTTCTTGGGATATTTAAGGTGTACCCAAGTTGAGGTTCTTGTAGTCAGTGCAGCCCTAAATTTGGAGGTGGCTCTTTCTTATTGATTTTCAGTTTTCCCAAAGTATATTCCCTAGACTGGAAGTGGCCTTGGCTCTGTAGCTCTGTTGTTTACTTGTTTTAGGGAACACAATGCACTCCTCCAGTGAGGCAGTTGGCAATTTACATCCCGCCCATCAGCATAACAAGGCTCCCTGTTCTCCAGGGCCTGTCTTGCCTTTCTGGTTTTTACACATTTTGTGGATGTCCCTTTTGACCGGTGGGAAGTGATACTTCTTTGTAGTGCAGATTTGCATTGCTCGCTTGCTTGCTTGGCCAAAAAGGGCGTATGCGTTTTCTCCTGAATATATTCAGGAGAAAACGCATACGCCCTTTTTGGCCAAGTGCATCATTGTCGAAGTTGTGCCCCTCTTCCTGTGCTTTACAGGCGATTCCAACGTACCTGTTGAAATCTGTTTCCTGCTATTTTGCCTCGCTTTCAAGTCCGCCTCGTTGACTTCCCTCAATAGATTTTTGGACGATAGTTGTCCTTTATCACTCTGTCAGTTTGTGAATTGCTGTGCCCCTGAGCTCCATTTCTCAACTCGTTTTTTGTGAGCTGAACGCAAGTCCAACATTTTGGATCATGTCCTATACTGGTTCCCGGTGGGTGCCTGAGACTTTGGTTAATTCTTCTTCCTGCCGGGAAATTAGAGTGACATGTGCCCGTCCAAATGCCTAACAGCTACTCTCTCATGGGTTCTCCCTCGTCCCTTCCATCCTCTGCCAAATTGGGAAGCTGTGCAAACCAGGAGGTTAAAGGGCCTGTCTCTCCAAGTTGGGAGATTGATAGTAAGGCAGTTGGAAAGTCACACTGGAGCACCAGGAGAGGGACTATTCGTTGAGTTTTTGAAACCTTTCGTATTCACAGTGTGTACATTCTCTAGGTTTCCTGTACATGTTATAGCTGTAGTAATATTCCCTTCAACCTGGAGAGTTGGGACCCATGGAATGGGGGCCATGCATTATTGCTTTAAAGGGTCTGCATATGCTCACCCAATCTCACCAATCCTCTCAGTCCCAAGTGTCCAGCCTTATGCCACATCCAGCTGTCATTGTAGATAGGGTCTTTCCAGGTTTCCTCAGACACCCTGAAGGAATTGTAAAGAATTTCCCTGTTTTTTGGTTTTGCTTTGGAAATTCCTTTTTATAGTGTGTTTGAGCTGATTCTCGCTGCCATGTTTATGCCACTCTAGACACACTTGATTCCCTTATGGAGACATATCAATACATAGGTTTTAAGATTCTTACTCGTCAGATCTATTCCTCTGCGGGAAATATGGGGTTTTGAGTCTCTTTCACTGAGGAAGGTGTAGGTCTTGTCTATTCCAAAGTTGGTTTTTGGAACGGTCCCTGTGCTTATATCAAACTCTGGTTTTATGCATCACCCCACCTCTCCTTCCCCTTTAAGCAGGCATAAGAGTGTTTTCTAAATGTGAGACTCTGTTCTCTTTTCTAGCTCAGTTCATGTGTAGCCATGTTTACAGGATCTTCATAAGTGATATCTTATGATAAGTCTCTTTTTCTGTGTGACTTATTTCACTTAGAATCATCGTACCTGAATCCACTCACTTTGCTGCTACTGGTCTTATGACATTGATTTCATGGCTGAGGGATATTGCATCGTACGTAAGTACCACAATCTTTTGAACCATTTTTATATTTCTTGGGATAATTAAGGTGTACCCAAGTTGAGGTTCTTGTAGTCAGTGCAGCCCTAAATTTGGAGGTGGCTCTTTCTTATTGATTTTCAGTTTTCCCAAGGTATATTCCCTAGACTGGAAGTGGCCTTGGCTCTGTAGCTCTGTTGTTTACTTGTTTTAGGGAACACAATGCACTCCTCCAGTGAGGCAGTTGGCAATTTACATCCCGCCCATCAGCATAACAAGGCTCCCTGTTCTCCAGGGCCTGTCTTGCCTTTCTGGTTTTTACACATTTTGTGGTTGTCCCTTTTGACCGGTGGGAAGTGATACTTCTTTGTAGTGCAGATTTGCATTGCCCGCTTGCTTGCTTGGCCAAAAAGGACGTATGCGTTTTCTCCTGAATATATTCAGGAGAAAATGCATACGCCCTTTTTGGCCAAGTGCATCATTGTCGAAGTTGTGCCCCTCTTCCTGTGCTTCACAGGCGATTCCAATGTACCTCTTGAAATCTGTTTCCTGCTATTTTGCCTCGCTTTCAAGTCCGCCTCTTTGACTTCCCTCAACAGATTTTTGGATGATAGTTGTCCTTTATCACTGTGCTAGTTTGTGAATTGCTGTGCCCCTGAGCTCCATTTCTCAACTCCTTTTTTTGTGAGCTGCACGCAAGTCCAAAATTTTGGATCATGTCCTATACTGGTTCCCGGTGGGTGGCTGAGACTTTGGTTAATTCTTCTTCCTGCCGGGAAATTAGAGTGACATGTGCCCGTCCAAATGCCTAACAGCTACTCTCTCATGGGTTCTCCCTCGTCCCTTCCATCCTCTGCCAAATTGGGAACCTGTGCAAACCAGGAGGTTAAAGGGCCTGTCTCTCCAAGTTGGGAGATTGATAGTAAGGCAGTTGGAAAGTCAAACTGGAGCACCAGGAGAGGGACTATTCGTTGAGTTTTTGAAACCTTTCGTATTCACAGTGTGTACATTCTCTAGGTTTCCTGTACATGTTATAGCTGTAGTAATATTCCCTTCAACCTGGAGAGTTGGGACCCATGGAATGGGGGCCATGCATTATTGCTTGAAAGGGTCTGCATATGCTCACCCAATCTCACCAATCCTCTCAGTCCCAAGTGTCCAGCCTTATGCCACATCCAGCTGTCATTGTAGATAGGGTCTTTCCAGGTTTCCTCAGACACCCTGAAGGAATTGTAAAGAATTTCCCTGTTTTTTGGTTTTGCTTTGGAAATTCCTTTTTATAGTGTGTTTGAGCTGATTCTCGCTGCCATGTTTATGCCACTCTAGACACACTTGATTCCCTTATGGAGACATATCAATACATAGGTTTTAAGATTCTTACTCGTCAGATCTATTCCTCTGCGGGAAATATGGGGTTTTGAGTCTCTTTCACTGAGGAAGGTGTAGGTCTTGTCTATTCCAAAGTTGGTTTTTGGAACGGTCCCTGTGCTTATATCAAACTCTGGTTTTATGCATCACCCCACCTCTCCTTCCCCTTTAAGCAGGCATAAGAGTGTTTTCTAAATGTGAGACTCTGTTCTCTTTCCTAGCTCAGTTCATGTGTAGCCATGTTTACAGGATCTTCATAAGTGATATCTTATGATAAGTCTCTTTTTCTGTGTGACTTATTTCACTTAGAATCATCGTACCTGAATCCACTCACTTTGCTGCTACTGGTCTTATGACATTGATTTCATGGCTGAGAGATATTGCATCGTACGTAAGTACCACAATCTTTTGAACCATTTTTATATTTCTTGGGATATTTAAGGTGTACCCAAGTTGAGGTTCTTGTAGTCAGTGCAGCCCTAAATTTGGAGGTGGCTCTTTCTTATTGATTTTCAGTTTTCCCAAAGTATATTCCCTAGACTGGAAGTGGCCTTGGCTCTGTAGCTCTGTTGTTTACTTGTTTTAGGGAACACAATGCACTCCTCCAGTGAGGCAGTTGGCAATTTACATCCCGCCCATCAGCATAACAAGGCTCCCTGTTCTCCAGGGCCTGTCTTGCCTTTCTGGTTTTTACACATTTTGTGGATGTCCCTTTTGACCGGTGGGAAGTGATACTTCTTTGTAGTGCAGATTTGCATTGCCCGCTTGCTTGCTTGGCCAAAAAGGGCGTATGCGTTTTCTCCTGAATATATTCAGGAGAAAACGCATACGCCCTTTTTGGCCAAGTGCATCATTGTCGAAGTTGTGCCCCTCTTCCTGTGCTTTACAGGCGATTCCAACGTACCTGTTGAAATCTGTTTCCTGCTATTTTGCCTCGCTTTCAAGTCCGCCTCGTTGACTTCCCTCAATAGATTTTTGGACGATAGTTGTCCTTTATCACTCTGCCAGTTTGTGAATTGCTGTGCCCCTGAGCTCCATTTCTCAACTCGTTTTTTGTGAGCTGAACGCAAGTCCAACATTTTGGATCATGTCCTATACTGCTTCCCGGTGGGTGGCTGAGACTTTGGTTAATTCTTCTTCCTGCCGGGAAATTAGAGTGACATGTGCCTGTCCAAATGCCTAACAGCTACTCTCTCATGGGTTCTCCCTCGTCCCTTCCATCCTCTGCCAAATTGGGAACCTGTGCAAACCAGTAGCTTAAAGGGCCTGTCTCTCCAAGTTGGGAGATTGATAGTAAGGCAGTTGGAAAGTCACACTGGAGCACCAGGAGAGGGACTATTCGTTGAGTTTTTGAAACCTTTCGTATTCACAGTGTGTACATTCTCTAGGTTTCCTGTACATGTTATAGCTGTAGTAATATTCCCTTCAACCTGGAGAGTTGGGACCCATGGAATGGGGTCCATGAATTATTGCTTTAAAGGGTCTGAATATGCTCACCCAATCTCACCAATCCTCTCAGTCCCAAGTGTCCAGCCTTATGCCACATCCAGCTGTCATTGTAGATAGGGTCTTTCCAGGTTTCCTCAGACACCCTGAAGGAATTGTAAAGAATTTCCCTGTTTTTTGGTTTTGCTTTGGAAATTCCTTTTTATAGTGTGTTTGAGCTGATTCTCGCTGCCATGTTTATGCCACTCTAGACACACTTGATTCCCTTATGGAGACATATCAATACATAGGTTTTAAGATTCTTACTCGTCAGATCTATTCCTCTGCGGGAAATATGGGGTTTTGAGTCTCTTTCACTGAGGAAGGTGTAGGTCTTGTCTATTCCAAAGTTGGTTTTTGGAACGGTCCCTGTGCTTATATCAAACTCTGGTTTTATGCATCACCCCACCTCTCCTTCCCGTTTAAGCAGGCATAAGAGTGTTTTCTAAATGTGAGACTCTGTTCTCTTTCCTAGCTTAGTTCATGTGTAGCCATGTTTACAGGACCTTCATAAGTGATATCTTATGATAAGTCTCTTTTTCTGTGTGACTTATTTCACTTAGAATCATCGTACCTGAATCCACTCACTTTGCTGCTACTGGTCTTATGACATTGATTTCATGGCTGAGAGATATTGCATCGTACGTAAGTACCACAATCTTTTGAACCATTTTTATATTTCTTGGGATATTTAAGGTGTACCCAAGTTGAGGTTCTTGTAGTCAGTGCAGCCCTAAATTTGGAGGTGGCTCTTTCTTATTGATTTTCAGTTTTCCCAAGGTATATTCCCTAGACTGGAAGTGGCCTTGGCTCTGTAGCTCTGTTGTTTACTTGTTTTAGGGAACACAATGCACTCCTCCAGTGAGGCAGTTGGCAATTTACATCCCGCCCATCAGCATAACAAGGCTCCCTGTTCTCCAGGGCCTGTCTTGCCTTTCTGGTTTTTACACATTTTGTGGATGTCCCTTTTGACTGGTGGGAAGTGATACTTCATTGTAGTGCAGATTTGCATTGCCCGCTTGCTTGCTTGGCCAAAAAGGGCGTATGCGTTTTCTCCTGAATATATTCAGGAGAAAACGCATACACCCTTTTTGGCCAAGTGCATCATTGTCGAAGTTGTGCCCCTCTTCCTGTGCTTTACAGGCGATTCCAACGTACCTTTGAAATCTGTTTCCTGCTATTTTGCCTTGCTTTCAAGTCCGCCTCGTTGACTTCCCTCAATAGATTTTTGGACGATAGTTGTCCTTTATCACTCTGCCAGTTTGTGAATTGCTGTGCCCCTGAGCTCCATTTCTCAACTCGTTTTTTGTGAGCTGAACGCAAGTCCAACATTTTGGATCATGTCCTATACTGGTTCCCGGTGGGTGGCTGAGACTTTGGTTAATTCTTCTTCCTGCCGGGAAATTAGAGTGACATGTGCCCGTCCAAATGCCTAACAGCTACTCTCTCATGGGTTCTCCCTCGTCCCTTCCATCCTCTGCCAAATTGGGAACCTGTGCAAACCAGGAGCTTAAATGGCCTGTCTCTCCAAGTTGGGAGATTGATAGTAAGGCAGTTGGAAAGTCACACTGGAGCACCAGGAGAGGGACTATTCGTTGAATTTTTGAAACCTTTCGTATTCACAGTGTGTACATTCTCTAGGTTTCCTGTACATGTTATAGCTGTAGTAATATTCCCTTCAACCTGGAGAGTTGGGACCTATGGAATGGGGGCCATGCATTATTGCTTTAAAGGGTCTGCATATGCTCACCCAATCTCACCAATCCTCTCAGTCCCAAGTGTCCAGCCTTATGCCACATCCAGCTGTCATTGTAGATAGGGTCTTTCCAGGTTTCCTCAGACACCCTGAAGGAATTGTAAAGAATTTCCCTGTTTTTTGGTTTTGCTTTGGAAATTCCTTTTTATAGTGTGTTTGAGCTGATTCTCGCTGCCATGTTTATGCCACTCTAGACACACTTGATTCCCTTATGGAGACATATCAATACATAGGTTTTAAGATTCTTACTCGTCAGATCTATTCCTCTGCGGGAAATATGGGGTTTTGAGTCTCTTTCACTGAGGAAGGTGTAGGTCTTGTCTATTCCAAAGTTGGTTTTTGGAACGGTCCCTGTGCTTATATCAAACTCTGGTTTTATGCATCACCCCACCTCTCCTTCCCGTTTAAGCAGGCATAAGAGTGTTTTCTAAATGTGAGACTCTGTTCTCTTTCCTAGCTTAGTTCATGTGTAGCCATGTTTACAGGACCTTCATAAGTGATATCTTATGATAAGTCTCTTTTTCTGTGTGACTTATTTCACTTAGAATCATCGTACCTGAATCCACTCACTTTGCTGCTACTGGTCTTATGACATTGATTTCATGGCTGAGAGATATTGCATCGTACGTAAGTACCACAATCTTTTGAACCATTTTTATATTTCTTGGGATATTTAAGGTGTACCCAAGTTGAGGTTCTTGTAGTCAGTGCAGCCCTAAATTTGGAGGTGGCTCTTTCTTATTGATTTTCAGTTTTCCCAAGGTATATTCCCTAGACTGGAAGTGGCCTTGGCTCTGTAGCTCTGTTGTTTACTTGTTTTAGGGAACACAATGCACTCCTCCAGTGAGGCAGTTGGCAATTTACATCCCGCCCATCAGCATAACAAGGCTCCCTGTTCTCCAGGGCCTGTCTTGCCTTTCTGGTTTTTACACATTTTGTGGATGTCCCTTTTGACTGGTGGGAAGTGATACTTCATTGTAGTGCAGATTTGCATTGCCCGCTTGCTTGCTTGGCCAAAAAGGGCGTATGCGTTTTCTCCTGAATATATTCAGGAGAAAACGCATACACCCTTTTTGGCCAAGTGCATCATTGTCGAAGTTGTGCCCCTCTTCCTGTGCTTTACAGGCGATTCCAACGTACCTTTGAAATCTGTTTCCTGCTATTTTGCCTTGCTTTCAAGTCCGCCTCGTTGACTTCCCTCAATAGATTTTTGGACGATAGTTGTCCTTTATCACTCTGCCAGTTTGTGAATTGCTGTGCCCCTGAGCTCCATTTCTCAACTCGTTTTTTGTGAGCTGAACGCAAGTCCAACATTTTGGATCATGTCCTATACTGGTTCCCGGTGGGTGGCTGAGACTTTGGTTAATTCTTCTTCCTGCCGGGAAATTAGAGTGACATGTGCCCGTCCAAATGCCTAACAGCTACTCTCTCATGGGTTCTCCCTCGTCCCTTCCATCCTCTGCCAAATTGGGAACCTGTGCAAACCAGGAGCTTAAATGGCCTGTCTCTCCAAGTTGGGAGATTGATAGTAAGGCAGTTGGAAAGTCACACTGGAGCACCAGGAGAGGGACTATTCGTTGAATTTTTGAAACCTTTCGTATTCACAGTGTGTACATTCTCTAGGTTTCCTGTACATGTTATAGCTGTAGTAATATTCCCTTCAACCTGGAGAGTTGGGACCTATGGAATGGGGGCCATGCATTATTGCTTTAAAGGGTCTGCATATGCTCACCCAATCTCACCAATCCTCTCAGTCCCAAGTGTCCAGCCTTATGCCACATCCAGCTGTCATTGTAGATAGGGTCTTTCCAGGTTTCCTCAGACACCCTGAAGGAATTGTAAAGAATTTCCCTGTTTTTTGGTTTTGCTTTGGAAATTCCTTTTTATAGTGTGTTTGAGCTGATTCTCGCTGCCATGTTTATGCCACTCTAGACACACTTGATTCCCTTATGGAGACATATCAATACATAGGTTTTAAGATTCTTACTCGTCAGATCTATTCCTCTGCGGGAAATATGGGGTTTTGAGTCTCTTTCACTGAGGAAGGTGTAGGTCTTGTCTATTCCAAAGTTTGTTTTTGGAACGGTCCCTGTGCTTATATCAAACTCTGGTTTTATGCATCATCCCACCTCTCCTTCCCCTTTAAGCAGGCATAAGAGTGTTTTCTAAATGTGAGACTCTGTTCTCTTTCCTAGCTCAGTTCATGTGTAGCCATGTTTACAGGATCTTCATAAGTGATATCTTATGATAAGTTTCTTTTTCTGTGTGACTTATTTCACTTAGAATCATCGTACCTGAATCCACTCACTTTGCTGCTACTGGTCTTATGACATTGATTTCATGGCTGAGGAATATTGCATCATACGTAAGTACCACAATCTTTTGAACCATTTTTATATTTCTTGGGATATTTAAGGTGTACCCAAGTTGAGGTTCTTGTAGTCAGTGCAGCCCTAAATTTGGAGGTGGCTCTTTCTTATTGATTTTCAGTTTTCCCAAGGTATATTCCCTAGACTGGAAGTGGCCTTGGCTCTGTAGCTCTGTTGTTTACTTGTTTTAGGGAACACAATGCACTCCTCCAGTGAGGCAGTTGGCAATTTACATCCCGCCCATCAGCATAACAAGGCTCCCTGTTCTCCAGGGCCTGTCTTGCCTTTCTGGTTTTTACACATTTTGTGGATGTCCCTTTTGACCGGTGGGAAGTGATACTTCTTTGTAGTGCAGATTTGCATTGCCCGCTTGCTTGCTTGGCCAAAAAGGGCGTATGCGTTTTCTCCTGAATATATTCAGGAGAAAACGCATACGCCCTTTTTGGCCAAGTGCATCATTGTCGAAGTTGTGCCCCTCTTCCTGTGCTTTACAGGCGATTCCAACGTACCTGTTGAAATCTGTTTCCTGCTATTTTGCCTCGCTTTCAAGTCCGCCTCGTTGACTTCCGTCAATAGATTTTTGGATGATAGTTGTCCTTTATCACTCTGCCAGTATGTGAATTGCTGTGCCCCTGAGCTCCATTTCTCAACTCGTTTTTTGTGAGCTGAACGCAAGTCCAACATTTTGGATCATGTCCTATACTGGTTCCCGGTGGGTGGCTGAGACTTTGGTTAATTCTTCTTCCTGCCGGGGAATTAGAGTGACATGTGCCTGTCCAAATGCCTAACAGCTACTCTCTCATGGGTTCTCCCTCGTCCCTTCCATCCTCTGCCAAATTGGGAACCTGTGCAAACCAGGAGCTTAAATGGCCTGTCTCTCCAAGTTGGGAGATTGATAGTAAGGCAGTTGGAAAGTCAAACTGGAGCACCAGGAGAGGGAGTATTCGTTGAGTTTTAGAAACCTTTCGTATTCACAGTGTGTACATTCTCTAGGTTTCCTGTACATGTTATAGCTGTAGTAATATTCCCTTCAACCTGGAGAGTTGGGACCCATGGAATGGGGGCCATGCATTATTGCTTTAAAGGGTCTGCATATGCTCACCCAATCTCACCAATCCTCTCAGTCCCAAGTGTCCAGCCTTATGCCACATCCAGCTGTCATTGTAGATAGGGTCTTTCCAGGTTTCCTCAGACACCCTGAAGGAATTGTAAAGAATTTCCCTGTTTTTTGGTTTTGCTTTGGAAATTCCTTTTTATAGTGTGTTTGAGCTGATTCTCGCTGCCATGTTTATGCCACTCTAGACACACTTGATTCCCTTATGGAGACATATCAATACATAGGTTTTAAGATTCTTACTTGTCAGATCTATTCCTCTGCGGGAAATATGGGGTTTTGAGTCTCTTTCACTGAGGAAGGTGTAGGTCTTGTCTATTCCAAAGTTGGTTTTTGGAACGGTCCGTGTGCTTATATCAAACTCTGGTTTTATGCATCACCCCACCTCTCCTTCCCCTTAAAGCAGGCATAAGAGTGTTTTCTAAATGTGAGACTCTGTTCTCTTTCCTAGCTCAGTTCATGTGTAGCCATGTTTACAGGATCTTCATAAGTGATATCTTATGATAAGTTTCTTTTTCTGTGTGACTTATTTCACTTAGAATCATCGTACCTGAATCCACTCACTTTGCTGCTACTGGTCTTATGACATTGATTTCATGGCTGAGAGATATTGCATCGTACGTAAGTACCACAATCTTTTGAACCATTTTTATATTTCTTGGGATATTTAAGGTGTACCCAAGTTGAGGGTCTTGTAGTCAGTGCAGCCCTAAATTTGGAGGTGGCTCTTTCTTATTGATTTTCAGTTTTCCCAAAGTATATTCCCTAGACTGGAAGTGGCCTTGGCTCTGTAGCTCTGTTGTTTACTTGTTTTAGGGAACACAATGCACTCCTCCAGTGAGGCAGTTGGCAATTTACATCCCGCCCATCAGCATAACAAGGCTCCCTGTTCTCCAGGGCCTGTCTTGCCTTTCTGGTTTTTACACATTTTGTGGATGTCCCTTTTGACCGGTGGGAAGTGATACTTCTTTGTAGTGCAGATTTGCATTGCCCGCTTGCTTGCTTGGCCAAAAAGGGCGTATGCGTTTTCTCCTGAATATATTCAGGAGAAAACGCATACGCCCTTTTTGGCCAAGTGCATCATTGTCGAAGTTGTGCCCCTCTTCCTGTGCTTTACAGGCGATTCCAACGTACCTGTTGAAATCTGTTTCCTGCTATTTTGCCTCGCTTTCAAGTTCGCCTCGTTGACTTCCGTCAATAGATTTTTGGACGATAGTTGTCCTTTATCACTCTGCCAGTTTGTGAATTGCTGTGCCCCTGAGCTCCATTTCTCAACTCGTTTTTTGTGAGCTGAACGCAAGTCCAACATTTTGGATCATGTCCTATACTGGTTCCCGGTGGGTGGCTGAGACTTTGGTTAATTCTTCTTCCTGCCGGGAAATTAGAGTGACATGTGCCCGTCCAAATGTCTAACAGCTACTCTCTCATGGGTTCTTCCTCGTCCCTTCCATCCTCTGCCAAATTGGGCAGCTGTGCAATCAGGAGGTTAAAGGGCCTGTCTCTCCAAGTTGGGAGATTGATAGTAAGGCAGTTGGAAAGTCAAACTGGAGCACCAGGAGAGGGAGTATTCGTTGAGTTTTTGAAACCTTTCGTATTCACAGTGTGTACATTCTCTAGGTTTCCTGTACATGTTATAGCTGTAGTAATATTCCCTTCAACCTGGAGAGTTGGGACCCATGGAATGGGGGCCATGCATTATTGCTTTAAAGGGTCTGCATATGCTCACCCAATCTCATCAATCCTCTCAGTCCCAAGTGTCCAGCCTTATGCCACATCCAGCTGTCATTGTAGATAGGGTCTTTCCAGGTTTCCTCAGACACCCTGAAGGAATTGTAAAGAATTTCCCTGTTTTTTGGTTTTGCTTTGGAAATTCCTTTTTATAGTGTGTTTGAGCTGATTCTCGCTGCCATGTTTATGCCACTCTAGACACACTTGATTCCCTTATGGAGACATATCAATACATAGGTTTTAAGATTCTTACTAGTCAGATATATTCCTCTGCGGGAAATATGGGGTTTTGAGTCTCTTTCACTGAGGAAGGTGTAGGTCTTGTCTATTCCAAAGTTGGTTTTTGGAACGGTCCCTGTGCTTATATCAAACTCTGGTTTTATGCATCATCCCACCTCTCCTTCCCCTTTATGCAGGCATAAGAGTGTTTTCTAAATGTGAGACTCTGTTCTCTTTCCTAGCTCAGTTCATGTGTAGCCATGTTTACAGGATCTTCATAAGTGATATCTTATGATAAGTTTCTTTTTCTGTGTGACTTATTTCACTTAGAATCATCGTACCTGAATCCACTCACTTTGCTGCTACTGGTCTTATGACATTGATTTCATGGCTGAGGGATATTGCATCGTACGTAAGTACCACAATCTTTTGAACCATTTTTATATTTCCTGGGATATTTAAGGTGTACCCAAGTTGAGGTTCTTGTAGTCAGTGCAGCCCTAAATTTGGAGGTGGCTCTTTCTTATTGATTTTCAGTTTTCCCAAGGTATATTCCCTAGACTGGAAGTGGCCTTGGCTCTGTACCTCTGTTGTTTACTGGTTTTAGGGAACACAATGCACTCCTCCAGTGAGGCAGTTGGCAATTTACATCCCGCCCATCAGCATAACAAGGCTCCCTGTTCTCCAGGGCCTGTCTTGCCTTTCTGGTTTTTACACATTTTGTGGATGTCCCTTTTGACCGGTGGGAAGTGATACTTCTTTGTAGTGCAGATTTGCATTGCCCGCTTGCTTGCTTGGCCAAAAAGGGCGTATGCATTTTCTCCTGAATATATTCAGGAGAAAACGCATACGCCCTTTTTGGCCAAGTGCATCATTGTCGAAGTTGTGCCCCTCTTCCTGTGCTTTACAGGCGATTCCAACGTACCTTTGAAATCTGTTTCCTGCTATTTTGCCTTGCTTTCAAGTCCGCCTCGTTGACTTCCCTCAATAGATTTTTGGACGATAGTTGTCCTTTATCACTCTGCCAGTTTGTGAATTGCTGTGCCCCTGAGCTCCATTTCTCAACTCGTTTTTTGTGAGCTGAACGCAAGTCCAACATTTTGGATCATGTCCTATACTGGTTCCCGGTGGGTGGCTGAGACTTTGGTTAATTCTTCTTCCTGCCGGGAAATTAGAGTGACATGTGCCCGTCCAAATGCCTAACAGCTACTCTCTCATGGGTTCTCCCTCGTCCCTTCCATCCTCTGCCAAATTGGGAACCTGTGCAAACCAGGAGCTTAAATGGCCTGTCTCTCCAAGTTGGGAGATTGATAGTAAGGCAGTTGGAAAGTCACACTGGAGCACCAGGAGAGGGACTATTCGTTGAATTTTTGAAACCTTTCGTATTCACAGTGTGTACATTCTCTAGGTTTCCTGTACATGTTATAGCTGTAGTAATATTCCCTTCAACCTGGAGAGTTGGGACCTATGGAATGGGGGCCATGCATTATTGCTTTAAAGGGTCTGCATATGCTCACCCAATCTCACCAATCCTCTCAGTCCCAAGTGTCCAGCCTTATGCCACATCCAGCTGTCATTGTAGATAGGGTCTTTCCAGGTTTCCTCAGACACCCTGAAGGAATTGTAAAGAATTTCCCTGTTTTTTGGTTTTGCTTTGGAAATTCCTTTTTATAGTGTGTTTGAGCTGATTCTCGCTGCCATGTTTATGCCACTCTAGACACACTTGATTCCCTTATGGAGACCTATCAATACATAGGTTTTAAGATTCTTACTCGTCAGATCTATTCCTCTGCGGGAAATATGGGGTTTTGAGTCTCTTTCACTGAGGAAGGTGTAGGTCTTGTCTATTCCAAAGTTTGTTTTTGGAACGGTCCCTGTGCTTATATCAAACTCTGGTTTTATGCATCATCCCACCTCTCCTTCCCCTTTAAGCAGGCATAAGAGTGTTTTCTAAATGTGAGACTCTGTTCTCTTTCCTAGCTCAGTTCATGTGTAGCCATGTTTACAGGATCTTCATAAGTGATATCTTATGATAAGTTTCTTTTTCTGTGTGACTTATTTCACTTAGAATCATCGTACCTGAATCCACTCACTTTGCTGCTACTGGTCTTATGACATTGATTTCATGGCTGAGGAATATTGCATCATACGTAAGTACCACAATCTTTTGAACCATTTTTATATTTCTTGGGATATTTAAGGTGTACCCAAGTTGAGGTTCTTGTAGTCAGTGCAGCCCTAAATTTGGAGGTGGCTCTTTCTTATTGATTTTCAGTTTTCCCAAGGTATATTCCCTAGACTGGAAGTGGCCTTGGCTCTGTAGCTCTGTTGTTTACTTGTTTTAGGGAACACAATGCACTCCTCCAGTGAGGCAGTTGGCAATTTACATCCCGCCCATCAGCATAACAAGGCTCCCTGTTCTCCAGGGCCTGTCTTGCCTTTCTGGTTTTTACACATTTTGTGGATGTCCCTTTTGACCGGTGGGAAGTGATACTTCTTTGTAGTGCAGATTTGCATTGCCCGCTTGCTTGCTTGGCCAAAAAGGGCGTATGCGTTTTCTCCTGAATATATTCAGGAGAAAACGCATACGCCCTTTTTGGCCAAGTGCATCATTGTCGAAGTTGTGCCCCTCTTCCTGTGCTTTACAGGCGATTCCAACGTACCTGTTGAAATCTGTTTCCTGCTATTTTGCCTCGCTTTCAAGTCCGCCTCGTTGACTTCCGTCAATAGATTTTTGGATGATAGTTGTCCTTTATCACTCTGCCAGTATGTGAATTGCTGTGCCCCTGAGCTCCATTTCTCAACTCGTTTTTTGTGAGCTGAACGCAAGTCCAACATTTTGGATCATGTCCTATACTGGTTCCCGGTGGGTGGCTGAGACTTTGGTTAATTCTTCTTCCTGCCGGGGAATTAGAGTGACATGTGCCTGTCCAAATGCCTAACAGCTACTCTCTCATGGGTTCTCCCTCGTCCCTTCCATCCTCTGCCAAATTGGGAACCTGTGCAAACCAGGAGCTTAAATGGCCTGTCTCTCCAAGTTGGGAGATTGATAGTAAGGCAGTTGGAAAGTCAAACTGGAGCACCAGGAGAGGGAGTATTCGTTGAGTTTTAGAAACCTTTCGTATTCACAGTGTGTACATTCTCTAGGTTTCCTGTACATGTTATAGCTGTAGTAATATTCCCTTCAACCTGGAGAGTTGGGACCCATGGAATGGGGGCCATGCATTATTGCTTTAAAGGGTCTGCATATGCTCACCCAATCTCACCAATCCTCTCAGTCCCAAGTGTCCAGCCTTATGCCACATCCAGCTGTCATTGTAGATAGGGTCTTTCCAGGTTTCCTCAGACACCCTGAAGGAATTGTAAAGAATTTCCCTGTTTTTTGGTTTTGCTTTGGAAATTCCTTTTTATAGTGTGTTTGAGCTGATTCTCGCTGCCATGTTTATGCCACTCTAGACACACTTGATTCCCTTATGGAGACATATCAATACATAGGTTTTAAGATTCTTACTTGTCAGATCTATTCCTCTGCGGGAAATATGGGGTTTTGAGTCTCTTTCACTGAGGAAGGTGTAGGTCTTGTCTATTCCAAAGTTGGTTTTTGGAACGGTCCGTGTGCTTATATCAAACTCTGGTTTTATGCATCACCCCACCTCTCCTTCCCCTTAAAGCAGGCATAAGAGTGTTTTCTAAATGTGAGACTCTGTTCTCTTTCCTAGCTCAGTTCATGTGTAGCCATGTTTACAGGATCTTCATAAGTGATATCTTATGATAAGTTTCTTTTTCTGTGTGACTTATTTCACTTAGAATCATCGTACCTGAATCCACTCACTTTGCTGCTACTGGTCTTATGACATTGATTTCATGGCTGAGAGATATTGCATCGTACGTAAGTACCACAATCTTTTGAACCATTTTTATATTTCTTGGGATATTTAAGGTGTACCCAAGTTGAGGGTCTTGTAGTCAGTGCAGCCCTAAATTTGGAGGTGGCTCTTTCTTATTGATTTTCAGTTTTCCCAAAGTATATTCCCTAGACTGGAAGTGGCCTTGGCTCTGTAGCTCTGTTGTTTACTTGTTTTAGGGAACACAATGCACTCCTCCAGTGAGGCAGTTGGCAATTTACATCCCGCCCATCAGCATAACAAGGCTCCCTGTTCTCCAGGGCCTGTCTTGCCTTTCTGGTTTTTACACATTTTGTGGATGTCCCTTTTGACCGGTGGGAAGTGATACTTCTTTGTAGTGCAGATTTGCATTGCCCGCTTGCTTGCTTGGCCAAAAAGGGCGTATGCGTTTTCTCCTGAATATATTCAGGAGAAAACGCATACGCCCTTTTTGGCCAAGTGCATCATTGTCGAAGTTGTGCCCCTCTTCCTGTGCTTTACAGGCGATTCCAACGTACCTGTTGAAATCTGTTTCCTGCTATTTTGCCTCGCTTTCAAGTTCGCCTCGTTGACTTCCGTCAATAGATTTTTGGACGATAGTTGTCCTTTATCACTCTGCCAGTTTGTGAATTGCTGTGCCCCTGAGCTCCATTTCTCAACTCGTTTTTTGTGAGCTGAACGCAAGTCCAACATTTTGGATCATGTCCTATACTGGTTCCCGGTGGGTGGCTGAGACTTTGGTTAATTCTTCTTCCTGCCGGGAAATTAGAGTGACATGTGCCCGTCCAAATGTCTAACAGCTACTCTCTCATGGGTTCTTCCTCGTCCCTTCCATCCTCTGCCAAATTGGGCAGCTGTGCAATCAGGAGGTTAAAGGGCCTGTCTCTCCAAGTTGGGAGATTGATAGTAAGGCAGTTGGAAAGTCAAACTGGAGCACCAGGAGAGGGAGTATTCGTTGAGTTTTTGAAACCTTTCGTATTCACAGTGTGTACATTCTCTAGGTTTCCTGTACATGTTATAGCTGTAGTAATATTCCCTTCAACCTGGAGAGTTGGGACCCATGGAATGGGGGCCATGCATTATTGCTTTAAAGGGTCTGCATATGCTCACCCAATCTCATCAATCCTCTCAGTCCCAAGTGTCCAGCCTTATGCCACATCCAGCTGTCATTGTAGATAGGGTCTTTCCAGGTTTCCTCAGACACCCTGAAGGAATTGTAAAGAATTTCCCTGTTTTTTGGTTTTGCTTTGGAAATTCCTTTTTATAGTGTGTTTGAGCTGATTCTCGCTGCCATGTTTATGCCACTCTAGACACACTTGATTCCCTTATGGAGACATATCAATACATAGGTTTTAAGATTCTTACTAGTCAGATATATTCCTCTGCGGGAAATATGGGGTTTTGAGTCTCTTTCACTGAGGAAGGTGTAGGTCTTGTCTATTCCAAAGTTGGTTTTTGGAACGGTCCCTGTGCTTATATCAAACTCTGGTTTTATGCATCATCCCACCTCTCCTTCCCCTTTATGCAGGCATAAGAGTGTTTTCTAAATGTGAGACTCTGTTCTCTTTCCTAGCTCAGTTCATGTGTAGCCATGTTTACAGGATCTTCATAAGTGATATCTTATGATAAGTTTCTTTTTCTGTGTGACTTATTTCACTTAGAATCATCGTACCTGAATCCACTCACTTTGCTGCTACTGGTCTTATGACATTGATTTCATGGCTGAGGGATATTGCATCGTACGTAAGTACCACAATCTTTTGAACCATTTTTATATTTCCTGGGATATTTAAGGTGTACCCAAGTTGAGGTTCTTGTAGTCAGTGCAGCCCTAAATTTGGAGGTGGCTCTTTCTTATTGATTTTCAGTTTTCCCAAGGTATATTCCCTAGACTGGAAGTGGCCTTGGCTCTGTACCTCTGTTGTTTACTGGTTTTAGGGAACACAATGCACTCCTCCAGTGAGGCAGTTGGCAATTTACATCCCGCCCATCAGCATAACAAGGCTCCCTGTTCTCCAGGGCCTGTCTTGCCTTTCTGGTTTTTACACATTTTGTGGATGTCCCTTTTGACCGGTGGGAAGTGATACTTCTTTGTAGTGCAGATTTGCATTGCCCGCTTGCTTGCTTGGCCAAAAAGGGCGTATGCATTTTCTCCTGAATATATTCAGGAGAAAACGCATACGCCCTTTTTGGCCAAGTGCATCATTGTCGAAGTTGTGCCCCTCTTCCTGTGCTTCACAGGCGATTCCAACGTACCTCTTGAAATCTGTTTCCTGCTATTTTGCCTCGCTTTCAAGTCCGCCTCGTTGACTTCCCTCAACAGATTTTTGGACGATAGTTGTCCTTTATCACTCTGCTAGTTTGTGAATTGCTGTGCCCCTGAGCTCCATTTCTCAACTCTGTTTTTTTGTGAGCTGAACGCAAGTCCAAAATTTTGGATCATGTCCTATACTGGGTCCCGGTGGGTGGCTGAGACTTTGGTTAATTCTTCTTCCTGCCGGGAAATTAGAGTGACATGTGCCTGTCCAAATGCCTAACAGCTACTCTCTCATGGGTTCTCCCTCGTCCCTTCCATCCTCTGCCAAATTGGGCAGCTGTGCAAACCAGGAGGTTAAAGGGCCTGTCTCTCCAAGTTGGGAGATTGATAGTAAGGCAGTTGGAAAGTCACACTGGAGCACCAGGAGAGGGACTATTCGTTGAGTTTTTGAAACCTTTCGTATTCACAGTGTGTACATTCTCTAGGTTTCCTGTACATGTTATAGCTGTAGTAATATTCCCTTCAACCTGGAGAGTTGGGACCCATGGAATGGGGGCCATGCATTATTGCTTTAAAGGGTCTGCATATGCTCACCCAATCTCACCAATCCTCTCAGTCCCAAGTGTCCAGCCTTATGCCACATCCAGCTGTCATTGTAGATAGGGTCTTTCCAGGTTTCCTCAGACACCCTGAAGGAATTGTAAAGAATTTCCCTGTTTTTTGGTTTTGCTTTGGAAATTCCTTTTTATAGTGTGTTTGAGCTGATTCTCGCTGCCATGTTTATGCCACTCTAGACACAATTGATTCCCTTATGGAGACATATCAATACATAGGTTTTAAGATTCTTACTAGTCAGATATATTCCTCTGCGGGAAATATGGGGTTTTGAGTCTCTTTCACTGAGGAAGGTGTAGGTCTTGTCTATTTCAAAGTTGGTTTTTGGAACGGTCCCTGTGCTTATATCAAACTCTGGTTTTATGCATCATCCCACCTCTCCTTCCCCTTTAAGCAGGCATAAGAGTGTTTTCTAAATGTGAGACTCTGTTCTCTTTCCTAGCTCAGTTCATGTGTAGCCATGTTTACAGGATCTTCATAAGTGATATCTTATGATAAGTTTCTTTTTCTGTGTGACTTATTTCACTTAGAATCATCGTACCTGAATCCACTCACTTTGCTGCTACTGGTCTTATGACATTGATTTCATGGCTGAGGAATATTGCATCGTACGTAAGTACCACAATCTTTTGAACCATTTTTATATTTCTTGGGATATTTAAGGTGTACCCAAGTTGAGGTTCTTGTAGTCAGTGCAGCCCTAAATTTGGAGGTGGCTCTTTCTTATTGATTTTCAGTTTTCCCAAGGTATATTCCCTAGACTGGAAGTGGCCTTGGCTCTGTACCTCTGTTGTTTACTTGTTTTAGGGAACACAATGCACTCCTCCAGTGAGGCAGTTGGCAATTTACATCCCGCCCATCAGCATAACAAGGCTCCCTGTTCTCCAGGGCCTGTCTTGCCTTTCTGGTTTTTACACATTTTGTGGATGTCCCTTTTGACCGGTGGGAAGTGATACTTCTTTGTAGTGCAGATTTGCATTGCCCGCTTGCTTGCTTGGCCAAAAAGGGCGTATGTATTTTCTCCTGAATATATTCAGGAGAAAACGCATACGCCCTTTTTGGCCAAGTGCATCATTGTCGAAGTTGTGCCCCTCTTCCTGTGCTTCACAGGCGATTCCAACGTACCTCTTGAAATCTGTTTCCTGCTATTTTGCCTCGCTTTCAAGTCCACCTCGTTGACTTCCCTCAACAGATTTTTGGACGATAGTTGTCCTTTATCACTCTGCTAGTTTGTGAATTGCTGTGCCCCTGAGCTCCATTTCTCAACTCGTTTTTTTTGTGAGCTGAACGCAAGTCCAAAATTTTGGATCATGTCCTATACTGGGTCCTGGTGGGTGGCTGAGACTTTGGTTAATTCTTCTTCCTGCCGGGAAATTAGAGTGACATGTGCCTG
Source organism: Mesoplodon densirostris (assembly GCF_025265405.1). Classification (NCBI taxonomy): domain Eukaryota; kingdom Metazoa; phylum Chordata; class Mammalia; order Artiodactyla; family Ziphiidae; genus Mesoplodon; species Mesoplodon densirostris. Next base: position 1,036,380 of record NW_026778223.1, on the reverse strand, counting down.
TCCAAATGCCTAACAGCTACTCTCTCATGGGTTCTCCCTCGTCCCTTCCATCCTCTGCCAAATTGGGAACCTGTGCAAACCAGGAGCTTAAATGGCCTGTCTCTCCAAGTTGGGAGATTGATAGTAAGGCAGTTGGAAAGTCAAACTGGAGCACCAGGAGAGGGAGTATTCGTTGAGTTTTTGAAACCTTTCGTATTCACAGTGTGTACATTCTCTAGGTTTCCTGTACATGTTATAGCTGTAGTAATATTCCCTTCAACCTGGAGAGTTGGGACCCATGGAATGGGGGCCATGCATTATTGCTTTAAAGGGTCTGCATATGCTCACCCAATCTCACCAATCCTCTCAGTCCCAAGTGTCCAGCCTTATGCCACATCCAGCTGTCATTGTAGATAGGGTCTTTCCAGGTTTCCTCAGACACCCTGAAGGAATTGTAAAGAATTTCCCTGTTTTTTGGTTTTGCTTTGGAAATTCCTTTTTATAGTGTGTTTGAGCTGATTCTCGCTGCCATGTTTATGCCACTCTAGACACACTTGATTCCCTTATGGAGACATATCAATACATAGGTTTTAAGATTCTTACTCGTCAGATCTATTCCTCTGTGGGAAATATGGGGTTTTGAGTCTCTTTCACTGAGGAAGGTGTAGGTCTTGTCTATTCCAAAGTTGGTTTTTGGAACGGTCCCTGTGCTTATATCAAACTGTGGTTTTATGCATCACCCCACCTCTCCTTCCCGTTTAAGCAGGCATAAGAGTGTTTTCTAAATGTGAGACTCTGTTCTCTTTCCTAGCTTAGTTCATGTGTAGCCATGTTTACAGGATCTTCATAAGTGATATCTTATGATAAGTCTCTTTTTCTGTGTGACTTATTTCACTTAGAATCATCGTACCTGAATCCACTCACTTTGCTGCTACTGGTCTTATGACATTGATTTCATGGCTGAGAGATATTGCATCGTATGTAAGTACCACAATCTTTTGAACCATTTTTATATTTCTTGGGATATTTAAGGTGTACCCAAGTTGAGGTTCTTGTAGTCAGTGCAGCCCTAAATTTGGAGGTGGCTCTTTCTTATTGATTTTCAGTTTTCCCAAGGTATATTCCCTAGACTGGAAGTGGCCTTGGCTCTGTAGCTCTGTTGTTTACTTGTTTTAGGGAACACAATGCACTCCTCCAGTGAGGCAGTTGGCAATTTACATCCCGCCCATCAGCATAACAAGGCTCCCTGTTCTCCAGGGCCTGTCTTGCCTTTCTGGTTTTTACACATTTTGTGGATGTCCCTTTTGACTGGTGGGAAGTGATACTTCATTGTAGTGCAGATTTGCATTGCCCGCTTGCTTGCTTGGCCAAAAAGGGCGTATGCGTTTTCTCCTGAATATATTCAGGAGAAAATGCATACGCCCTTTTTGGCCAAGTGCATCATTGTTGAAGTTGTGCCCCTCTTCCTGTGCTTTACAGGCGATTCCAACGTACCTTTGAAATCTGTTTCCTGCTATTTTGCCTTGCTTTCAAGTCCGCCTCGTTGACTTCCCTCAATAGATTTTTGGACGATAGTTGTCCTTTATCACTCTGCCAGTTTGTGAATTGCTGTGCCCCTGAGCTCCATTTCTCAACTCGTTTTTTGTGAGCTGAACGCAAGTCCAACATTTTGGATCATGTCCTATACTGGTTCCCGGTGGGTGGCTGAGACTTTGGTTAATTCTTCTTCCTGCCGGGAAATTAGAGTGACATGTGCCTGTCCAAATGCCTAACAGCTACTCTCTCATGGGTTCTCCCTCGTCCCTTCCATCCTCTGCCAAATTGGGAACCTGTGCAAACCAGGAGCTTAAATGGCCTGTCTCTCCAAGTTGGGAGATTGATAGTAAGGCAGTTGGAAAGTCAAACTGGAGCACCAGGAGAGGGAGTATTCGTTGAGTTTTTGAAACCTTTCGTATTCACAGTGTGTACATTCTCTAGGTTTCCTGTACATGTTATAGCTGTAGTAATATTCCCTTCAACCTGGAGAGTTGGGACCCATGGAATGGGGGCCATGCATTATTGCTTTAAAGGGTCTGCATATGCTCACCCAATCTCACCAATCCTCTCAGTCCCAAGTGTCCAGCCTTATGCCACATCCAGCTGTCATTGTAGATAGGGTCTTTCCAGGTTTCCTCAGACACCCTGAAGGAATTGTAAAGAATTTCCCTGTTTTTTGGTTTTGCTTTGGAAATTCCTTTTTATAGTGTGTTTGAGCTGATTCTCGCTGCCATGTTTATGCCACTCTAGACACACTTGATTCCCTTATGGAGACATATCAATACATAGGTTTTAAGATTCTTACTCGTCAGATCTATTCCTCTGCGGGAAATATGGGGTTTTGAGTCTCTTTCACTGAGGAAGGTGTAGGTCTTGTCTATTCCAAAGTTGGTTTTTGGAACGGTCCCTGTGCTTATATCAAACTGTGGTTTTATGCATCACCCCACCTCTCCTTCCCGTTTAAGCAGGCATAAGAGTGTTTTCTAAATGTGAGACTCTGTTTTCTTTCCTAGCTTAGTTCATGTGTAGCCATGTTTACAGGATCTTCATAAGTGATATCTTATGATAAGTCTCTTTTTCTGTGTGACTTATTTCACTTAGAATCATCGTACCTGAATCCACTCACTTTGCTGCTACTGGTCTTATGACATTGATTTCATGGCTGAGAGATATTGCATCGTACGTAAGTACCACAATCTTTTGAACCATTTTTATATTTCTTGGGATATTTAAGGTGTACCCAAGTTGAGGTTCTTGTAGTCAGTGCAGCCCTAAATTTGGAGGTGTCTCTTTCTTATTGATTTTCAGTTTTCCCAAGGTATATTCCCTAGACTGGAAGTGGCCTTGGCTCTGTAGCTCTGTTGTTTACTTGTTTTAGGGAACACAATGCACTCCTCCAGTGAGGCAGTTGGCAATTTACATCCCGCCCATCAGCATAACAAGGCTCCCTGTTCTCCAGGGCCTGTCTTGCCTTTCTGGTTTTTACACATTTTGTGGATGTCCCTTTTGACTGGTGGGAAGTGATACTTCATTGTAGTGCAGATTTGCATTGCCCGCTTGCTTGCTTGGCCAAAAAGGGCGTATGCGTTTTCTCCTGAATATATTCAGGAGAAAACGCATACGCCCTTTTTGGCCAAGTGCATCATTGTCGAAGTTGTGCCCCTCTTCCTGTGCTTTACAGGCGATTCCAACGTACCTTTGAAATCTGTTTCCTGCTATTTTGCCTTGCTTTCAAGTCCGCCTCGTTGACTTCCCTCAATAGATTTTTGGACGATAGTTGTCCTTTATCACTCTGCCAGTTTGTGAATTGCTGTGCCCCTGAGCTCCATTTCTCAACTCTTTTTTTGTGAGCTGAACGCAAGTCCAACATTTTGGATCATGTCCTATACTGGTTCCCGGTGGGTGGCTGAGACTTTGGTTAATTCTTCTTCCTGCCGGGAAATTAGAGTGACATGTGCCCGTCCAAATGCCTAACAGCTACTCTCTCATGGGTTCTCCCTCGTCCCTTCCATCCTCTGCCAAATTGGGAACCTGTGCAAACCAGGAGGTTAAAGGGCCTGTCTCTCCAAGTTGGGAGAATGATAGTAAGGCAGTTGGAAAGTCAAACTGGAGCACCAGGAGAGGGAGTATTCGTTGAGTTTTTGAAACCTTTCGTATTCACAGTGTGTACATTCTCTAGGTTTCCTGTACATGTTATAGCTGTAGTAATATTCCCTTCAACCTGGAGAGTTGGGACCCATGGAATGGGGGCCATGCATTATTGCTTTAAAGGGTCTGCATATGCTCACCCAATCTCACCAATCCTCTCAGTCCCAAGTGTCCAGCCTTATGCCACATCCAGCTGTCATTGTAGATAGGGTCTTTCCAGGTTTCCTCAGACACCCTGAAGGAATTGTAAAGAATTTCCCTGTTTTTTGGTTTTGCTTTGGAAATTCCTTTTTATAGTGTGTTTGAGCTGATTCTCGCTGCCATGTTTATGCCACTCTAGACACACTTGATTCCCTTATGGAGACATATCAATACATAGGTTTTAAGATTCTTACTAGTCAGATATATTCCTCTGCGGGAAATATGGGGTTTTGAGTCTCTTTCACTGAGGAAGGTGTAGGTCTTGTCTATTTCAAAGTTGGTTTTTGGAACGGTCCCTGTGCTTATATCAAACTCTGGTTTTATGCATCATCCCACCTCTCCTTCCCCTTTAAGCAGGCATAAGAGTGTTTTCTAAATGTGAGACTCTGTTCTCTTTCCTAGCTCAGTTCATGTGTAGCCATGTTTACAGGATCTTCATAAGTGATATCTTATGATAAGTTTCTTTTTCTGTGTGACTTATTTCACTTAGAATCATCGTACCTGAATCCACTCACTTTGCTGCTACTGGTCTTATGACATTGATTTCATGGCTGAGGAATATTGCATCGTACGTAAGTACCACAATCTTTTGAACCATTTTTATATTTCTTGGGATATTTAAGGTGTACCCAAGTTGAGGTTCTTGTAGTCAGTGCAGCCCTAAATTTGGAGGTGGCTCTTTCTTATTGATTTTCAGTTTTCCCAAGGTATATTCCCTAGACTGGAAGTGGCCTTGGCTCTGTAGCTCTGTTGTTTACTTGTTTTAGGGAACACAATGCACTCCTCCAGTGAGGCAGTTGGCAATTTACATCCCGCCCATCAGCATAACAAGGCTCCCTGTTCTCCAGGGCCTGTCTTGCCTTTCTGGTTTTTACACATTTTGTGGATGTCCCTTTTGACCGGTGGGAAGTGATACTTCTTTGTAGTGCAGATTTGCATTGCCCGCTTGCTTGCTTGGCCAAAAAGGGCGTATGCGTTTTCTCCTGAATATATTCAGGAGAAAACGCATACGCCCTTTTTGGCCAAGTGCTTCATTGTCGAAGTTGTGCCCCTCTTCCTGTGCTTTACAGGCGATTCCAACGTACCTCTTGAAATCTGTTTCCTGCTATTTTGCCTCGCTTTCAAGTCCGCCTCGTTGACTTCCCTCAATAGATTTTTGGACGATAGTTGTCCTTTATCACTCTGCCAGTTTGTGAATTGCTGTGCCCCTGAGCTCCATTTCTCAACTCGTTTTTTGTGAGCTGAACGCAAGTCCAACATTTTGGATCATGTCCTATACTGGTTCCCGGTGGGTGGCTGAGACTTTGGTTAATTCTTCTTCCTGCCGGGAAATTAGAGTGACATGTGCCTGTCCAAATGCCTAACAGCTACTCTCTCATGGGTTCTCCCTCGTCCCTTCCATCCTCTGCCAAATTGGGAACCTGTGCAAACCAGGAGCTTAAATGGCCTGTCTCTCCAAGTTGGGAGATTGATAGTAAGGCAGTTGGAAAGTCAAACTGGAGCACCAGGAGAGGGAGTATTGGTTGAGTTATTGAAACCTTTCGTATTCACAGTGTGTACATTCTCTAGGTTTCCTGTACATGTTATAGCTGTAGTAATATTCCCTTCAACCTGGAGAGTTGGGACCCATGGAATGGGGGCCATGCATTATTGCTTTAAAGGGTCTGCATATGCTCACCCAATCTCACCAATCCTCTCAGTCCCAAGTGTCCAGCCTTATGCCACATCCAGCTGTCATTGTAGATAGGGTCTTTCCAGGTTTCCTCAGACACCCTGAAGGAATTGTAAAGAATTTCCCTGTTTTTTGGTTTTGCTTTGGAAATTCCTTTTTATAGTGTGTTTGAGCTGATTCTCGCTGCCATGTTTATGCCACTCTAGACACACTTGATTCCCTTATGGAGACATATCAATACATAGGTTTTAAGATTCTTACTCGTCAGATCTATTCCTCTGCGGGAAATATGGGGTTTTGAGTCTCTTTCACTGAGGAAGGTGTAGGTCTTGTCTATTCCAAAGTTGGTTTTTGGAAAGGTCCCTGTGCTTATATCAAACTGTGGTTTTATGCATCACCCCACCTCTCCTTCCCGTTTAAGCAGGCATAAGAGTGTTTTCTAAATGTGAGACTCTGTTCTCTTTCCTAGCTTAGTTCATGTGTAGCCATGTTTACAGGATCTTCATAAGTGATATCTTATGATAAGTCTCTTTTTCTGTGTGACTTATTTCACTTAGAATCATCGTACCTGAATCCACTCACTTTGCTGCTACTGGTCTTATGACATTGATTTCATGGCTGAGAGATATTGCATCGTACGTAAGTACCACAATCTTTTGAACCATTTTTATATTTCTTGGGATATTTAAGGTGTACCCAAGTTGAGGTTCTTGTAGTCAGTGCAGCCCTAAATTTGGAGGTGGCTCTTTCTTATTGATTTTCAGTTTTCCCAAGGTATATTCCCTAGACTGGAAGTGGCCTTGGCTCTGTAGCTCTGTTGTTTACTTGTTTTAGGGAACACAATGCACTCCTCCAGTGAGGCAGTTGGCAATTTACATCCCGCCCATCAGCATAACAAGGCTCCCTGTTCTCCAGTGCCTGTCTTGCCTTTCTGGTTTTTACACATTTTGTGGATGTCCCTTTTGACCGGTGGGAAGTGATACTTCTTTGTAGTGCAGATTTGCATTGCCCGCTTGCTTGCTTGGCCAAAAAGGGCGTATGCGTTTTCTCCTGAATATATTCAGGAGAAAACGCATACGCCCTTTTTGGCCAAGTGCATCATTGTCGAAGTTGTGCCCCTCTTCCTGTGCTTCACAGGCGATTCCAACGTACCTGTTGAAATCTGTTTCCTGCTATTTTGCCTCGCTTTCAAGTCCGCCTCGTTGACTTCCCTCAACAGATTTTTGGATGATAGTTGTCCTTTATCACTGTGCTAGTTTGTGAATTGCTGTGCCCCTGAGCTCCATTTCTCAACTCGTTTTTTTGTGAGCTGAACGCAAGTCCAAAATTTTGGATCATGTCCTATACTGGTTCCCGGTGGGTGGCTGAGACTTTGGTTAATTCTTCTTCCTGCGTGGAAATTAGAGTGACATGTGCCCGTCCAAATGCCTAACAGCTACTCTCTCATGGGTTCTCCCTCGTCCCTTCCATCCTCTGCCAAATTGGGAACCTGTGCAAACCAGGAGCTTAAATGGCCTGTCTCTCCAAGTTGGGAGATTGATAGTAAGGCAGTTGGAAAGTCAAACTGGAGCACCAGGAGAGGGAGTATTGGTTGAGTTTTTGAAACCTTTCGTATTCACAGTGTGTACATTCTCTAGGTTTCCTGTACATGTTATAGCTGTAGTAATATTCCCTTCAACCTGGAGAGTTGGGACCCATGGAATGGGGGCCATGCATTATTGCTTTAAAGGGTCTGCATATGCTCACCCAATCTCACCAATCCTCTCAGTCCCAAGTGTCCAGCCTTATGCCACATCCAGCTGTCATTGTAGATAGGGTCTTTCCAGGTTTCCTCAGACACCCTGAAGGAATTGTAAAGAATTTCCCTGTTTTTTGGTTTTGCTTTGGAAATTCCTTTTTATAGTGGGTTTGAGCTGATTCTCGCTGCCATGTTTATGCCACTCTAGACACACTTGATTCCCTTATGGAGACATATCAATACATAGGTTTTAAGATTCTTACTAGTCAGATATATTCCTCTGCGGGAAATATGGGGTTTTGAGTCTCTTTCACTGAGGAAGGTGTAGGTCTTGTCTATTCCAAAGTTGGTTTTTGGAACGGTCCCTGTGCTTATATCAAACTCTGGTTTTATGCATCATCCCACCTCTCCTTCCCCTTTATGCAGGCATAAGAGTGTTTTCTAAATGTGAGACTCTGTTCTCTTTCCTAGCTCAGTTCATGTGTAGCCATGTTTACAGGATCTTCATAAGTGATATCTTATGATAAGTTTCTTTTTCTGTGTGACTTATTTCACTTAGAATCATCGTACCTGAATCCACTCACTTTGCTGCTACTGGTCTTATGACATTGATTTCATGGCTGAGGGATATTGCATCGTACGTAAGTACCACAATCTTTTGAACCATTTTTATATTTCCTGGGATATTTAAGGTGTACCCAAGTTGAGGTTCTTGTAGTCAGTGCAGCCCTAAATTTGGAGGTGGCTCTTTCTTATTGATTTTCAGTTTTCCCAAGGTATATTCCCTAGACTGGAAGTGGCCTTGGCTCTGTACCTCTGTTGTTTACTTGTTTTAGGGAACACAATGCACTCCTCCAGTGAGGCAGTTAGCAATTTACATCCCGCCCATCAGCATAACAAGGCTCCCTGTTCTCCAGGGCCTGTCTTGCCTTTCTGGTTTTTACACATTTTGTGGATGTCCCTTTTGACCCGTGGGAAGTGATACTTCTTTGTAGTGCAGATTTGCATTGCCCGCTTGCTTGCTTGGCCAAAAAGGGCGTATGCGTTTTCTCCTGAATATATTCAGGAGAAAACGCATACGCCCTTTTTGGCCAAGTGCATCATTGTCGAAGTTGTGCCCCTCTTCCTGTGCTTCACAGGCGATTCCAACGTACCTCTTGAAATCTGTTTCCTGCTATTTTGCCTCGCTTTCAAGTCCGCCTCGTTGACTTCCCTCAACAGATTTTTGGACGATAGTTGTCCTTTATCACTCTGCTAGTTTGTGAATTTCTGTGCCCCTGAGCTCCATTTCTCAACTCGTTTTTTTGTGAGCTGAACGCAAGTCCAAAATTTTGGATCATGTCCTATACTGGTTCCCGGTGGGTGGCTGAGACTTTGCTTAATTCTTCTTCCTGCCGGGAAATTAGAGTGACATGTGCCCGTCCAAATGCCTAACAGCTACTCTCTCATGGGTTCTCCCTCGTCCCTTCCATCCTCTGCCAAATTGGGAACCTGTGCAAACCAGGAGGTTAAATGGCCTGTCTCTCCAAGTTGGGAGATTGATAGTAAGGCAGTTGGAAAGTCAAACTGGAGCACCAGGAGAGGGAGTATTCGTTGAGTTTTTGAAAACTTTCGTATTCACAGTGTGTACATTCTCTAGGTTTCCTGTACATGTTATAGCTGTAGTAATATTCCCTTCAACCTGGAGAGTTGGGACCCATGGAATGGGGGCCATGCATTATTGCTTTAAAGGGTCTGCATATGCTAACCCAATCTCACCAATCCTCTCAGTCCCAAGTGTCCAGCCTTATGCCACATCCAGCTGTCATTGTAGATAGGGTCTTTCCAGGTTTCCTCAGACACCCTGAAGGAATTGTAAAGAATTTCCCTGTTTTTTGGTTTTGCTTTGGAAATTCCTTTTTATAGTGTGTTTGAGCTGATTCTCGCTGCCATGTTTATGCCACTCTAGACACACTTGATTCCCTTATGGAGACATATCAATACATAGGTTTTAAGGTTCTTACTCGTCAGATCTATTCCTCTGCAGGAAATATGGGGTTTTGAGTCTCTTTCACTGAGGAAGGTGAAGGTCTTGTCTATTCCAAAGTTGGTTTTTGGAACGGTCCCTGTGCTTATATCAAACTCTGGTTTTATGCATCACCCCACCTCTCCTTCCCCTTTAAGCAGGCATAAGAGTGTTTTCTAAATCTGAGACTCTGTTCTCTTTCCTAGCTTAGTTCATGTGTAGCCATGTTTACAGGATCTTCATAAGTGATATCTTATGATAAGTCTCTTTTTCTGTGTGACTTATTTCACTTAGAATCATCGTACCTGAATCCACTCACTTTGCTGGACTGGTCTTATGACATTGATTTCATGGCTGAGGGATATTCCATCGTACGTAAGTACCACAATGTTTTGAACCATTTTTATATTTCCTGGGATATTTAAGGTGTACCCAAGTTGAGGTTCTTGTAGCCAGTGCAGCCCTAAATTTGGAGGTGGCTCTTTCTTATTGATTTTCAGTTTTCCCAAAGTATATTCCCTAGACTGGAAGTGGCCTTGGCTCTGTAGCTCTGTTGTTTACTTGTTTTAGGGAACACAATGCACTCCTCCAGTGAGGCAGTTGGCAATTTACATCCCGCCCATCAGCATAACAAGGCTCCCTGTTCTCCAGGGCCTGTCTTGCCTTTCTGGTTTTTACACATTTTGTGGATGTCCCTTTTGACTGGTGGGAAGTGATACTTCTTTGTAGTGCAGATTTGCATTGCCCGCTTGCTTGCTTGGCCAAAAAGGGCGTATGCGTTTTCTCCTGAATATATTCAGGAGAAAATGCATACGCCCTTTTTGGCCAAGTGCATCATTGTCGAAGTTGTGCCCCTCTTCCTGTGCTTTACAGGCGATTCCAACGTACCTGTTGAAATATGTTTCCTGCTATTTTGCCTTGCTTTCAAGTCCGCCTCGTTGACTTCCCTCAATAGATTTTTGGACGATAGTTGTCCTTTATCACTCTGCCAGTTTGTGAATTGCTGTGCCCCTGAGCTCCATTTCTCAACTTGATTTTTGTGAGCTGAACGCAAGTCCAACATTTTGGATCATGTCCTATACTGGTTCCCGGTGGGTGGCTGAGACTTTGGTTAATACTTCTTCCTGCCGGGAAATTAGAGTGACATGTGCCCGTCCAAATGCCTAACAGCTACTCTCTCATGGGTTCTCCCTCGTCCCTTCCATCCTCTGCCAAATTGGGAACCTGGGCAAACCAGGAGCTTAAAGGGCCTGTCTCTCCAAGTTGGGAGATTGATAGTAAGGCAGTTGGAAAGTCAAACTGGAGCACCAGGAGAGGGACTATTCGTTGAGTTTTTGAAACCTTTCGTATTCACAGTGTGTACATTCTCCAGGTTTCCTGTACATGTTATAGCTGTAGTAATATTCCCTTCAACCTGGAGAGTTGGGACCCATGGAATGGGGGCCATGCATTATTGCTTTAAAGGGTCTGCATATGCTCACCCAATCTCACCAATCCTCTCAGTCCCAAGTGTCCAGCCTTATGCCACATCCAGCTGTCATTGTAGATAGGGTCTTTCCAGGTTTCCTCAGACACCCTGAAGGAATTGTAAAGAATTTCCCTGTTTTTTGGTTTTGCTTTGGAAATTCCTTTTTATAGTGGGTTTGAGCTGATTCTCGCTGCCATGTTTATGCCACTCTAGACACACTTGATTCCCTTATGGAGACATATCAATACATAGGTTTTAAGATTCTTACTAGTCAGATATATTCCTCTGGGGGAAATATGGGGTTTTGAGTCTCTTTCACTGAGGAAGATGTAGGTCTTGTCTATTTCAAAGTTGGTTTTTGGAACGGTCCCTGTGCTTATATCAAACTCTGGTTTTATGCATCGTCCCACCTCTCCTTCCCCTTTAAGCAGGCATAAGAGTGTTTTCTAAATGTGAGACTCTGTTCTCTTTCCTAGCTCAGTTCATGTGTAGCCATGTTTACAGGATCTTCATAAGTGATATCTTATGATAAGTTTCTTTTTCTGTGTGACTTATTTCACTTAGAATCATCGTACCTGAATCCACTCACTTTGCTGCTACTGGTCTTATGACATTGATTTCATGGATGAGGAATATTGCATCGTACGTAAGTACCACAATCTTTTGAACCATTTTTATATTTCCTGGGATATTTAAGGTGTACCCAAGTTGAGGTTCTTGTAGTCAGTGCAGCCCTAAATTTGGAGGTGGCTCTTTCTTATTGATTTTCAGTTTTCCCAAAGTATATTCCCTAGACTGGAAGTGGCCTTGGCTCTGTAGCTCTGTTGTTTACTTGTTTTAGGGAACACAATGCACTCCTCCAGTGAGGCAGTTGGCAATTTACATCCCGCCCATCAGCATAACAAGGCTCCCTGTTCTCCAGGGCCTGTCTTGCCTTTCTGGTTTTTACACATTTTGTGGATGTCCCTTTTGACCGGTGGGAAGTGATACTTCTTTGTAGTGCAGATTTGCATTGCCCGCTTGCTTGCTTGGCCAAAAAGGGCGTATGGGTTTTCTCCTGAATATATTCAGGAGAAAACGCATACCCCCTTTTTGGCCAAGTGCATCATTGTCGAAGTTGTGCCCCTCTTCCTGTGCTTCACAGGCGATTCCAACGTACCTCTTGAAATCTGTTTCCTGCTATTTTGCCTCACTTTCAAGTCCGCCTCGTTGACTTCCCTCAACAGATTTTTGGACGATAGTTGTCCTTTATCACTCTGCTAGTTTGTGAATTGCTGTGCCCCTGAGCTCCATTTCTCAACTCGTTTTTTTGTGAGCTGAACGCAAGTCCAAAATTTTCGATCATGTCCTATACTGGTTCCCGGTGGGTGGCTGAGACTTTGGTTAATTCTTCTTCCTGCCGGGAAATTAGAGTGACATGTGCCCGTCCAAATGCCTAACAGCTACTCTATCATGGGTTCTCCCTCGTCCCTTCCATCCTCTGCCAAATTGGGAACCTGTGCAAACCAGGAGGTTAAATGGCCTGTCTCTCCAAGTTGGGAGATTGATAGTAAGGCAGTTGGAAAGTCAAACTGGAGCACCAGGAGAGGGACTATTCGTTGAGTTTTTGAAAACTTTCGTATTCACAGTGTGTACATTCTCTAGGTTTCCTGTACATGTTATAGCTGTAGTAATATTCCCTTCAACCTGGAGAGTTGGGACCCATGGAATGGGGGCCATGCATTATTGCTTTAAAGGGTCTGCATATGCTCACCCAATCTCACCAATCCTCTCAGTCCCAAGTGTCCAGCCTTATGCCACATCCAGCTGTCATTGTAGATAGGGTCTTTCCAGGTTTCCTCAGACACCCTGAAGGAATTGTAAAGAATTTCCCTGTTTTTTGGTTTTGCTTTGGAAATTCCTTTTTATAGTGGGTTTGAGCTGATTCTCGCTGCCATGTTTATGCCACTCTAGACACACTTGATTCCCTTATGGAGACATATCAATACATAAGTTTTAAGATTCTTATTCGTCAGATCTATTCCTCTGCGGGAAATATGGGGTTTTGAGTCTCTTTCACTGAGGAAGGTGTAGGTCTTGTCTATTCCAAAGTTGGTTTTTGGAACCGTCCCTGTGCTTATATCAAACTCTGGTTTTATGCATCACCCCACCTCTCCTTCCCCTTTAAGCAGGCATAAGAGTGTTTTCTAAATGTGAGACTCTGTTCTCTTTCCTAGCTCAGTTCATGTGTAGCCATGTTTACAGGATCTTCATAAGTGATATCTTATGATAAGTCTCTTTTTCTGTGTGACTTATTTCACTTAGAATCATCGTACCTGAATCCATTCACTTTGCTACTACTGGTCTTATGACATTGATTTCATGGCTGAGGGATATTGCATCGTACGTAAGTACCACAATCTTTTGAACCATTTTTATATTTCTTGGGATATTTAAGGTGTACCCAAGTTGAGGTTCTTGTAGTCAGTGCAGCCCTAAATTTGGAGGTGGCTCTTTCTTATTGATTTTCAGTTTTCCCAAGGTATATTCCCTAGACTGGAAGTGGCCTTGGCTCTGTAGCTCTGTTGTTTACTTGTTTTAGGGAACACAATGCACTCCTCCAGTGAGGCAGTTGGCAATTTACATCCCGCCCATCAGCATAACAAGGCTCCCTGTTCTCCAGGGCCTGTCTTGCCTTTCTGGTTTTTACACATTTTGTGGATGTCCCTTTTGACTGGTGGGAAGTGATACTTCTTTGTAGTGCAGTTTTGCATTGCCCGCTTGCTTGCTTGGCCAAAAAGGGCGTATGCGTTTTCTCCTGAATATATTCAGGAGAAAACGCATACGCCCTTTTTGGCCAAGTGCATCATTGTCGAAGTTGTGCCCCTCTTCCTGTGCTTTACAGGCGATTCCAACGTACCTGTTGAAATCTGTTTCCTGCTATTTTGCCTTGCTTTCAAGTCCGCCTCGTTGACTTCCCTCAATAGATTTTTGGACGATAGTTGTCCTTTATCACTCTGCCAGTTTGTGAATTGCTGTGCCCCTGAGCTCCATTTCTCAACTCTTTTTTTGTGAGCTGAACGCAAGTCCAACATTTTGGATCATGTCCTATACTGGTTCCCGGTGGGTGGCTGAGACTTTGGTTAATTCTTCTTCCTGCAGGGAAATTAGAGTGACATGTGCCCGTCCAAATGCCTAACAGCTACTCTCTCATGGGTTCTCCCTCGTCCCTTCCATCCTCTGCCAAATTGGGAACCTGTGCAAACCAGGAGCTTAAAGGGCCTGTCTCTCCAAGTTGGGAGATTGATAGTAAGGCAGTTGGAAAGTCACACTTGAGCACCAGGAGAGGGACTATTCGTTGAGTTTTTGAAACCTTTCGTATTCACAGTGTGTACATTCTCTAGGTTTCCTGTACATGTTATAGCTGTAGTAATATTCCCTTCAACCTGGAGAGTTGGGTCCCATGGAATGGGGGCCATGCATTATTGCTTTAAAGGGTCTGCATATGCTCACCCAATCTCACCAATCCTCTCAGTCCTAAGTGTCCAGCCTTATGCCACATCCAGCTGTCATTGTAGATAGGGTCTTTCCAGGTTTCCTCAGACACCCTGAAGGAATTGTAAAGAATTTCCCTGTTTTTTGGTTTTGCTTTGGAAATTCCTTTTTATAGTGTGTTTGAGCTGATTCTCGCTGCCATGTTTATGCCACTCTAGACACACTTGATTCCCTTATGGAGACATATCAATACATAGGTTTTAAGATTCTTACTCGTCAGATCTATTCCTCTGCGGGAAATATGGGGTTTTGAGTCTCTTTCACTGAGGAAGGTGTAGGTCTTGTCTATTCCAAAGTTGGTTTTTGGAACGGTCCCTGTGCTTATATCAAACTCTGGTTTTATGCATCACCCCACCTCTCCTTCCCCTTTAAGCAGGCATAAGAGTGTTTTCTAAATGTGAGACTCTGTTCTCTTTCCTAGCTCAGTTCATGTGTAGCCATGTTTACAGGATCTTCATAAGTGATATCTTATGATAAGTCTCTTTTTCTGTGTGACTTATTTCACTTAGAATCATCGTACCTGAATCCACTCACTTTGCTGCTACTGGTCTTATGACATTGATTTCATGGCTGAGGGATATTGCATCGTACGTAAGTACCACAATCTTTTGAACAATTTTTATATTTCCTGGGATACTTAAGGTGTACCCAAGTTGAGGTTCTTGTAGTCAGTGCAGCCCTAAATTTGGAGGTGGCTCTTTCTTATTGATTTTCAGTTTTCCCAAGGTATATTCCCTAGACTGGAAGTGGCCTTGGCTCTGTAGCTCTGTTGTTTACTTGTTTTAGGGAACACAATGCACTCCTCCAGTGAGGCAGTTGGCAATTTACATCCCGCCCATCAGCATAACAAGGCTCCCTGTTCTCCAGGGCCTGTCTTGCCTTTCTGGTTTTTACACATTTTGTGGATGTCCCTTTTGACCGGTGGGAAGTGATACTTCTTTGTAGTGCAGATTTGCATTGCCCGCTTGCTTGCTTGGCCAAAAAGGGCGTATGCGTTTTCTCCTGAATATATTCAGGAGAAAACGCATACGCCCTTTTTGGCCAAGTGCATCATTGTCGAAGTTGTGCCCCTCTTCCTGTGCTTCATAGGCGATTCCAACGTACCTCTTGAAATCTGTTTCCTGCTATTTTGCCTCGCTTTCAAGTCCGCCTCGTTGACTTCCCTCAACAGATTTTTGGACGATAGTTGTCCTTTATCACTCTGCTAGTTTGTGAATTGCTGTGCCCCTGAGCTCCATTTCTCAACTCGTTTTTTGTGAGCTGAATGCAAGTCCAAAATTTTGGATCATGTCCTATACTGGTTCCCGGTGGGTGGCTGAGACTTTGGTTAATTCTTCTTCGTGCCGGGAAATTAGAGTGACATGTGCCCGTCCAAATGCCTAACAGCTACTCTCTCATGGGTTCTCCCTCGTCCCTTCCATCCTCTGCCAAATTGGGAACCTGTGCAAACCAGGAGGTTAAATGGCCTGTCTCTCCAAGTTGGGAGATTGATAGTAAGGTAGTTGGAAAGTCAAAC
Source organism: Mesoplodon densirostris (assembly GCF_025265405.1). NCBI lineage: Eukaryota > Metazoa > Chordata > Mammalia > Artiodactyla > Ziphiidae > Mesoplodon > Mesoplodon densirostris. Next base: position 1,020,583 of record NW_026778223.1, on the reverse strand, counting down.
TGGAGCACCAGGAGAGGGACTATTCGTTGAGTTTTTGAAACCTTTCGTATTCACAGTGTGTACATTCTCTAGGTTTCCTGTACATGTTATAGCTGTAGTAATATTCCCTTCAACCTGGAGAGTTGGGACCCATGGAATGGGGGCCATGCATTATTGCTTTAAAGGGTCTGCATATGCTCACCCAATCTCACCAATCCTCTCAGTCCCAAGTGTCCAGCCTTATGCCACATCCAGCTGTCATTGTAGATAGGGTCTTTCCAGGTTTCCTCAGACACCCTGAAGGAATTGTAAAGAATTTCCCTGTTTTTTGGTTTTGCTTTGGAAATTCCTTTTTATAGTGTGTTTGAGCTGATTCTCGCTGCCATGTTTATGCCACTCTAGACACACTTGACTCCCTTATGGAGACATATCAATACATAAGTTTTAAGATTCTTACTCGCCAGATCTATTCCTCTGCGGGAAATATGGGGTTTTGAGTCTCTTTCACTGAGGAAGGTGTAGGTCTTGTCTATTCCAAAGTTGGTTTTTGGAACGGTCCCTGTGCTTATATCAAACTCTGATTTAATGCCTCACCCCACCTCTCCTTCCCGTTTAAGCAGGCATAAGAGTGTTTTCTAAATGTGAGACTCTGTTCTCTTTCCTAGCTCAGTTCATGTGTAGCCATGTTTACAGGATCTTCATAAGTGATATCTTATGATAAGTCTCTTTTTCTGTGTGACTTATTTCACTTAGAATCATCGTACCTGAATCCCCTCACTTTGCTGCTACTGGTCTTATGACATTGATTTCATGGCTGAGAGATATTGCATCGTACGTAAGTACCACAATCTTTTGAACCATTTTTATATTTCTTGGGATATTTAAGGTGTACCCAAGTTGAGGTTCTTGTAGTCAGTGCAGCCCTAAATTTGGAGGTGGCTCTTTCTTATTGATTTTCAGTTTTCCCAAGGTATATTCCCTAGACTGGAAGTGGCCTTGGCTCTGTAGCTCTGTTGTTTACTTGTTTTAGGGAACACAATGCACTCCTCCAGTGAGGCAGTTGGCAATTTACATCCCGCCCATCAGCATAACAAGGCTCCCTGTTCTCCAGGGCCTGTCTTGCCTTTCTGGTTTTTACACATTTTGTGGATGTCCCTTTTGACTGGTGGGAAGTGATACTTCTTTGTAGTGCAGATTTGCATTGCCCGCTTGCTTGCTTGGCCAAAAAGGGCGTATGCGTTTTCTCCTGAATATATTCAGGAGAAAATGCATACGCCCTTTTTGGCCAAGTGCATCATTGTCGAAGTTGTGCCCCTCTTCCTGTGCTTTACAGGCGATTCCAACGTACCTCTTGAAATCTGTTTCCTGCTATTTTGCCTTGCTTTCAAGTCCGCCTCGTTGACTTCCCTCAATAGATTTTTGGACGATAGTTGTCCTTTATCACTCTGCCAGTTTGTGAATTGCTGTGCCCCTGAGCTCCATTTCTCAACTCTTTTTTTGTGAGCTGAACGCAAGTCCAACATTTTGGATCATGTCCTATACTGGTTCCCGGTGGGTGGCTGAGACTTTGGTTAATTCTTCTTCCTGCCGGGAAATTAGAGTGACATGTGCCCGTCCAAATGCCTAACAGCTACTCTCTCATGGGTTCTCCCTCGTCCCTTCCATCCTCTGCCAAATTGGGAACCTGTGCAAACCAGGAGCTTAAAGGGCCTGTCTCTCCAAGTTGGGAGATTGATAGTAAGGCAGTTGGAAAGTCAAACTGGAGCACCAGGAGAGGGACTATTCGTTGAGTTTTTGAAACCTTTCGTATTCACAGTGTGTACATTCTCTAGGTTTCCTGTACATGTTATAGCTGTAGTAATATTCCCTTCAACCTGGAGAGTTGGGACCCATGGAATGGGGGCCATGCATTATTGCTTTAAAGGGTCTGCATATGCTCACCCAATCTCACCAATCCTCTCAGTCCCAAGTGTCCAGCCTTATGCCACATCCAGCTGTCATTGTAGATAGGGTCTTTCCAGGTTTCCTCAGACACCCTGAAGGAATTGTAAAGAATTTCCCTGTTTTTTGGTTTTGCTTTGGAAATTCCTTTTTATAGTGTGTTTGAGCTGATTCTCGCTGCCATGTTTATGCCACTCTAGACACACTTGATTCCCTTATGGAGACATATCAATACATAGGTTTTAAGATTCTTACTCGTCAGATCTATTCCTCTGCGGGAAATATGGGGTTTTGAGTCTCTTTCACTGAGGAAGGTGTAGGTCTTGTCTATTCGAAAGTTGGTTTTTGGAACGGTCCCTGTGCTTATATCAAACTCTGGTTTTATGCATCACGCCACCTCTCCTTCCCCTTTAAGCAGGCATAAGAGTGTTTTCTAAATGTGAGACTCTGTTCTCTTTCCTAGCTCAGTTCATGTGTAGCCATGTTTACAGGATCTTCATAAGTGATATCTTATGATAAGTCTCTTTTTCTGTGTGACTTATTTCACTTAGAATCATCGTACCTGAATCCACTCACTTTGCTGCTACTGGTCTTATGACATTGATTTCATGGCTGAGGGATATTGCATCGTACGTAAGTACCACAATCTTTTGAACCATTTTTATATTTCCTGGGATATTTAAGGTGTACCCAAGTTGAGGTTCTTGTAGTCAGTGCAGCCCTAAATTTGGAGGTGGCTCTTTCTTATTGATTTTCAGTTTTCCCAAGGTATATTCCCTAGACTGGAAGTGGCCTTGGCTCTGTACCTCTGTTGTTTACTTGTTTTAGGGAACACAATGCACTCCTCCAGTGAGGCAGTTGGCAATTTACATCCCGCCCATCAGCATAACAAGGCTCCCTGTTCTCCAGGGCCTGTCTTGCCTTTCTGGTTTTTACACATTTTGTGGATGTCCCTTTTGACCGGTGGGAAGTGATACTTCTTTGTAGTGCAGATTTGCATTGCCCGCTTGCCTGCTTGGCCAAAAAGGACGTATGCGTTTTCTCCTGAATATATTCAGGAGAAAACGCATACGCCCTTTTTGGCCAAGTGCATCATTGTCGAAGTTGTGCCCCTCTTCCTGTGCTTCACAGGCGATTCCAACGTACCTCTTGAAATCTGTTTCCTGCTATTTTGCCTCGCTTTCAAGTCCGCCTCGTTGACTTCCCTCAACAGATTTTTGGACGATAGTTGTCCTTTATCACTCTGCTAGTTTGTGAGTTGCTGTGCCCCTGAGCTCCATTTCTCAACTCGTTTTTTTGTGAGCTGAACGCAAGTCCAAAATTTTGGATCATGTCCTATACTGGTTCCCGGTGGGTGGCTGAGACTTTGGTTAATTCTTCTTCCTGCCGGGAAATTAGAGTGACATGTGCCCGTCCAAATGCCTAACAGCTACTCTATCATGGGTTCTCCCTCGTCCCTTCCATTCTCTGCCAAATTGGGAACCTGTGCAAACCAGGAGGTTAAATGGCCTGTCTCTCCAAGTTGGGAGATTGATAGTAAGGCAGTTGGAAAGTCAAACTGGAGCACCAGGAGAGGGACTATTCGTTGAGTTTTTGAAAACTTTCGTATTCACAGTGTGTACATTCTCTAGGTTTCCTGTACATGTTATAGCTGTAGTAATATTCCCTTCAACCTGGAGAGTTGGGACCCATGGAATGGGGGCCATGCATTATTGCTTTAAAGGGTCTGCATATGCTCACCCAATCTCACCAATCCTCTCAGTCCCAAGTGTCCAGCCTTATGCCACATCCAGCTGTCATTGTAGATAGGGTCTTTCCAGGTTTCCTCAGACACCCTGAAGGAATTGTAAAGAATTTCCCTGTTTTTTGGTTTTGCTTTGGAAATTCATTTTTATAGTGTGTTTGAGCTGATTCTCGCTGCCATGTTTATGCCACTCTAGACACACTTGATTCCCTTAAGGAGACATATCAATACATAGGTTTTAAGATTCTTACTCGTCAGATCTATTCCTCTGTGGGAAATATGGGGTTTTGAGTCTCTTTCACTGAGGAAGGTGTAGGTCTTGTCTATTCCAAAGTTGGTTTTTGGAACGGTCCCTGTGCTTATATCAAACTCTGGTTTTATGCATCACCCCACCTCTCCTTCCCCTTTAAGCAGGCATAAGAGTGTTTTCTAAGTGTGAGACTCTGTTCTCTTTCCTAGCTCAGTTCATGTGTAGCCATGTTTACAGGATCTTCATAAGTGATATCTTATGATAAGTCTCTTTTTCTGTGTGACTTATTTCACTTAGAATCATCGTACCTGAATCCACTCACTTTGCTGCTACTGGTCTTATGACATTGATTTCATGGCTGAGGGATATTGCATCGTACGTAAGTACCACAATCTTTTGAACCGTTTTTATATTTCCTGGGATATTTAAGGTGTACCCAAGTTGAGGTTCTTGTAGTCAGTGCAGCCCTAAATTTGGAGGTGGCTCTTTCTTATTGATTTTCAGTTTTCCCAAGGTATATTCCCTAGACTGGAAGTGGCCTTGGCTCTGTAGCTCTGTTGTTTACTTGTTTTAGGGAACACAATGCACTCCTCCAGTGAGGCAGTTGGCAATTTACATCCCGCCCATCAGCATAACAAGGCTCCCTGTTCTCCAGGGCCTGTCTTGCCTTTCTGGTTTTTACACATTTTGTGGATGTCCCTTTTGACCGGTGGGAAGTGATACTTCTTTGTAGTGCAGATTTGCATTGCCCGCTTGCTTGCTTGGCCAAAAAGGGCGTATGCGTTTTCTCCTGAATATATTCAGGAGAAAACGCATACGCCCTTTTTGGCCAAGTGCATCATTGTCGAAGTTGTGCCCCTCTTCCTGTGCTTCACAGGCGATTCCAACGTACCTCTTGAAATCTGTTTCCTGCTATTTTGCCTCGCTTTCAAGTCCGCCTCGTTGACTTCCCTCAACAGATTTTTGGACGATAGTTGTCCTTTATCACTCTGCTAGTTTGTGAATTGCTGTGCCCCTTAGCTCCATTTCTCAACTCGTTTTTTGGTGAGCTGAACGCAAGTCCAACATTTTGGATCATGTCCTATACTGGTTCCCGGTGGGTGGCTGAGACTTTGGTTAATTCTTCTTCCTGCCGGGAAATTAGAGTGACATGTGCCCGTCCAAATGCCTAACAGCTACTCTCTCATGGGTTCTCCCTCGTCCCTTCCATCCTCTGCCAAATTGGGAACCTGTGCAAACCAGGAGGTTAAATGGCCTGTCTCTCCAAGTTGGGAGATTGATAGTAAGGTAGTTGGAAAGTCAAACTGGAGCACCAGGAGAGGGACTATTCGTTGAGTTTTTGAAACCTTTCGTATTCACAGTGTGTACATTCTCTAGGTTTCCTGTACATGTTATAGCTGTAGTAATATTCCCTTCAACCTGGAGAGTTGGGACCCATGGAATGGGGGCCATGCATTATTGCTTTAAAGGGTCTGCATATGCTCACCCAATCTCACCAATCCTCTCAGTCCCAAGTGTCCAGCCTTATGCCACATCCAGCTGTCATTGTAGATAGGGTCTTTCCAGGTTTCCTCAGACACCCTCAAGGAATTGTAAAGAATTTCCCTGTTTTTTGGTTTTGCTTTGGAAATTCCTTTTTATAGTGTGTTTGAGCTGATTCTCGCTGCCATGTTTATGCCACTCTAGACACACTTGATTCCCTTATGGAGACATATCAATACATAGGTTTTAAGATTCTTACTCGTCAGATCTATTCCTCTGCGGGAAATATGGGGTTTTGAGTCTCTTTCACTGAGGAAGGTGTAGGTCTTGTCTATTCCAAAGTTGGTTTTTGGAACGGTCCCTGTGCTTATATCAAACTCTGGTTTTATGCATCACCCCACCTCTCCTTCCCCTTTAAGCAGGCATAAGAGTGTTTTCTAAATGTGAGACTCTGTTCTCTTTCCTAGCTCAGTTCATGTGTAGCCATGTTTACAGGATCTTCATAAGTGATATCTTATGATAAGTCTCTTTTTCTGTGTGACTTATTTCACTTAGAATCATCGTACCTGAATCCACTCACTTTGCTGCTACTGGTCTTATGACATTGATTTCATGGCTGAGGGATATTGCATCGTACGTAAGTAAAACAATATTTTGAACCATTTTTATATTTCCTGGGATATTTAAGGTGTACCCAAGTTGAGGTTCTTGTAGTCAGTGCAGCCCTAAATTTGGAGGTGGCTCTTTCTTATTGATTTTCAGTTTTCCCAAGGTATATTCCCTAGACTGGAAGTGACCTTGGCTCTGTAGCTCTGTTGTTTACTTGTTTTAGGGAACACAATGCACTCCTACAGTGAGGCAGTTGGCAATTTACATCCCGCCCATCAGCATAAAAAGTCTCCCTGTTCTCCAGGGCCTGTCTTGCCTTTCTGGTTTTTACATATTTTGTGGACGTCCCTTTTGACCTCTGGGAAGTGATACTTCTTTGTAGTGCAGATTTGCATTGCCCGCTTGCTTGCTTGGCCAAAAAGGGCGTATGCGTTTTCTCCTGAACATATTCAGGAGAAAACGCATACGCCCTTTTTGGCCAAGTGCATCATTGTCGATGTTGTGCCCCTCTTCCTGTGCTTTACAGGTGATTCCAACGTAACTGTTGAAATCTGTTTCCTGCTATTTTGCCTCGCTTTCAAGTCCGCCTCGTTGACTTCCCTCAATAAATTTTTGCATGATGGTTGTCGTTTATCACTCTGCCAGTTTGTGAATTGCTGTGCCCCTGAGCTCCATTTCTCAACTCGTTTTTTTGTGAGCTGAATGCAAGTCCAACATTTTGGATCATGTCCTATACTGGTTCCCGGTGCGTGGCTGAGACTTTGGTTAATTCTTCTTACTGCCGGGAAATTAGAGTGACATGCGCCCGTCCAAATGCCTAACAGCTACTCTCTCATGGGTTCTCCCTCGTCCCTTCCATCCTCTGCCAAATTGGGAACATGTGCAAACCAGGAGTTTAAAGGGCCTGCCTCTCCAAGTTGGGAGATCGATAGTAAGGCAGTTGGAAATTCAAACTGGAGTACCAGGAGAGGGACTATTCGTTGAGTTTTTGAAACCTTTCGTATTCACAGTGTGTACATTCTCTAGGTTTCCTGTACATGTTATAGCTGTAGTAATATTCCCTTCAACCTGGAGAGTTGGGACCCATGGAATGGGGGCCATGCATTATTGCTTGAAAGGGTCTGCATTTGCTCACCCAATCTCACCAATCCTCTCAGTCCCAAGTGTCCAGCCTTATGCCACATCCAGCTGTCATTGTAGATAGGGTCTTTCCAGGTTTCCTCAGACACCCTGAAGGAATTGTAAAGAATTTCCCTGTGTTTTGGTTTTGCTTTGGAAATTCCTTTTTATAGTGGGTTTGAGCTGATTCTCGCTGCCATGTTTATGCCACTCTAGACACACTTGATTCCCTTATGGAGACATATCAATACATAGGTTTTAAGATTCTTACTCGTCAGATCTATTCCTCTGCGGGAAATATGGGGTTTTGAGTCTCTTTCACTGAGGAAGGTGTAGGTCTTGTCTATTCCAAAGTTGGTTTTTGGAACGGTCCCTGTGCTTATATCAAACTCTGGTTTTATGCATCATCCCACCTCTCCTTCCCCTTTAAGCAGGCATAAGAGTGTTTTCTAAATGTGAGACTCTGTTCTCTTTCCTAACTCAGTTCATGTGTAGCCATGTTTACAGGATCTTCATAAGTGATATCATTTGATAAGTTTCTTTTTCTGTGTGACTTATTTCACTTAGAATCATCGTACCTGAATCCACTCACTTTGCTGCTACTGGTCTTATGACATTGATTTCATGGCTGAGGGATTTTCCATCGTACGTAAGTACCACAATGTTTTGAATCATTGTTTTATTTCCTGGGATATTTAAGGTGTACCCAAGTTGAGGTTCTTGTAGTCAGTGCAGCCCTAAATTTGGAGGTGGCTCTTTCTTATTGATTTTCAGTTTTCCCAAGGTATATTCCCTAGACTGGAAGTGGCCTTGGCTCTGTAGCTCTGTTGTTTACTTGTTTTAGGGAACACAATGCACTCCTCCAGTGAGGCAGTTGGCAATTTACATCCCGCCCATCAGCATAACAAGGCTCCCTGTTCTCCAGGGACTGTCTTGCCTTTCTGGTTTTTACACATTTTGTGGATGTCCCTTTTGACCGGTGGGAAGTGATACTTCTTTGTAGTGCAGATTTGCATTGCCTGCTTGCTTGCTTGGCCAAAAAGGGCGTATGCGTTTTCTCCTGAATATATTCAGGAGAAAACGCATACGCCCTTTTTCGCCAAGTGCATCATTGTCGAAGTTGTGCCCCTCTTCCTGTGCTTCACAGGCGATTCCAACGTACCTGTTGAAATCTGTTTCCTGCTATTTTGCCTCGCTTTCAAGTCCGCCTCGTTGACTTCCCTCAATAGATTTTTGGACGATAGTTGTCCTTTATCACTCTGCCAGTTTGTGAATTGCTGTGCCCCTGAGCTCCATTTCTCAACTCGTTTTTTGTGAGCTGAACGCAAGTCCAACATTTTGGATCATGTCCTATACTTGTTCCCGGTGGGTGGCTGAGACTTTGGTTAATTCTTCTTCCTGCCGGGAAATTAGAGTGACATGTGCCGGTCCAAATGCCTAACCGCTACTCTATCATGGGTTCTCCCTCGTCCCTTCCATCCTCTGCCAAATTGGGAACCTGTGCAAACCAGGAGCTTAAAGGGCCTGTCTCTCCAAGTTGGGAGATCGATTGTAAGGCAGTTGGAAAATCAAACTGGAGCACCAGGAGAGGGACTATTCGTTGAGTTTTTGAAACCTTTCGTATTCACAGTGTGTACATTCTCTAGGTTTCCTGTACATGTTATAGCTGTAGTAATATTCCCTTCAACCTGGAGAGTTGGGACCCATGGTATGGGGGCCATGCATTATTGCTTTAAAGGGGCTGCATTTGCACACCCAATCTCACCAATCCTCTCAGTCCCAAGTGTCCAGCCTTATGCCACATCCAGCTGTCATTGTAGATAGGGTCTTTCCAGGTTTCCTCAGACACCCTGAAGGAATTGTAAAGAATTTCCCTGTTTTTTGGTTTTGCTTTGGAAATTCCTTTTTATAGTGGGTTTGAGCTGATTCTCGCTGCCATGTTTATGCCACTCTAGACACACTTGATTCCCTTATGGAGACATATCAATATATAGGTTTTAAGATTCTTCCTAGTCAGATCTATTCCTCTGCGGGAAATATGGGGTTTTGAGTCTCTTTCACTGAGGAAGGTGTAGGTCTTGTCTATTCCAAAGTTGGTTTTTGGAACGGTCCCTGTTCTTATATCAAACTCTGGTTTTATGCAACATCCCACCTCTCCTTCCCCTTTAAGCAGGCATAAGAGTGTTTTCTAAATGTGAGACTCTGTTCTCTTTCCTAACTCAGTTCATGTGTAGCCGTGTTTACAGGATCTTCATAAGTGATATCTTATGATAAGTTTCTTTTTCTGTGTGACTTATTTCACTTAGAATCATCGTACCTGAATCCACTCACTTTGCTGCTACTGGTCTTATGACATTGATTTCATGGCTGAGGGATATTCCATCGTACGTAAGTACCACAATGTTATGAATCATTGTTTTATTTCCTGGGATATTTAAGGAGTACCCAAGTTGAGGTTCTTGTAGTCAGTGAAGCCGTAAATTTGGAGGTGGCTCTTTCTTATTGATTTTCAGTTTTCCCAAGGTATATTCCCTAGACTGGAAGTGGCCTTGGCTCTGTAGCTCTGTTGTTTACTTGTTTTAGGGAACACAATGCACTCCTCCAGTGAGGCAGTTGGCAATTTACATCCCACCCATCAGCATAACAAGGCTCCCTGTTCTCCAGGGCCTGTCTTGCCTTTCTGGTTTTTACACATTTTGTGGACGTCCCTTTTGACCAGTGGGAAGTGATACTGCTTTGTAGTGCAGATTTGCATTGCCCGCTTGCTTGCTTGGCCAAAAAGGGCATATGCATTTTCTCCTGAATATATTCAGGAGAAAACGCATACGCCCTTTTTGGCCAAGTGCATCATTGTCGAAGTTGTGCCCCTCTTCCTCTGCTTTACAGGCGATTCCAACGTACCTCTTGAAATCTGTTTCCTGCTATTTTGCCTCGCTTTCATGTCCGCCTCGTTGACTTCCCTCAACAGATTTTTGGACGATAGTTGTCCTTTATCACTCTGCTAGTTTGTGAATTGCTGTGCCCCTGAGCTCCATTTATCAACTCGTTTTTTTGTGAGCCGAACGCAAGTCCAACATTTTGGATCATGTCCTATACTGGTTCCCGGTGGGTGGCTGAGACTTTGGTTAATTCTTCTTCCTGCCGGGAAATTAGAGTGACATGTGCCCGTCCAAATGCCTAACAGCTACTCTATCATGGGTTCTCCCTCGTCCCTTCCATCCTCTGCCAAATTGGGAACCTGTGCAAACCAGGAGGTTAAATGGCCTGTCTCTCCAAGTTGGGAGATTGATAGTAAGGCAGTTGGAAAGTCAAACTGGAGCACCAGGAGAGGGACTATTCGTTGAGTTTTTGAAAACTTTCGTATTCACAGTGTGTACATTCTCTAGGTTTCCTGTACATGTTATAGCTGTAGTAATATTCCCTTCAACCTGGAGAGTTGGGACCCATGGAATGGGGGCCATGCATTATTGCTTGAAAGGGTCTGCATATGCTCACCCAATCTCACCAATCCTCTCAGTCCCAAGTGTCCAGCCTTATGCCACATCCAGCTGTCATTGTAGATAGGGTCTTTCCAGGTTTCCTCAGACACCCTGAAGGAATTGTAAAGAATTTCCCTGTTTTTTGGTTTTGCTTTGGAAATTCCTTTTTATAGTGTGTTTGAGCTGATTCTAGCTGCCATGTTTATGCCACTCTAGACACACTTGATTCCCTTATGGAGACATATCAATACATAGGTTTTAAGATTCTTACTCGTCAGATCTATTCCTCTGCGGGAAATATGGGGTTTTGAGTCTCTTTCACTGAGGAAGGTGTAGGTCTTGTCTATTCCAAAGTTGGTTTTTGGAACGGTCCCTGTGCTTATATCAAACTCTGGTTTTATGCATCACCCCACCTCTCCTTCCCCTTTAAGCAGGCATAAGAGTGTTTTCTAAATGTGAGAATCTGTTCTCTTTCCTAGCTCAGTTCATGTGTAGCCATGTTTACAGGATCTTCATAAGTGATATCTTATGATAAGTCTCTTTTTCTGTGTGACTTATTTCACTTAGAATCATCGCACCTGAATCCACTCACTTTGCTGCTACTGGTCTTATGACATTGATTTCATGGCTGAGGGATATTGCATCGTACGTAAGTAAAACAATATTTTGAACCATTTTTATATTTCCTGGGATATTTAAGGTGTACCCAAGTTGAGGTTCTTGTAGTCAGTGCAGCCCTAAATTTGGAGGTGGCTCTTTCTTATTGATTTTCAGTTTTCCCAAGGTATATTCCCTAGACTGGAAGTGGCCTTGGCTCTGTAGCTCTGTTGTTTACTTGTTTTAGGGAACACAATGCACTCCTCCAGTGAGGCAGTTGGCAATTTACATCTGCCCATCAGCATAACAAGGCTCCCTGTTCTCCAGGGCCTGTCTTGCCTTTCTGGTTTTTACACATTTTGTGGATGTCCCTTTTGACCAGTGGGAAGTGATACTTCTTTGTAGTGCAGATTTGCATTGCCCGCTTGCTTGCTTGGCCAAAAAGGGCGTATGCGTTTTCTCCTGAATATATTCAGGAGAAAACGCATACGCCCTTTTTGGCCAAGTGCATCATTGTCGAAGTTGTGCCCCTCTTCCTGTGCTTTACAGGCGATTCCAACGTACCTCTTGAAATCTGTTTCCTGCTATTTTGCCTCGCTTTCAAGTCCGCCTCGTTGACTTCCCTCAATAGATTTTTGGACGATAGTTGTCCTTTATCACTCTGCCAATTTGTGAATTGCTGTGCCCCTGAGCTCCATTTCTCAACTCATTTTTTGTGAGCTGAACGCAAGTCCAACATTTTGGATCATGTCCTATACTGGTTCCCGGTGGGTGGCTGAGACTTTGGTTAATTCTTCTTCCTGCCGGGAAATTAGAGTGACATGCGCCCGTCCAAATGCCTAACAGCTACTCTCTCATGGGTTCTCCCTCATCCCTTCCATCCTCTGCCAAATTGGGAACATGTGCAAACCAGGAGGTTAAAGGGCCTGTCTCTCCAAGTTGGGAGATCGATAGTAAGGCAGTTGGAAAGTCAAACTGGAGCACCAGGAGAGGGACTATTCGTTGAGTTTTTGAAACCTTTCGTATTCACAGTGTGTACATTCTCTAGGTTTCCTGTACATGTTATAGCTGTAGTAATATTCCCTTCAACCTGGAGAGTTGGGACCCATGGAATGGGGGCCATGCATTATTGCTTGAAAGGGTCTGCATTTGCTCACCCAATCTCACCAATCCTCTCAGTCCCAAGTGTCCAGCCTTATGCCACATCCAGCTGTCATTGTTGATAGGGTCTTTCCAGGTTTCCTCAGACACCCTGAAGGAATTGTAAAGAATTTCCCTGTTTTTTGGTTTTGCTTTTGAAATTCCTTTTTATAGTGGGTTTGAGCTGATTCTCGCTGCCATGTTTATGCCACTCTAGACACACTTGATTCCCTTATGGAGACATATCAATACATAGGTTTTAAGATTCTTACTAGTCAGATCTATTCCTCTCCGGGAAATATGGGGTTTTGAGTCTCTTTCACTGAGGAAGGTGTAGGTCTTGTCTATTCCAAAGTTGGTTTTTGGAACGGTCCCTGTTCTTATATCAAACTCTGGTTTTATGCATCACCCCACCTCTCCTTCCCCTTTAAGCAGGCATAAGAGTGTTTTCTAAATGTGAGACTCTGTTCTCTTTCCTAGCTCAGTTCATGTGTAGCCATGTTTACAGGATCTTCATAAGTGATATCTTATGATAAGTTTCTTTTTCTCTGTGACTTATTTCACTTAGAATCATCGTACCTGAATCCACTCACTTTGCTGCTACTGGTCTTATGACATTGATTTCATGGCTGAGGGATATTGCATTGTACGTAAGTACCACAATCTTTTGAACCATTTTTATATTTCCTGGGATATTTAAGGTGTACCCAAGTTGAGGTTCTTGTAGTCAGTGCAGCCCTAAATTTGGAGGTGGCTCTTTCTTATTGATTTTCAGTTTTCCCAAGGTATATTCCCTAGACTGGAAGTGGCCTTGGCTCTGTAGCTCTGTTGTTTACTTGTTTTAGGGAACACAATGCACTCCTCCAGTGAGGCAGTTGGCAATTTACATCCCGCCCATCAGCATAACAAGGCTCCCTGTTCTCCAGGGCCTGTCTTGCCTTTCTGGTTTTTACACATTTTGTGGATGTCCCTTTTGACCGGTGGGAAGTGATACTTCTTTGTAGTGCAGATTTGCATTGCCCGCTTGCTTGCTTGGCCAAAAAGGGCGTATGCGTTTTCTCCTGAATATATTCAGGAGAAAACGCATACGCCCTTTTTGGCCAAGTGCATCATTGTCGAAGTTGTGCCCCTCTTCCTGTGCTTTACAGGCGATTCCAACGTACCTCTTGAAATCTGTTTCCTGCTATTTTGCCTCGCTTTCAAGTCCGCCTCGTTGACTTCCCTCAATAGATTTTTGGACGATAGTTGTCCTTTATCACTCTGCCAGTTTGTGAATTGCTGTGCCCCTGAGCTCCATTTCCAAACTCATTTTTTGTGAGCTGAACGCAAGTCCAACATTTTGGATCATGTCCTATACTGGTTCCCGGTGGGTGGCTGAGACTTTGGTTAATTCTTCTTCCTGCCGGGAAATTAGAGTGACATGCGCCCGTCCAAATGCCTAACAGCTACTCTCTCATGGGTTCTCCCTCGTCCCTTCCATCCTCTGCCAAATTGGGAACCTGTGCAAACCAGGAGGTTAAAGGGCCTTTCTCTCCAAGTTGGGAGATCGATAGTAAGGCAGTTGGAAAGTCAAACTGGAGCACCAGGAGAGGGACTATTCGTTGAGTTTTTGAAACCTTTCGTATTCACAGTGTGTACATTCTCTAGGTTTCCTGTACATGTTATAGCTGTAGTAATATTCCCTTCAACCTGGAGAGTTGGGACCCATGGAATGGGGGCCATGCATTATTGCTTTAAAGGGTCTGCATTTGCTCACCCAATCTCACCAATCCTCTCAGTCCCAAGTGTCCAGCCTTATGCCACATCCAGCTGTCATTGTAGATAGGGTCTTTCCAGGTTTCCTCAGACACCCTGAAGGAATTGTAAAGAATTTCCCTGTTTTTTGGTTTTGTTTTTGAAATTCCTTTTTATAGTGTGTTTGAGCTGATTCTCGCTGCCATGTTTATGCCACTCTAGACACACTTGATTCCCTTATGGAGACATATCAATACATAGGTTTTAAGATTCTTACTAGTCAGATCTATTCCTCTCTGGGAAATATGGGGTTTTGAGTCTCTTTCACTGAGGAAGGTGTAGGTCTTGTCTATTCCAAAGTTGGTTTTTGGAACGGTCCCTGTTCTTATATCAAACTCTGGTTTTATGCATCACCCCACCTCTCCTTCCCCTTTAAGCTGGCATAAGAGTGTTTTCTAAATGTGAGACTCTGTTCTCTTTCCTAGCTCAGTTCATGTGTAGCCATGTTTACAGGATCTTCATAAGTGATATCTTATGATAAGTTTCTTTTTCTCTGTGACTTATTTCACTTAGAATCATCGTACCTGAATCCACTCACTTTGCTGCTACTGGTCTTATGACATTGATTTCATGGCAGAGGGATATTGCATTGTACGTAAGTACCACAATCTTTTGAACCATTTTTATATTTCCTGGGATATTTAAGGTGTACCCAAGTTGAGGTTCTTGTAGTCAGTGCAGCCCTAAATTTGGAGGTGGCTCTTTCTTATTGATTTTCAGTTTTCCCTAGGTATATTCCCTAGACTGGAAGTGGCCTTGGCTCTGTAGCTCTGTTGTTTACTTGTTTTAGGGAACACAATGCACTCCTCCAGTGAGGCAGTTGGCAATTTACATCCCGCCCATCAGCATAACAAGGCTCCCTGTTCTCCAGGGCCTGTCTTGCCTTTCTGGTTTTCACACATTTTGTGGATGTCCCTTTTGACCGGTGGGAAGTGATACTTCTTTGTAGTGCAGATTTGCATTGCCCGCTTGCTTGCTTGGCCAAAAAGGGCGTATGCGTTTTCTCCTGAATATATTCAGGAGAAAATGCATACGCCCTTTTTGGCCAAGTGCATCATTGTCGAAGTTGTGCCCCTCTTCCTGTGCTTTACAGGCGATTCAAACGTACCTCTTGAAATCTGTTTCCTGCTATTTTGCCTCGCTTTCAAGTCCGCCTCGTTGACTTCCCTCAATAGATTTTTGGACGATAGTTGTCCTTTATCACTCTGCCAGTTTGTGAATTGCTGTGCCCCTGAGCTCCATTTCTCAACTCATTTTTTGTGAGCTGAACGCAAGTCCAACATTTTGGATCATGTCCTATACTGGTTCCCGGTGGGTGGCTGAGACTTTGGTTAATTCTTCTTCCTGCCGGGAAATTAGAGTGACATGCGCCCGTCCAAATGCCTAACAGCTACTCTCTCATGGGTTCTCCCTCGTCCCTTCCATCCTCTGCCAAATTGGGAACCTGTGCAAACCAGGAGGTTAAAGGGCCTTTCTCTCCAAGTTGGGAGATCGATAGTAAGGCAGTTGGAAAGTCAAACTGGAGCACCAGGAGAGGGACTATTCGTTGAGTTTTTGAAACCTTTCGTATTCACAGTGTGTACATTCTCTAGGTTTCCTGTACATGTTATAGCTGTAGTAATATTCCCTTCAACCTGGAGAGTTGGGACCCATGGAATGGGGGCCATGCATTATTGCTTTAAAGGGTCTGCATTTGCTCACCCAATCTCACCAATCCTCTCAGTCCCAAGTGTCCAGCCTTATGCCACATCCAGCTGTCATTGTAGATAGGGTCTTTCCAGGTTTCCTCAGACACCCTGAAGGAATTGTAAAGAATTTCCCTGTTTTTTGGTTTTGTTTTTGAAATTCCTTTTTATAGTGTGTTTGAGCTGATTCTCGCTGCCATGTTTATGCCACTCTAGACACACTTGATTCCCTTATGGAGACATATCAATACATAGGTTTTAAGATTCTTACTAGTCAGATCTATTCCTCTCCGGGAAATATGGGGTTTTGAGTCTCTTTCACTGAGGAAGGTGTAGGTCTTGTCTATTCCAAAGTTGGTTTTTTGAACGGTCCCTGTTCTTATATCAAACTCTGGTTTTATGCATCACCCCACCTCTCCTTCCCCTTTAAGCAGGCATAAGAGTGTTTTCTAAATGTGAGACTCTGTTCTCTTTCCTAGCTCAGTTCATGTGTAGCCATGTTTACAGGATCTTCATAAGTGATATCTTATGATAAGTTTCTTTTTCTCTGTGACTTATTTCACTTAGAATCATCGTACCTGAATCCACTCACTTTGCTGCTACTGGTCTTATGACATTGATTTCATGGCAGAGGGATATTGCATTGTACGTAAGTACCACAATCTTTTGAACCATTTTTATATTTCCTGGGATATTTAAGGTGTACCCAAGTTGAGGTTCTTGTAGTCAGTGCAGCCCTAAATTTGGAGGTGGCTCTTTCTTATTGATTTTCAGTTTTCCCAAGGTATATTCCCTAGACTGGAAGTGGCCTTGGCTCGGTAGCTCTGTTGTTTACTTGTTTTAGGGAACACAATGCACTCCTCCAGTGAGGCAGTTGGCAATTTACATCCCGCCCATCAGCATAACAAGGCTCCATGTTCTCCAGGGCCTGTCTTGCCTTTCTGGTTTTTACACATTTTGTGGATGTCCCTTTTGACCGGTGGGAAGTGATACTTCTTTGTAGTGCAGATTTGCATTGCCCGCTTCCTTGCTTGGCCAAAAAGGGCGTATGCGTTTTCTCCTGAATATATTCAGGAGAAAACGCATACGCCCTTTTTGGCCAAGTGCATCATTGTCGAAGTTGTGCCCCTCTTCCTGTGCTTTACAGGCGATTCCAACGTACCTCTTGAAATCTGTTTCCTGCTATTTTGCCTCGCTTTCAAGTCCGCCTCGTTGACTTCCCTCAATAGATTTTTGGACGATAGTTGTCCTTTATCACTCTGCCAGTTTGTGAATTGCTGTGCCCCTGAGCTCCATTTCCAAACTCATTTTTTGTGAGCTGAACGCAAGTCCAATATTTTGGATCATGTCCTATACTGGTTCCCGGTGGGTGGCTGAGACTTTGGTTAATTCTTCTTCCTGCCGGGAAATTAGAGTGACATGCGCCCGTCCAAATGTCTAACAGCTACTCTCTCATGGTTTCTCCCTCGTCCCTTCCATCCTCTGCCAAATTGGGAACCTGTGCAAACCAGGAGGTTAAAGGGCCTTTCTCTCCAAGTTGGGAGATCGATAGTAAGGCAGTTGGAAAGTCAAACTGGAGCACCAGGAGAGGGACTATTCGTTGAGTTTTTGAAACCTTTCGTATTCACAGTGTGTACATTCTCTAGGTTTCCTGTACATGTTATAGCTGTAGTAATATTCCCTTCAACCTGGAGAGTTGGGACCTATGGAATGGGGGCCATGCATTATTGCTTTAAAGGGTCTGCATTTGCTCACCCAATCTCACCAATCCTCTCAGTCCCAAGTGTCCAGCCTTATGCCACATCCAGCTGTCATTGTAGATAGGGTCTTTCCAGGTTTCCTCAGACACCCTCAAGGAATTGGAAAGAATTTCCCTGTTTTTTGCTTTTGCTTTTGAAATTCCTTTTTATAGTGGGTTTGAGCTGATTCTCGCTGCCATGTTTATGCCACCCTAGACACACTTGATTCCCTTATGGAGACATATCAATACATAGGTTTTAAGATTCTTACTCCTCAGATCTATTCATCTGTGGGAAATATGGGGTTTTGAGTCTCTTTCACTGAGGAAGGTGTAGGTCTTGTCTATTCCAAAGTTGGTTTTTGGAACGGTCCCTGTGCTTATATCAAACTCTGGTTTTATGCATCACCCCACCTCTCCTTCCCCTTTAAGCAGGCATAAGAGTGTTTTCTAAATGTGAGACTCTGTTCTCTTTCCTAGCTCAGTTCATGTGTAGCCATGTTTACAGGATCTTCATAAGTGATATCTTATGATAAGTTTCTTTTTCTCTGTGACTTATTTCACTTAGAATCATGGTACCTGAATCCACTCACTTTGCTGCTACTGGTCTTATGACATTGATTTCATGGCTGAGGGATATTGCATCGTACGTAAGTACCACAATCTTTTGAACCATTTTTATATTTCCTGGGATATTTTTTTTTTTTTTTTTTTTTTTTTGCTGTACGCGGGCCTCTCACTGCTGTGGCCCCTCCCGCTGCGGAGCACAGGCTCCGGACACACAGGCTCCGCGGCCATGGCTCGCGGGCCCAGCCGCTCCGCGGCACGTGGGATCCTCCGGGATCGGGGCACGAACCCGTGTCCCCTGCATCGGCAGGCGGACTCTCAACCACTGCGCCACCATGGAAGCCCCTTCCTGGGATATTTAAGGTGTACCCAAGTTGAGGTTCTTGTAGTCAGTGCAGCCCTAAATTTGGAGGTGGCTCTTTCTTATTGATTTTCAGTTTTCCCAAGGTATATTCCCTAGACTGGAAGTGGCCTTGGCTCTGTAGCTCTGTTGTTTACTTGTTTTAGGGAACACAATGCACTCCTCCAGTGAGGCAGTTGGCAATTTACATCCCGCCCATCAGCATAACAAGGCTCCCTGTTCTCCAGGGCCTGTCTTGCCTTTCTGGTTTTTACACATTTTGTGGATGTCCCTTTTGACCGGTGGGAAGTGATTCTTCTTTGTAGTGCAGATTTGCATTAGCCGCTTGCTTGCTTGGCCAAAAAGGGCGTATGCGTTTTCTCCTGAATATATT
Source organism: Mesoplodon densirostris (assembly GCF_025265405.1). Lineage (NCBI taxonomy): Eukaryota > Metazoa > Chordata > Mammalia > Artiodactyla > Ziphiidae > Mesoplodon > Mesoplodon densirostris. The sequence continues at coordinate 1,001,725 of NW_026778223.1, read as the reverse complement.
CAGGAGAAAACGCATACGCCCTTTTTGGCCAAGTGCATCATTGTCGAAGTTGTGCCCCTCTTCCTGTGCTTTACAGGCGATTCCAACGTACCTCTTGAAATCTGTTTCCTGCTATTTTGCCTCGCTTTCAAGTCCGCCTCGTTGACTTCCCTCAACAGATTTTTGGACGATAGTTTTCCTTTTTCACTCTGCCAGTTTGTGAATTGCTGTGCCCCTGAGCTCCATTTCTCAACTCGTTTTTTTGTGAGCTGAACGCAAGTCCAAAATTTTGGATCATGTCCTATACTGGTTCCCGGTGGGTGGCTGAGACTTTGGTTAATTCTTCTTCCTGCCGGGAAATTAGAGTGACATGTGCCCGTCCAAATGCCTAACAGCTACTCTCTCATGGGTTCTCCCTCGTCCCTTCCATCCTCTGCCAAATTGGGAACCTGTGCAAACCAGGAGGTTAAATGGCCTGTCTCTCCAAGTTGGGAGATTGATAGTAAGGCAGTTGGAAAGTCAAACTGGAGCACCAGGAGAGGGACTATTCGTTGAGTTTTTGAAACCTTTCGTATTCACAGTGTGTACATTCTCTAGGTTTCCTGTACATGTTATAGCTGTAGTAATATTCCCTTCAACCTGGAGAGTTGGGACCCATGGAATGGGGGCCATGCATTATTGCTTTAAAGGGTCTGCATATGCTCACCCAATCTCACCAATCCTCTCAGTCCCAAGTGTCCAGCCTTATGCCACATCCAGCTGTCATTGTAGATAGGGTCTTTCCAGGTTTCCTCAGACACCCTGAAGGAATTGTAAAGAATTTACCTGTTTTTTGGTTTTGCTTTGGAAATTCCTTTTAATAGTGTGTTTGAGCTGATACTCGCTGCCATGTTTATGCCACTCTAGACACACTTGATTCCCTTATGGAGACATATCAATACATAGGTTTTAAGATTCTTACTCGTCAGATCTATTCCTCTGCGGGAAATATGGGGTTTTGAGTCTCTTTCACTGAGGAAGGTGTAGGTCTTGTCTATTCGAAAGTTGGTTTTTGGAACGGTCCCTGTGCTTATATCAAACTCTGGTTTTATGCATCACGCCACCTCTCCTTCCCCTTTAAGCAGGCATAAGAGTGTTTTCTAAATGTGAGACTCTGTTCTCTTTCCTAGCTCAGTTCATGTGTAGCCATGTTTACAGGATCTTCATAAGTGATATCTTATGATAAGTCTCTTTTTCTGTGTGACTTATTTCAATTAGAATCATCGTACCTGAATCCACTCACTTTGCTGCTACTGGTCTTATGACATTGATTTCATGGCTGAGGGATATTGCATTGTACATAAGTACCACAATCTTTTGAACCATTTTTATATTTCCTGGGATATTTAAGGTGTACCCAAGTTGAGGTTCTTGTAGTCAGTGCAGCCCTAAATTTGGAGGTGGCTCTTTCTTATTGATTTTCAGTTTTCCCAAGGTATATTCCCTAGACTGGAAGTGACCTTGGCTCTGTAGCTCTGTTGTTTACTTGTTTTAGGGAACACAATGCACTCCTACAGTGAGGCAGTTGGCAATTTACATCCCACCCATCAGCATAAAAAGGCTCCATGTTCTCCAGGGCCTGTCTTGCCTTTCTGGTTTTTACACATTTTGTGGACGTCCCTTTTGACCAGTGGGAAGTGATACTTCTTTGTAGTGCAGATTTGCATTGCCCGCTTGCTTGCTTGGCCAAAAAGGGCGTATGCGTTTTCTCCTGAATATATTCAGGAGAAAACGCATACGCCCTTTTTGGCCAAGTGCATCATTGTCGAAGTTGTGCCCCTCTTCCTGTGCTTTACAGGCGATTCCAACGTACCTCTTGAAATCTGTTTCCTGCTATTTTGCCTCACTTTCAAGTCCGCCTCGTTGACTTCCCTCAATAGATTTTTGGACGATAGTTGTCCTTTTTCACTCTGCCAGTTTGTGAATTGCTGTGCCCCTGAGCTCCATTTCTCAACTCGTTTTTTGTGAGCTGAACGCAAGTCCAACATTTTGGATCATGTCCTATACTGGTTCCCGGTGGGTGGCTGAGACTTTGGTTAATTCTTCTTCCTGCCGGGAAATTAGAGTGACATGTGCCCGTCCAAATGCCTAACAGCTACTCTCTCATGGGATCTCCCTCGTCCCTTCCATCCTCTGCCAAATTGGGAACCTGTGCAAACCAGGAGGTTAAAGTGCCTGTCTCTCCAAGTTGGGAGATCGATAGTAAGGCAGTTGGAAAGTCAAACTGGAGCACCAGGAGAGGGACTATTCGTTGAGTTTTTGAAACCTTTCGTATTCACAGTGTGTACATTCTCTAGGTTTCCTGTACATGTTATAGCTGTAGTAATATTCCCTTCAACCTGGAGAGTTGGGACCCATGGAATGGGGGCCATGCATTATTGCTTTAAAGGGTCTGCATTTGATCACCCAATCTCACCAATCCTCTCAGTCCCAAGTGTCCAGCCTTATGCCACATCCAGCTGTCATTGTAGATAGGGTCTTTCCAGGTTTCCTCAGACACCCTGAAGGAATTGTAAAGAATTTCCCCGTTTTTTGGTTTTGCTTTTGAAATTCCTTTTTATAGTGGGTTTGAGCTGATTCTCGCTGCCATGTTTATGCCACTCTAGACACACTTGATTCCCTTATGGAGACATATCAATACATAGGTTTTAAGATTCTTATTAGTCAGATCTATTCCTCTCCGGGAAATATGGGGTTTTGAGTCTCTTTCACTGAGGAAGGTGTAGGTCTTGTCTATTCCAAAGTTGGTTTTTGGAACGGTCCCTGTTCTTATATCAAACTCTGGTTTTATGCATCACCCCACCTCTCCTTCCCCTTTAAGCAGGCATAAGAGTGTTTTCTAAATGTGAGACTCTGTTCTCTTTCCTAGCTCAGTTCATGTGTAGCCATGTTTACAGGATCTTCATAAGTGATATCTTATGATAAGTCTCTTTTTCTGTGTGACTTATTTCACTTAGAATCATCGTACCTGAATCCACTCACTTTGCTGCTACTGGTCTTATGACATTGATTTCATGTCTGAGGGATATTGCATCGTACGTAAGTAAAACAATATTTTGAACCATTTTTATATTTCCTGGGATATTTAAGGTGTACCCAAGTTGAGGTTCTTGTAGTCAGTGCAGCCCTAAATTTTGAGGTGGCTCTTTCTTATTGATTTTCAGTTTTCCCAAGGTATATTCCCTAGACTGGAAGTGACCTTGGCTCTGTAGCTCTGTTGTTTACTTGTTTTAGGGAACACAATGCACTCTTACAGTGAGGCAGTTGGCAATTTCATCCCGCCCATCAGCATAAAAATGCTCCCTGTTCTCCAGGGCCTGTCTTGCCTTTCTGGTTTTTACACATTTTGTGGACGTTCCTTTTGACCGGTGGGAAGTGATACTTCTTTGTAGTGCAGATTTGCATTGCCCGCTTGCTTGCTTGGCCAAAAAGGGCGTATGCGTTTTCTCCTGAATATATTCAGGAGAAAACACATACGCCCTTTTTGGCCAAGTGCATCATTGTCGAAGTTGTGCCCCTCTTCCTGTGCTTTACAGGCGATTCCAACGTAACTGTTGAAATCTGTTTCCTGCTATTTTGCCTCGCTTTCAAGTCCGCCTCGTTGACTTCCCTCAATAGATTTTTGGACGATAGTTGTCCTTTATCACTCTGCCAGTTTGTGAATTGCTGTGCCCCTTAGCTCCATTTCTCAACTCGTTTTTTGTGAGCTGAACGCAAGGCCAAAATTTTGGATCATGTCCTATACTGGTTCCCGGTGGGTGGCTGAGACTTTGGTTAATTCTTCTTCCTGCCGGGAAATTAGAGTGACATGTGCCCGTCCAAATGCCTAACAGCTACTCTCTCATGGGTTCGCCCTCGTCCCTTCCATCCTCTGCCAAATTGGGAAACTGTGCAAACCAGGAGGTTAAAGGGCCTGTCTCTCCAAGTTGGGAGATCGATAGTAAGGCAGTTGGAAAGTCAAACTGGAGCACCAGGAGAGGGACTATTCGTTGAGTTTTTGAAACCTTTCGTATTCACAGTGTGTACATTCTCTAGTTTTCCTGTACATGTTAGAGCTGTAGTAATATTCCCATCAACCTGGAGAGTTGGGACCCATGGAATGGGGGCCATGCATTATTGCTTGAAAGGGTCTGCATTTGCTCACCCAATCTCACCAATCCTCTCAGTCCCAAGTGTCCAGCCTTATGCCACATCCAGCTGTCATTGTAGATAGGGTCTTTTCAGGTTTCCTCAGACACCCTGAAGGAATTGTAAAGAATTTCCCTGTTTTTTGGTTTTGCTTTTGAAATTCCTTTTTATAGTGGGTTTGAGCTGATTCTCGCTGCCATGTTTATGCCACTCTAGACACACTTGATTCCCTTATGGAGACATATCAATACATAGGTTTTAAGATTCTTACTAGTCAGATCTATTCCTCTCCGGGAAATATGCGGTTTTGAGTCTCTTTCACTGAGGAAGGTGTAGGTCTTGTCTATTCCAAAGTTGGTTTTTGGAACGGTCCCTGTTCTTATATCAAACTCTGGTTTTATGCATCACCCCACCTCTCCTTCCCCTTTAAGCAGGCATAAGAGTGTTTTCTAAATGTGAGACTCTGTTCTCTTTCCTAGCTCAGTTCATGTGTAGCCATGTTTACAGGATCTTCATAAGTGATATCTTATGATAAGTTTCTTTTTCTCTGTGATTTATTTCACTTAGAATCATCGTACCTGAATCCACTCACTTTGCTGCTACTGGTCTTATGACATTGATTTCATGGCTGAGGGATATTGCATTGTACGTAAGTACCACAATCTTTTGAACCATTTTTATATTTCCTGGGATATTTAAGGTGTACCCAAGTTGAGGTTCTTGTAGTCAGTGCAGCCCTAAATTTGGAGGTGGCTCTTTCTTATTGATTTTCAGTTTTCCCAAGGTATATTCCCTAGACTGGAAGTGGCCTTGGCTCTGTAGCTTTGTTGTTTACTTGTTTTAGGGAACATAATGCACTCCTCCAGTGAGGCAGTTGGCAATTTACATCCCGCCCATCAGCATAACAAGGCTCCCTGTTCTCCAGGGCCTGTCTTGCCTTTCTGGTTTTCACACATTTTGTGGATGTCCCTTTTGACCGGTGGGAAGTGATACTTCTTTGTAGTGCAGATTTGCATTGCCCGCTTGCTTGCTTGGCCAAAAAGGGCGTATGCGTTTTCTCCTGAATATATTCAGGAGAAAACACATACGCCCTTTTTGGCCAAGTGCATCATTGTCGAAGTTGTGCCCCTCTTCCTGTGCTTTACAGGCGATTCCAACGTACCTCTTGAAATCTGTTTCCTGGTATTTTGCCTCGCTTTCAAGTCCGCCTCCTTGACTTCCCTCAATAGATTTTTGGACGATAGTTGTCCTTTATCACTCTGCCAGTTTGTGAATTGCTGTGCCCCTTAGCTCCATTTCTCAACTAGTTTTTTGTGAGCTGAACGCAAGTCCAAAATTTTGGATCATGTCCTATACTGGTTCCCGGTGGGTGGCTGAGACTTTGGTTAATTCTTCTTCCTGCCGGGAAATTAGAGTGACATGTGCCTGTCCAAATGCCTAACAGCTACTCTCTCATGGGTTCTCCCTCGTCCCTTCCATCCTCTGCCAAATTGGGAACCTGTGCAAACCAGGAGCTTAAAGGGCCTGTCTCTCAATGTTGGGAGATCGATAGTAAGGCAGTTGGAAAGTCAAACTGGAGCACCAGGAGAGGGACGATTCGTTGAGTTTTTGAAACCTTTCGTATTCACAGTGTGTCCATTCTCTAGGTTTCCTGTACATGTTATAGCTGTAGTAATATTCCCTTCAACCTTGAGAGTTGGGACCCATGGAATGGGGGCCATGCATTAGTGCTGGAAAGGGTCTGCATTTGCTCACCCAATCTCACCAATCCTCTCAGTCCCAAGTGTCCAGCCTTATGCCACATCCAGCTGTCATTGTAGATAGGGTCTTTCCAGGTTACCTCAGACACCCTCAAGGAATTGTAAAGAATTTCCCTGTTTTTTGGTTTTGCTTTGGAAATTCCTTTTTATAGTGTGTTTGAGCTGATTCTCGCTGCCATGTTTATGCCACTCTAGACACACTTGATTCCCTTATTGAGACATATCAATACATAGGTTTTAAGATTCTTACTCCTCAGATCTATTCCTCTGCGGGAAATATGGGGTTTTGAGTCTCTTTCACTGAGGAAGGTGTAGGTCTTGTCTATTCGAAAGTTGGTTTTTGGAACGGTCCCTGTGCTTATATCAAACTCTGGTTTTATGCATCACGCCACCTCTCCTTCCCCTTTAAGCAGGCATAAGAGTGTTTTCTAAATGTGAGACTCTGTTCTCTTTCCTAGCTCAGTTCATGTGTAGCCATGTTTACAGGATCTTCATAAGTGATATCTTATGATAAGTCTCTTTTTCTGTGTGACTTATTTCAATTAGAATCATCGTACCTGAATCCACTCACTTTGCTGCTACTGGTCTTATGACATTGATTTCATGGCTGAGGGATATTGCATTGTACATAAGTACCACAATCTTTTGAACCATTTTTATATTTCCTGGGATATTTAAGGTGTACCCAAGTTGAGGTTCTTGTAGTCAGTGCAGCCCTAAATTTGGAGGTGGCTCTTTCTTATTGATTTTCAGTTTTCCCAAGGTATATTCCCTAGACTGGAAGTGACCTTGGCTCTGTAGCTCTGTTGTTTACTTGTTTTAGGGAACACAATGCACTCCTACAGTGAGGCAGTTGGCAATTTACATCCCACCCATCAGCATAAAAAGGCTCCATGTTCTCCAGGGCCTGTCTTGCCTTTCTGGTTTTTACACATTTTGTGGACGTCCCTTTTGACCAGTGGGAAGTGATACTTCTTTGTAGTGCAGATTTGCATTGCCCGCTTGCTTGCTTGGCCAAAAAGGGCGTATGCGTTTTCTCCTGAATATATTCAGGAGAAAACGCATACGCCCTTTTTGGCCAAGTGCATCATTGTCGAAGTTGTGCCCCTCTTCCTGTGCTTTACAGGCGATTCCAACGTACCTCTTGAAATCTGTTTCCTGCTATTTTGCCTCACTTTCAAGTCCGCCTCGTTGACTTCCCTCAATAGATTTTTGGACGATAGTTGTCCTTTTTCACTCTGCCAGTTTGTGAATTGCTGTGCCCCTGAGCTCCATTTCTCAACTCGTTTTTTGTGAGCTGAACGCAAGTCCAACATTTTGGATCATGTCCTATACTGGTTCCCGGTGGGTGGCTGAGACTTTGGTTAATTCTTCTTCCTGCCGGGAAATTAGAGTGACATGTGCCCGTCCAAATGCCTAACAGCTACTCTCTCATGGGATCTCCCTCGTCCCTTCCATCCTCTGCCAAATTGGGAACCTGTGCAAACCAGGAGGTTAAAGTGCCTGTCTCTCCAAGTTTGGAGATCGATAGTAAGGCAGTTGGAAAGTCAAACTGGAGCACCAGGAGAGGGACTATTCGTTGAGTTTTTGAAACCTTTCGTATTCACAGTGTGTACATTCTCTAGGTTTCCTGTACATGTTATAGCTGTAGTAATATTCCCTTCAACCTGGAGAGTTGGGACCCATGGAATGGGGGCCATGCATTATTGCTTTAAAGGGTCTGCATTTGATCACCCAATCTCACCAATCCTCTCAGTCCCAAGTGTCCAGCCTTATGCCACATCCAGCTGTCATTGTAGATAGGGTCTTTCCAGGTTTCCTCAGACACCCTGAAGGAATTGTAAAGAATTTCCCCGTTTTTTGGTTTTGCTTTTGAAATTCCTTTTTATAGTGGGTTTGAGCTGATTCTCGCTGCCATGTTTATGCCACTCTAGACACACTTGATTCCCTTATGGAGACATATCAATACATAGGTTTTAAGATTCTTATTAGTCAGATCTATTCCTCTCCGGGAAATATGGGGTTTTGAGTCTCTTTCACTGAGGAAGGTGTAGGTCTTGTCTATTCCAAAGTTGGTTTTTGGAACGGTCCCTGTTCTTATATCAAACTCTGGTTTTATGCATCACCCCACCTCTCCTTCCCCTTTAAGCAGGCATAAGAGTGTTTTCTAAATGTGAGACTCTGTTCTCTTTCCTAGCTCAGTTCATGTGTAGCCATGTTTACAGGATCTTCATAAGTGATATCTTATGATAAGTCTCTTTTTCTGTGTGACTTATTTCACTTAGAATCATCGTACCTGAATCCACTCACTTTGCTGCTACTGGTCTTATGACATTGATTTCATGTCTGAGGGATATTGCATCGTACGTAAGTAAAACAATATTTTGAACCATTTTTATATTTCCTGGGATATTTAAGGTGTACCCAAGTTGAGGTTCTTGTAGTCAGTGCAGCCCTAAATTTTGAGGTGGCTCTTTCTTATTGATTTTCAGTTTTCCCAAGGTATATTCCCTAGACTGGAAGTGACCTTGGCTCTGTAGCTCTGTTGTTTACTTGTTTTAGGGAACACAATGCACTCTTACAGTGAGGCAGTTGGCAATTTCATCCCGCCCATCAGCATAAAAATGCTCCCTGTTCTCCAGGGCCTGTCTTGCCTTTCTGGTTTTTACACATTTTGTGGACGTTCCTTTTGACCGGTGGGAAGTGATACTTCTTTGTAGTGCAGATTTGCATTGCCCGCTTGCTTGCTTGGCCAAAAAGGGCGTATGCGTTTTCTCCTGAATATATTCAGGAGAAAACACATACGCCCTTTTTGGCCAAGTGCATCATTGTCGAAGTTGTGCCCCTCTTCCTGTGCTTTACAGGCGATTCCAACGTAACTGTTGAAATCTGTTTCCTGCTATTTTGCCTCGCTTTCAAGTCCGCCTCGTTGACTTCCCTCAATAGATTTTTGGACGATAGTTGTCCTTTATCACTCTGCCAGTTTGTGAATTGCTGTGCCCCTTAGCTCCATTTCTCAACTCGTTTTTTGTGAGCTGAACGCAAGGCCAAAATTTTGGATCATGTCCTATACTGGTTCCCGGTGGGTGGCTGAGACTTTGGTTAATTCTTCTTCCTGCCGGGAAATTAGAGTGACATGTGCCCGTCCAAATGCCTAACAGCTACTCTCTCATGGGTTCGCCCTCGTCCCTTCCATCCTCTGCCAAATTGGGAAACTGTGCAAACCAGGAGGTTAAAGGGCCTGTCTCTCCAAGTTGGGAGATCGATAGTAAGGCAGTTGGAAAGTCAAACTGGAGCACCAGGAGAGGGACTATTCGTTGAGTTTTTGAAACCTTTCGTATTCACAGTGTGTACATTCTCTAGTTTTCCTGTACATGTTAGAGCTGTAGTAATATTCCCATCAACCTGGAGAGTTGGGACCCATGGAATGGGGGCCATGCATTATTGCTTGAAAGGGTCTGCATTTGCTCACCCAATCTCACCAATCCTCTCAGTCCCAAGTGTCCAGCCTTATGCCACATCCAGCTGTCATTGTAGATAGGGTCTTTCCAGGTTTCCTCAGACACCCTGAAGGAATTGTAAAGAATTTCCCTGTTTTTTGGTTTTGCTTTTGAAATTCCTTTTTATAGTGGGTTTGAGCTGATTCTCGCTGCCATGTTTATGCCACTCTAGACACACTTGATTCCCTTATGGAGACATATCAATACATAGGTTTTAAGATTCTTACTAGTCAGATCTATTCCTCTCCGGGAAATATGCGGTTTTGAGTCTCTTTCACTGAGGAAGGTGTAGGTCTTGTCTATTCCAAAGTTGGTTTTTGGAACGGTCCCTGTTCTTATATCAAACTCTGGTTTTATGCATCACCCCACCTCTCCTTCCCCTTTAAGCAGGCATAAGAGTGTTTTCTAAATGTGAGACTCTGTTCTCTTTCCTAGCTCAGTTCATGTGTAGCCATGTTTACAGGATCTTCATAAGTGATATCTTATGATAAGTTTCTTTTTCTCTGTGATTTATTTCACTTAGAATCATCGTACCTGAATCCACTCACTTTGCTGCTACTGGTCTTATGACATTGATTTCATGGCTGAGGGATATTGCATTGTACGTAAGTACCACAATCTTTTGAACCATTTTTATATTTCCTGGGATATTTAAGGTGTACCCAAGTTGAGGTTCTTGTAGTCAGTGCAGCCCTAAATTTGGAGGTGGCTCTTTCTTATTGATTTTCAGTTTTCCCAAGGTATATTCCCTAGACTGGAAGTGGCCTTGGCTCTGTAGCTTTGTTGTTTACTTGTTTTAGGGAACATAATGCACTCCTCCAGTGAGGCAGTTGGCAATTTACATCCCGCCCATCAGCATAACAAGGCTCCCTGTTCTCCAGGGCCTGTCTTGCCTTTCTGGTTTTCACACATTTTGTGGATGTCCCTTTTGACCGGTGGGAAGTGATACTTCTTTGTAGTGCAGATTTGCATTGCCCGCTTGCTTGCTTGGCCAAAAAGGGCGTATGCGTTTTCTCCTGAATATATTCAGGAGAAAACACATACGCCCTTTTTGGCCAAGTGCATCATTGTCGAAGTTGTGCCCCTCTTCCTGTGCTTTACAGGCGATTCCAACGTACCTCTTGAAATCTGTTTCCTGGTATTTTGCCTCGCTTTCAAGTCCGCCTCCTTGACTTCCCTCAATAGATTTTTGGACGATAGTTGTCCTTTATCACTCTGCCAGTTTGTGAATTGCTGTGCCCCTTAGCTCCATTTCTCAACTAGTTTTTTGTGAGCTGAACGCAAGTCCAAAATTTTGGATCATGTCCTATACTGGTTCCCGGTGGGTGGCTGAGACTTTGGTTAATTCTTCTTCCTGCCGGGAAATTAGAGTGACATGTGCCTGTCCAAATGCCTAACAGCTACTCTCTCATGGGTTCTCCCTCGTCCCTTCCATCCTCTGCCAAATTGGGAACCTGTGCAAACCAGGAGCTTAAAGGGCCTGTCTCTCAATGTTGGGAGATCGATAGTAAGGCAGTTGGAAAGTCAAACTGGAGCACCAGGAGAGGGACGATTCGTTGAGTTTTTGAAACCTTTCGTATTCACAGTGTGTCCATTCTCTAGGTTTCCTGTACATGTTATAGCTGTAGTAATATTCCCTTCAACCTTGAGAGTTGGGACCCATGGAATGGGGGCCATGCATTAGTGCTTGAAAGGGTCTGCATTTGCTCACCCAATCTCACCAATCCTCTCAGTCCCAAGTGTCCAGCCTTATGCCACATCCAGCTGTCATTGTAGATAGGGTCTTTCCAGGTTACCTCAGACACCCTCAAGGAATTGTAAAGAATTTCCCTGTTTTTTGGTTTTGCTTTGGAAATTCCTTTTTATAGTGTGTTTGAGCTGATTCTCGCTGCCATGTTTATGCCACTCTAGACACACTTGATTCCCTTATTGAGACATATCAATACATAGGTTTTAAGATTCTTACTCCTCAGATCTATTCATCTGTGGGAAATATGGGGTTTTGAGTCTCTTTCACTGAGGAAGGTGTAGGTCTTGTCTATTCCAAAGTTGGTTTTTGGAACGGTCCCTGTGCTTATATCAAACTCTGGTTTTATGCATCACCCCACCTCTCCTTCCCCTTTAAGCAGGCATAAGAGTGTTTTCTAAATGTGAGACTCTGTTCTCTTTCCTAGCTCAGTTCATGTGTAGCCATCTTTACAGGATCTTCATAAGTGATATCTTATGATAAGTCTCTTTTTCTGTGTGACTTATTTCACTTAGAATCATCGTACCTGAATCCACTCACTTTGCTGCTACTGGTCTTATGACATTGATTTCATGGCTGAGGGATATTGCATTGTACGTAAGTACCACAATCTTTTGAACCATTTTTATATTTCCTGGGATATTTAAGGTGTACCCAAGTTGAGGTTCTTGTAGTCAGTGCAGCCCTAAATTTGGAGGTGGCTGTTTCTTATTGATTTTCAGTTTTCCCAAGGTATATTCCCTAGACTGGAAGTGGCCTTGGCTCTGTAGCTCTGTTGTTTACTTGTTTTAGGGAACACAATGCACTCCTCCAGTGAGGCAGTTGGCAATTTACATCCCGCCCATCAGCATAACAAGGCTCCCTGTTCTCCAGGGCCTGTCTTGCCTTTCTGGTTTTTACACATTTTGTGGATGTCCCTTTTGACCGGTGGGAAGTGATACTTCTTTGTAGTGCAGATTTGCATTGCCCACTTGCTTGCTTGGCCAAAAAGGGCGTATGCGTTTTCTCCTGAATATATTCAGGAGAAAACGCATACGCCCTTTTTGGCCAAGTGCATCATTGTCGAAGTTGTGCCCCTCTTCCTGTGCTTTACAGGCGATTCCAACGTACCTCTTGAAATCTGTTTCCTGCTATTTTGCCTCGCTTTCAAGTCCGCCTCGTTGACTTCCCTCAACAGATTTTTGGACGATACTTTTCCTTTATCACTCTGCCAGTTTGTGAATTGCTGTGCCCCTGAGCTCCATTTCTCAACTCTTTTTTTGTGAGCTGAACGCAAGTCCAACATTTTGGATCATGTCCTATACTGGTTTCTGGTGGGTTGCTGAGACTTTGGTTAATTCTTCTTCCTGCCGGGAAATTAGAGTGACATGTGCCCATCCAAATGCCTAACAGCTACTCTCTCATGGGTTCTCCCTCGTCCCTTCCATCCTCTGCCAAATTGGGAACCTGTGCAAACCAGGAGCTTAAAGGGCCTGTCTCTCAATGTTGGGAGATCGATAGTAAGGCAGTTGGAAAGTCAAACTGGAGCACCAGGAGAGGGACTATTCGTTGAGTTTTTGAAACCTTTCGTATTCACAGTGTGTACATTCTCTAGGTTTCCTGTACATGTTAGAGCTGTAGTAATATTCCCTTCAACCTGGAGAGTTGGGACCCATGGAATGGGGGCCATGCATTATTGCTTGAAAGGGTCTGCATTTGCTCACCCAATCTCACCAATCCTCTCAGTCCCAAGTGTCCAGCCTTATGCCACATCCAGCTGTCATTGTAGATAGGGTCTTTCCAGGTTTCCTCAGACACCCTGAAGGAATTGTAAAGAATTTCCCTGTTTTTTGGTTTTGCTTTTGAAATTCCTTTTTATAGTGGGTTTGAGCTGATTCTCGCTGCCATGTTTATGCCACTCTAGACACACTTGATTCCCTTATGGAGACATATCAATACATAGGTTTTAAGATTCTTACTAGTCAGATCTATTCCTCTCCGGGAAATATGGGGTTTTGAGTCTCTTTCACTGAGGAAGGTGTAGGACTTGTCTATTCCAAAGTTGGTTTTTGGAACGGTCCCTGTTCTTATATCAAACTCTGGTTTTATGCATCACCCCACCTCTCCTTCCCCTTTAAGCAGGCATAAGAGTGTTTTCTAAATGTGAGACTCTGTTCTCTTTCCTAGCTCAGTTCATGTGTAGCCATGTTTACAGGATCTTCATAAGTGATATCTTATGATAAGTTTCTTTTTCTCTGTGACTTATTTCACTTAGAATCACCGTACCTGAATCCACTCACTTTGCTGCTACTGGTCTTATGACATTGATTTCATGGCTGAGGGATATTGCATTGTACGTAAGTACCACAATCTTTTGAACCATTTTTATATTTCCTGGGATATTTAAGGTGTACCCAAGTTGAGGTTCTTGTAGTCAGTGCAGCCCTAAATTTGGAGGTGGCTCTTTCTTATTGATTTTCAGTTTTCCCAAGGTATATTCCCTAGACTGCAAGTGGCCTTGGCTCTGTAGCTCTGTTGTTTACTTGTTTTAGGGAACACAATGCACTCCTCCAGTGAGGCAGTTGGCAATTTACATCCCACCCATCAGCATAACAAGGCTCCCTGTTCTCCAGGGCCTGTCTTGCCTTTCTGGTTTTTACACATTTTGTGGATGTCCCTTTTGACCGGTGGGAAGTGATACTTCTTTGTAGTGCAGATTTGCATTGCCCGCTTGCTTGCTTAGCCAAAAAGGGCGTATGCGTTTTCTCCTGAATATATTCAGGAGAAAACGCATACGCCCTTTTTGGCCAAGTGCATCATTGTCGAAGTTGTGCCCCTCTTCCTGTGCTTTACAGGCGATTCCAACGTACCTGTTGTAATCTGTTTCCTGCTATTTTGCCTCGCTTTCAAGTCCGCCTCGGTGACTTCCCTCAACAGATTTTTGGACGATAGTTGTCCTTTATCACTCTGCCAGTTTGTGAATTGCTGTGCCCCTGAGCTCCATTTCTCAACTCGTTTTTTGTGAGCTGAACGCAAGTCCAACATTTTGGATCATGTCCTATACTGGTTCCCGGTGGGTGGCTGAGACTTTGGTTAATTCTTCTTCCTGCCGGGAAATTAGAGTGACATGCGCCCGTCCAAATGCCTAACAGCTACTCTCTCATGGGTTCTCCCTCGTCCCTTCCATCCTCTGCCAAATTGGGAACCTGTGCAAACCAGGAGGTTAAAGGGCCTGTCTCTCCAAGTTGGGAGATCGATAGTAAGGCAGTTGGAAAGTCAAACTGGAGCACCAGGAGAGGGACTATTCGTTGAGTTTTTGAAACCTTTCGTATTCACAGTGTGTACATTCTCTAGGTTTCCTGTACATGTTATAGCTGTAGTAATATTCCCTTCAACCTGGAGAGTTGGGACCCATGGAATGGGGGCCATGCATTATTGCTTGAAAGGGTCTGCATTTGCTCACCCAATCTCACCAATCCTCTGAGTCCCAAGTGTCCAGGCTTATGCCACATCCAGCTGTCATTGTAGATAGGGTCTTTCCAGGTTTCCTCAGACACCCTGAAGGAATTGTAAAGAATTTCCCCGTTTTTTGGTTTTGCTTTTGAAATTCCTTTTTATAGTGGGTTTGAGCTGATTCTCGCTGCCATGTTTATGCCACTCTAGACACACTTGATTCCCTTATGGAGACATATCAATACATATGTTTTAAGATTCTTACTAGTCAGATCTATTCCTCTCCGGGAAATGTGGGGTTTTGAGTCTCTTTCACTGAGGAAGGTGTAGGTCTTGTCTATTCCAAAGTTGGTTTTTGGAACGGTCCCTGTTCTTATATCAAACTCTGGTTTTATGCATCACCCCACCTCTCCTTCCCCTTTAAGCAGGCATAAGAGTGTTTTCTAAATGTGAGACTCTGTTCTCTTTCCTAGCTCAGTTCATGTGTAGCCATGTTTACAGGACCTTCATAAGTGATATCTTATGATAAGTTTCTTTTTCTCTGTGATTTATTTCACTTAGAATCATCGTACCTGAATCCACTCACTTTGCTGCTACTGGTCTTATGACATTGATTTCATGGCTGAGGGATATTGCATTGTACGTAAGTACCACAATCTTTTGAACCATTTTTATATTTCCAGGGATATTTAAGGTGTACCCAAGTTGAGGTTCTTGTAGTCAGTGCAGCCCTAAATTTGGAGGTGGCTCTTTCTTATTGATTTTCAGTTTTCCCAAGGTATATTCCCTAGACTGGAAGTGGCCTTGGCTCTGTAGCTCTGTTGTTTACTTGTTTTAGGGAACATAATGCACTCCTCCAGTGAGGCAGTTGGCAATTTACATCCCGCCCATCAGCATAACAAGGCTCCCTGTTCTCCAGGGCCTGTCTTGCCTTTCTGGTTTTTACACATTTTGTGGATGTCCCTTTTGACAGGTGGGAAGTGATACTTCTTTGTAATGCAGATTTGCATTGCCCGCTTGCTTGCTTGGCCAAAAAGGGCGTATGCGTTTTCTCCTGAATATATTCAGGAGAAAACGCATACGCCCTTTTTGGCCAAGTGCATCATTGTCGTAGTTGTGCCCCTCTTCCTGTGCTTTACAGGTGATTCCAACGTACCTCTTGAAATCTGTTTCCTGCTATTTTGCCTCGCTTTCAAGTCCGCCTCGTTGACTTCCCTCAACAGATTTTTGGACGATACTTTTCCTTTATCACTCTGCCAGTTTGTGAATTGCTGTGCCCCTGAGCTCCATTTCTCAACTCTTTTTTTGTGAGCTGAACGCAAGTCCAACATTTTGGATCATGTCCTATACTGGTTCCCGGTGGGTTGCTGAGACTTTGGTTAATTCTTCTTCCTGCCGGGAAATTAGAGTGACATGTGCCCGTCCAAATGCCTAACAGCTACTCTCTCATGGGTTCTCCCTCGTCCCTTCCATCCTCTGCCAAATTGGGAACCTGTGCAAACCAGGAGCTTAAAGGGCCTGTCTCTCAAAGTTGGGAGATCGATAGTAAGGCAGTTGGAAAGTCAAACTGGAGCACCAGGAGAGGGACGATTCGTTGAGTTTTTGAAACCTTTTGTATTCACAGTGTGTACATTCTCTAGGTTTCCTGTACATGTTATAGCTGTAGTAATATTCCCTTCAACCTGGAGAGTTGGGACCCATGGAATGGGGGCCATGCATTAATGCTTGAAAGGGTCTGCATTTGCTCACCCAATCTCACCAATCCTCTCAGTCCCAAGTGTCCAGCCTTATGCCACATCCAGCTGTCATTGTAGATAGGGTCTTTCCAGGTTTCCTCAGACACCCTCAAAGAATTGTAAAGAATTTCCCTGTTTTTTGGTTTTGCTTTGGAAATTCCTTTTTATAGTGTGTTTGAGCTGATTCTCGCTGCCATGTTTATGCCACTCTAGACACACTTGATTCCCTTATGGAGACATATCAATACATAGGTTTTAAGATTCTTACTCGTCAGATCTATTCCTCTGCGGGAAATATGGGGTTTTGAGTCTCTTTCACTGAGGAAGGTGTAGGTCTTGTCTATTCCAAAGTTGGTTTTTGGAACGGTCCCTGTGCTTATATCAAACTCTGGTTTTATGCATCACCCCACCTCTCCTTCCCCTTTAAGCAGGCATAAGAGTGTTTTGTAAATGTGAGACTCTGTTCTCTTTCCTAGCTCAGTTCATGTGTAGCCATGTTTACAGGATCTTCATAAGTGATATCTTATGATAAGTCTCTTTTTCTGTGTGACTTATTTCACTTAGAATCATCGTACCTGAATCCACTCACTTTGCTGCTACTGGTCTTATGACATTGATTTCATGTCTGAGGGATATTGCATCGTACGTAAGTAAAACAATATTTTGAACCATTTTTATATTTCCTGGGATATTTAAGGTGTACCCAAGTTGAGGTTCTTGTAGTCAGTGCAGCCCTAAATTTTGAGGTGGCTCTTTCTTATTGATTTTCAGTTTTCCCAAGGTATATTCCCTAGACTGGAAGTGACCTTGGCTCTGTAGCTCTGTTGTTTACTTGTTTTAGGGAACACAATGCACTCTTACAGTGAGGCAGTTGGCAATTTCATCCCGCCCATCAGCATAAAAATGCTCCCTGTTCTCCAGGGCCTGTCTTGCCTTTCTGGTTTTTACACATTTTGTGGACGTCCCTTTTGACCGGTGGGAAGTGATTCTTCTTTGTAGTGCAGATTTGCATTGCCCGCTTGCTTGCTTGGCCAAAAAGGGCGTATGCGTTTTCTCCTGAATATATTCAGGAGAAAACACATACGCCCTTTTTGGCCAAGTGCATCATTGTCGAAGTTGTGCCCCTCTTCCTGTGCTTTACAGGCGATTCCAACGTAACTGTTGAAATCTGTTTCCTGCTATTTTGCCTCGCTTTCAAGTCCGCCTCGTTGACTTCCCTCAATAGATTTTTGGACGATAGTTGTCCTTTATCACTCTGCCAGTTTGTGAATTGCTGTGCCCCTGAGCTCCATTTCTCAACTCTTTTTTTGTGAGCTGAACGCAAGTCCAAAATTTTGGATCATGTCCTATACTGGTTCCCGGTGGGTGGCTGAGACTTTGGTTAATTCTTCTTCCTGCCGGGAAATTAGAGTGACATGTGCCCGTCCAAATGCCTAACAGCTACTCTCTCATGGGTTCTCCCTCGTCACTTCCATCCTCTGCCAAATTGGGAACCTGTGCAGACCAGGAGGTTAAAGGGCCTGTCTCTCCAAGTTGGGAGATCGATAGTAAGGCAGTTGGAAAGTCAAACTGGAGCACCAGGAGAGGGACTATTCGTTGAGTTTTTGAAACCTTTCGTATTCACAGTGTGTACATTCTCTAGGTTTCCTGTACATGTTATAGGTGTAGTAATATTCCCTTCAACCTGGAGAGTTGGGACCCATGGAATGGGGGCCATGCATTATTGCTTGAAAGGGTCTGCATTTGCTCACCCAATCTCACCAATCCTCTCAGTCCCAAGTGTCCAGCCTTATGCTACATCCAGCTGTCATTGTAGATAGGGTCTTTCCAGGTTTCCTCAGACACCCTGAAGGAATTGTAAAGAATTTCCCTGTTTTTTGGTTTTGCTTTGGAAATTCCTTTTTATAGTGGGTTTGAGCTGATTCTCGCTGCCATGTTTATGCCACTCTAGACACACTTGATTCCCTTATGGAGACATATCAATACATAGGTTTTAAGATTCTTACTAGTCAGATCTATTCCTCTGCGGGAAATATGGGGTTTTGAGTCTCTTTCACTGAGGAAGGTGTAGGTCTTGTCTATTCCAAAGTTGGTTTTTGGAACGGTCCCTGTGCTTATATCAAACTCTGGTTTTATGCATCATCCCACCTCTCCTTACCCTTTAAGGAGGCATAAGAGTGTTTTCTTAATGTGAGACTCTGTTCTCTTTCCTAACTCAGTTCATGTGTAGCCATGTTTACAGGATCTTCATAAGTGATATCTTATGATAAGTTTCTTTTTCTGTGTGACTTATTTCACTTAGAATCATCGTACCTGAATCCACTCACTTTGCTGCTACTGGTCTTATGACATTGATTTCATGGCTGAGGGATATTGCATCGTACGTAAGTACCACAAGGTTTTGAACCACTTTT
This sequence comes from Mesoplodon densirostris, assembly GCF_025265405.1. NCBI lineage: Eukaryota > Metazoa > Chordata > Mammalia > Artiodactyla > Ziphiidae > Mesoplodon > Mesoplodon densirostris. The sequence goes on along the minus strand of NW_026778223.1, from coordinate 982,990 downwards.
ATATTTCCTGGGATATTTAAGGTGTACCCAAGTTGAGGTTCTTGTAGCCAGTGCAGCCCTAAATTTGAAGGTGGCTCTTTCTTATTGATTTTCAGTTTTCCCAAGGTATATTCCCTAGACAGGATGTGGCATTGGCTCTGTAGCTCTGTTGTTTACTTGTTTTAGGGAACACAATGCACTCCTCCAGTGAGGCAGTTGGCAATTTACATCCCGCCCATCAGCATAACAAAGCTCCCTGATCTCCAGGGCCTGTCTTGCCTTTCTGGTTTTTACACATTTTGTGGATGTCCCTTTTGACAGGTGGGAAGTGATACTTCTTTGTAGTGCAGATTTGCATTGCCCGCTTGCTTGCTTGGCCAAAAAGGGCGTATGCATTTTCTCCTGAATATATTCAGGAGAAAACGCATACGCCCTTTTTGGCCAAGTGCATCATTGTCCAAGTTGTGCCCCTCTTCCTGTGCTTTACAGGCGATTCCAAGGTACCTCTTGAACTCTGTTTCCTGCTATTTTGCCTCGCTTTCAATCCGCCTCGTTGACTTCCCTCAACAGATTTTTGGACGATAGTTGTCCTTTATCACTCTGCCAGTTTGTGAATTGCTGTGCCCCTGAGCTCCATTTCTCAACTCGTTTTTTGTGAGCTGAACGCAAGGCCAAAATTTTGGATCATGTCCTATACTGGTTCCCGGTGGGTGGCTGAGACTTTGGTTAATTCTTCTTCCTGCCGGGAAATTAGAGTGACATGTGGCCGTCCAAATGCCTAACAGCTACTCTCTCATGGGTTCTCCCTCGTCCCTTCCATCCTCTGCCAAATTGGGAACCTGTGCAAACCAGGAGGTTAAAGGGCCTGTCTCTCCAAGTTGGGAGATTGATAGTAAGGCAGTTGGAAAGTCAAACTGGAGCACCAGGAGGGGTACTATTCGTTGAGTTTTAGAAACCTTTCGTATTCACAGTGTGTCCATTCTCTAGGTTTCCTGTACATGTTATAGCTGTAGTAATATTCCCTTGAACCTGGAGAGTTGGGACCCATGGAAAGGGGGCCATGCATTATTGCTTGAAAGTGTCTGCATTTGCTCACCCAATCTCACCAATCCTCTCAGTCCCAAGTGTCCAGCCTTATGCCACATCCAGCTGTCATTGTAGATAGTGTCTTTCCAGGTTTCCTCAGACACCCTGAAGGAATTGTAAAGAATTTCCCTGTTTTTTGGTTTTGCTTTTGAAATTCCTTTTTATAGTGGGTTTCAGCTGATTCTCGCTGTCATGTTTATGCCACTCTAGACACACTTGATTCCCTTATGGAGTCATATCAATACATAGGTTTTAAGATTCTTACTAGTCACATATATTCCTCTGCGGGAAATATGGGGTTTTGAGTCTTTTTCACTGAGGAAGGTGTAGGTCTTGTCTATTCCAAAGTTGGTTTTTGGAACGGTCCCTGTGCTTATATCAAACTCTGGTTTTATGCATCACCCCACCTCTCCATCCCCTTTATGCAGGCATAAGAGTGTTTTCTAAATATGAGACTCTGTTCTCTTTCCTAACTCAGTTCACGTGTAGCCATGTTTACAGGATCTTCATAAGTGATATCTTATGATAAGTTCCTTTTTCTGTGTGACTTATTTCACTTAGAATCATCGTACCTGAATCCACTCACTTTGCTGCTACTGGTCTTATGACATTGATTTCATCGCTGAGGGATATTCCATCTTACGTAAGTACCACAATGTTTTGAATCATTTTTATATTTCCTGGGATATTTAAGGTGTACACAAGTTGAGGTTCTTGTAACCAGTGCAGCCCTAAATTTGGAGGTGGCTCTTTCTTATTGATTTGCAGTTTTCCCAAGGTATATTCCCTAGACTGGAAGTGGCCTTGGCTCTGTAGCTCTGTTGTTTGCTTGTTTTAGGGAACACAATGCACTCCTCCAGTGAGGCAGTTGGCAATTTACATCCCGCCCATCAGCATAACAAGGCTCCCTGTTCTCCAGGGCCTGTCTTGCCTTTCTGGTTTTTACACATTTTGTGGATGTCCCTTTTGACCGGTGGGAAGTGATACTTCTTTGTAGTGCAGATTTGCATTGCCCGCTTGCTTGCTTGGCCAAAAAGGGAGTATGCGTTTTCTCCTGAATATATTCAGGCGAAAACGCATACGCCCTTTTTGGCCAAGTGCATCACTGTCCAAGTTGTGCCGCTCTTCCTGTGCTTTACAGGCGATTCCAAGGTACCTCTTGAAATATCTTTCCTGCTATTTTGCCTCGCTTTCAAGTCCGCCTCGTTGACTTCCCTCAATAGATTTTTGGACGATAGTTGTCCTTTATCACTCTGCCAGTTTGTGAATTGCTGTGCCCCTGAGCTCCATTTCTCAACTCGTTTTTTGTGAGCTGAATGCAAGTCCAAAATTTTGGATCATGTCCTATACTGGTTCCCGGTGGGTGGCTGAGACTTTGGTTAATTCTTCTTCCTGCCGGGAAATTAGAGTGACATGTGCCCGTCCAAATGCCTAACAGCTACTCTCTCATTGGTTCTCCCTCGTCCCTTCCGTCCTCTGCCAAATTGGGAACCTGTGCAAACCAGGAGGTTAAAGGGCCTGTCTCTCCAAATTGGGAGATTGATAGTAAGGCAGTTGGAAAATCAAACTGGAGCACCAGGAGAGGGACTATTCGTTGAGTTTCAGAAACCTTTCATATTCACAGTGTGTCCATTCTCTAGGTTTCTTGTACATGTTATAGCTGTAGTAATATTCCCTTGAACCTGGAGAGTTGGGACCTATGGAATGGGGGCCATGCATTATTGCTTGAAAGGGTCTGCATTTGCTCACCCAATCTCACCAATCCTCTCAGTCCCAAGTGTCCTGCCTTATGCCACATCCAGCTCTCATTGTAGATAGGGTCTTTCCAGGTTTCCTCAGACACCCTGAAGGAATTGTAAAGAATTTCCCTGTTTTTTGGTTTTGCTTTTGAAATTCCTTTTTATAGTGGGTTTGAGCTGATTCTCGCTGCCATGTTTATGCCACTCTAGATACACTTGATTCCCTTATGGAGACATATCAATACATAGGTTTTAAGATTCTTACTAGTCAGATATATTCCTCTGTGGGAAATATGGGGTTTTGAGTCTCTTTCACTGAGGAAGGTGTCGGTCTTGTCAATTCCAAAGTTGGTTTTGGAAACGGTCCCTGTGCTTATATCAAACTCTGGTTTTATGCATCACCCCACCTCTCCTTCCCCTTTATGCAGGCATAAGAGTGTTTTCTAAATCTGAGACTCTGTTCTCTTTCCTGACTCTGTTCTCTTTCCTATCTCAGTTCACGTGTAGCCATGTTTACAGGGTCTTCATAAGTGATATCTTATGATAAGTTTCTTTTTCTGTGTGACTTATTTCACTTAGAATCATCGTACCTGAATCCACTCACTTTGCTGTGACTGGTCTTATGACATTGATTTCATGGCTGAGGGATATTCCATCGTACGTAAGTACCACAATGTTTTGAACCATTTTTATATTTCCTGGGATATTTAAGGTGTACCCAAGTTGAGGTTCTTGTAGCCAGTGCAGCCCTAAATATGGAGGTGGCTCTTTCTTATTGATTTTCAGTTTTCCCAAGGTATATTCCCTAGACTGGAAGTGGCCTTGGCTCTGTAGCTCTGTTGTTTACTTGTTTTAGGGAACACAATGCACTCCTCCAGTGAGGCAGTTGGCAATTTACATCCCGCCCATCAGCATAACAAGGCTCCCTGTTCTCCAGGGCCTGTCTTGCCTTTCTGGTTTTTACACATTTTGTGGATGTCCCTTTTGACCGGTGGGAAGTGATACTTCTTTGTAGTGCAGATTTGCATTGCCCGCTTGCTTGCTTGGCCAAAAGGGGCGTATGCGTTTTCTCCTGAATATATTCAGGAGAAAACGCATACGCCCCTTTTGGCCAAGTACACCATTGTCCAAGTTGTGCCCCTCTTCCTGTGCTTTACAGGCGATTCCAAGGTACCTCTTGAAATCTGTATCCTACTATTTTGCCTCGCTTTCAAGTCCGCCTCGTTGACTTCCCTCAACAGATTTTTGGACGATAGTTGTCCTTTATCACTCTGCCAGTTTGTGAATTGCTGTGCCCCTGAGCTCCATTTCTCAACTCGTTTTTTGTGAGCTGAATGCAAGTCCAAAATTTTGGATCATGTCCTATACTGGTTCCCGGTGGGTGGCTGAGACTTTGGTTAATTCTTCTTCGTGCCGGGAAATTAGAGTGACATGTGCCCGTCCAAATGCCTAACAGCTACTCTCTCATGGGTTCTCCCTCGTCCCTTCCATCCTCTGCCAAATTGGGAACCTGTGCAAACCAGGAGGTTAAAGGGCCTGTCTCTCCAAGTTGGGAGATTGATAGTAAGGCAGTTGGAAAGTCAAACTGGAGCACCAGGAGAGGGACTATTCGTTGAGTTTTAGAAACCTTTCATATTCACAGTGTGTCCATTCTCTAGGTTTCCTGTACATGTTATAGCTGTAGTAATATTCCCTTCAACCTGGAGAGTTGGGACCCATGGAATGGGGGCCATGCATTATTGCTTGAAACGGTCTGCATTTGCTCACCCAAACTCACCAATCCTCTCAGTCCCAAGTGTCCAGCCTTATGCCACATCCAGCTGTCATTGTAGATAGGGTCTTTCCAGGTTTCCTCAGACACCCTGAAGGAATTGTAAAGAATTTCCCTGTTTTTTGGTTTTGCTTTTGAAATTCCTTTTTATAGTGGGTTTGAGCTGATTCTCGCTGCCATGTTTATGCCACTCTAGATACACTTGATTCCCTTATGGAGACATATCAATACATAGGTTTTAAGATTCTTACTAGTCAGATACATTCCTCTGTGGGAAATATGGGGTTTTGAGTCTCTTTCACTGAGGAAGGTTAGGTCTTGTCTATTCCAAAGTTGGTTTTTGAAACGGTCCCTGTGCTTATATCAAACTCTGGTTTTATGCATCACCCCACCTCTCATTCCCCTTTATGCAGGCATAAGAGTGTTTTCTAAATGTGAGACTCTGTTCTCTTTCCTAACTCAGTTCACGTGTAGCCATGTTTACAGGATATTCATAAGTGATATCTTATGATAAGTTCCTTTTTCTGTGTGACTTATTTCACTTAGAATCATCGTACCTGAATCCACTCACTTTGCTGCTACTGGTCTTATGACATTGATTTCATCGCTGAGGGATATTCCATCATACGTAAGTACCACAATGTATTGAACCATTTTTATATTTCCTGGGATATTTAAGGTGTACCCAAGTTGAGGTTCTTGTAGCCAGTGCAGCCCTAAATATGGAGGTGGCTCTTTCTTATTGATTTTCAGTTTTCCCAAGGTATATTCCCTAGACTGGAAGTGGCCTTGGCTCTGTAGCTCTGTTGTTTACTTGTTTTAGGGAACACAATGCACTCCTCCAGTGAGGCAGTTGGCAATTTACATCCCGCCCATCAGCATAACAAGGCTCCCTGTTCTCCAGGGCCTGTCTTGCCTTTCTGGTTTTTACACATTTTGTGGATGTCCCTTTTGACCGGTGGGAAGTGATACTTCTTTGTAGTGCAGATTTGCATTGCCCGCTTGCTTGCTTGGCCAAAAAGGGCGTATGCGTTTTCTCCTGAATATATTCAGGAGAAAACGCATACGCCCTTTTTGGCCAAGTGCATCACTGTCCAAGTTGTGCCGCTCTTCCTGTGCTTTACAGGCGATTCCAAGGTACCTCTTGAAATCTCTTTCCTGCTATTTTGCCTCGCTTTCAAGTCCGCCTCGTTGACTTCCCTCAACAGATTTTTGGACGATAGTTGTCCTTTATCACTCTGCCAGTTTGTGAATTGCTGTGCCCCTGAGCTCCATTTCTCAACTCGTTTTTTGTGAGCTGAACGCAAGGCCAAAATTTTGGATCATGTCCTATACTGGTTCCCGGTGGGTGGCTGAGACTTTGGTTAATTCTTCTTCCTGCCGGGAAATTAGAGTGACATGTGCCCGTCCAAATGCCTAACAGCTACTCTCTCATGGGTTCGCCCTCGTCCCTTCCATCCTCTGCCAAATTGGGAACCTGTGCAAACCAGGAGGTTAAAGGGCCTGTCTCTCCAAGTTGGGAGATTGATAGTAAGGCAGTTGGAAAGTCAAACTGGAGCACCAGGAGAGGTACTATTCGTTGAGTTTTAGAAACCTTTCGTATTCACAGTGTGTCCATTCTCTAGGTTTCCTGTACATGTTATAGCTGTAGTAATATTCCCTTGAACCTGGAGAGTTGGGATCCATGGAAAGGGGGCCATGAATTATTGCTTGAAAGGGTCTGCATTTGCTCACCCAATCTCACCAATCCTCTCAGTCCCAAGTGTCCAGCCTTATGCCACATCCAGCTGTCATTGTAGATAGGGTCTTTCCAGGTTTCCTCAGACACCCTGAAGGAATTGTAAAGAATTTCCCTGTTTTTTGGTTTTGCTTTTGAAATTCCTTTTTATAGTGGGTTTCAGCTGATTCTCGCTGCCATGTTTATGCCACACTAGACACACTTGATTCCCTTATGGAGACATATCAATACATAGGTTTTAAGATTCTTTCTAGTCACATATATTCCTCTGCGGGAAATATGGGGTTTTGAGTCTCTTTCACTGAGGAAGGTGTAGGTCTTGTCTATTCCAAAGTTGGTTTTTGGAACGGTCCCTGTGCTTATATCAAACTCTGGTTTTATGCATCACCCCACCTCTCCATCCCCTTTATGCAGGCATAAGAGTGTTTTCTAAATGTGATACACTGTTCTCTTTCCTAACTCAGTTCACGTGTAGCCATGTTTACAGGATCTTCATAAGTGATATCTTATGATAAGTTTCTTTTTCTGTGTGACTTATTTCACTTAGAATCATCGTACCTGAATCCACTCACTTTGCTGCTACTGGTCTTATGACATTGATTTCATGGCTGAGGGATATTCCATCGTACGTAAGTACCACAATGTTTTGAACCAGTTTTATATTTCCTGGGATATTTAAGGTGTACCCAAGTTGAGGTTCTTGTAGCCAGTGCAGCCCTAAATTTGGAGGTGGCTCTTTCTTATTGATTTTCAGTTTTCCCAAGGTATATTCCCTAGACTGGAAGTGGCCTTGGCTCTGTAGCTCTGTTGTTTACTTGTTTTAGGGAACACAATGCACTCCTCCAGTGAGGCAGTTGGCAATTTACATCCCGCCCATCAGCATAACAAGGCTCCCTGTTCTCCAGGGCCTGTCTTGCCTTTCTGGTTTTTACACATTTTGTGGATGTCCCTTTTGACCGGTGGGAAGTGATACTTCTTTGTAGTGCAGATTTGCATTGCCCGCTTGCTTGCTTGGCCAAAAAGGGCGTATGCCTTTTCTCCTGAATATATTCAGGAGAAAATGCATACGCCCTTTTTGGCCAAGTGCATCACTGTCCAAGTTGTGCCGCTCTTCCTGTGCTTTACAGGCGATTCCAAGGTACCTCTTGAAATCTCTTTCCTGCTATTTTGCCTCGCTTTCAAGTCTGCCTCGTTGACTTCCCTCAACAGATTTTTGGACGATAGTTGTCCTTTATCACTCTGCCAGTTTGTGAATTGCTGTGCCCCTGAGCTCCATTTCTCAACTCGTTTTTTGTGAGCTGAACGCAAGTCCAAAATTTTGGATCATGTCCTATACTGGTTCCCGGTGGGTGGCTGAGACTATGGTTAATTCTTCTTCCAGCCGGGAAATTAGAGTGACATGTGCCCGTCCAAATGCCTAACAGCTACTCTCTCATGGGTTCTCCCTCGTCCCTTCCATCCTCTGCCAAATTGGGAACCTGGGCAAACCAGGAGGTTAAAGGGCCTGTCTCTCCAAATTGGGAGATTGATAGTAAGGCAGTTGGAAAGTCAAACTGGAGCACCAGGAGAGGGACTATTCGTTGAGTTTTAGAAACCTTTCGTATTCACAGTGTGTCCATTCTCTAGGTTTCCTTTACATGTTATAGCTGTAGTAATATTCCCTTGAACCTGGAGAGTTGGGACCCATGGAATGGGGGCCATGCATTATTGCTTGAAAGGGTCTGCATTTGCTCACCCAATCTCACCAATCCTCTCAGTCCCAAGTGTCCAGCCTTATGCCACATCCAGCTGTCATTGTAGATAGGGTCTTTCCAGGTTTCCTCAGACACCCTGAAGGAATTGTAAAGAATTTCCCTGTTTTTTTGTTTTGCTTTTGAAATTCCTTTTTATAGTAGGTTTGAGCTGATTCTCGCTGCCATGTTTATGCCACTCTAGATACACTTGATTCCCTTATGGAGACATATCAATATATAGGTTTTAAGATTCTTACTAGTCAGATATATTCCTCTGTGGGAAATATGGGGTTTTGAGTCTCTTTCACTGAGGAAGGTGTCGGTCTTGTCAGTTCCAAAGTTGGTTTTTGAAACGGTCCCTGTGCTTATATCAAACTCTGGTTTTATGCATCACCCCACCTCTCCTTCCCCTTTAAGCAGGCATAAGAGTGTTTTCTAAATGTGAGACTCTGTTCTCTTTCCTAGCTCAGTTCATGTGTAGCCATGTTTACAGGATCTTCATAAGTGATATCTTATGATAAGTTTCTTTTTCTGTGTGACTTATTTCACTTAGAATCATCGTACATGAATCCACTCACTTTGCTGCTACTGGTCTTATGACATTGATTTCATGGCTGAGGGATATTCCATCGTACGTAAGTACCACAATGTTTTGAACCATTTTTATATTTCCTGGGATATTTAAGGTGTACCCAAGTTTAGGTTCTTGTAGTCAGTGCAGCCCTAAATTTGGAGGTGGCTCTTTCTTATTGATTTTTAGTTTTCCCAAGGTATATTCCCTAGACTGGAAGTGGCCTTGGCTCTGTAGCTCTGTTGTTTACTTGTTTTAGGGAACACAATGCACTCCTCCAGTGAGGCAGTTGGCAATTTACATCCCGCCCATCAGCATAACAAGGCTCCCTGTTCTCCAGGGCCTGTCTTGCCTTTCTGGTTTTTACACATTTTGTGGATGTCCCTTTTGACCGGTGGGAAGTGATACTTCTTTGTAGTGCAGATTTGCATTGCCCGCTAGCTTGCTTGGCCAAAAAGGGCGTATGCGTTTTCTCCTGAATATATTCAGGAGACAACGCATACGCCCTTTTTGGCCAAGTGCATCATTGTCCAAGTTGTGCCCTTCTTCCTGTGCTTTACAGGCGATTCCAAGGTACCTCTTGAAATCTGTTTCCTGCTATTTTGCCTCGCTTTCAAGTCCGCCTCGTTGACATCCCTCAACAGATTTTTGGACGATAGTTGTCCTTTATTACTCTGCCAGTTTGTGAATTGCTGTGCCCCTGAGCTCCATTTCTCAACTCGTTTTTTGTGAGCTGAACGCAAGTCCAAAATTTTGGATCATGTCCTATACTGGTTCCCGGTGGGTGGCTGAGACTTTGGTTAATTCTTCTTCGTGCCGGGAAATTAGAGTGACATGTGCCCGTCCAAATGCCTAACAGCTACTCTCTCATGGGTTCTCCCTCGTCCCTTCCTTCCTCTGCCAAATTGGGAACCTGTGCAAACCAGGAGGTTAAAGGGCCTGTCTCTCCAAGTTGGCAGATTGATAGTAAGGCAGTTGGAAAGTCAAACTGGAGCACCAGGAGAGGGACTATTCATCGAGTTTTAGAAACCTTTCGTATTCACAGTGTGTCCATTCTCTAGGTTTCCTGTACATGTAATAGCTGTAGTAATATTCCCTTGAACCTGGAGAGTTGGGACCCATGGAATGGGGGCCATGCATTATTGCTTGAAAGGGTCTGCATTTGCTCACCCAATCTCACCAATCCTCTCAGTCCCAAGTGTCCAGCCTTATGCCACATCCAGCTGTCATTGTAGATAGGGTCTTTCCAGGTTTCCTCAGACACCCTGAAGGAATTGTAAAGAATTTCCCTGTTTTTTGGTTTTGCTTTTGAAATTCCTTTTTATAGTAGGTTTGAGCTGATTCTCGCTGCCATGTTTATGCCACTCTAGATACACTTGATTCCCTTATGGAGACATATCAATACATAGGTTTTAAGATTCTTACTAGTCAGATATATTCCTCTGTGGGAAATATGGGGTTTTGAGTCTCTTTCACTGAGGAAGGTGTCGGTCTTGTCAATTCCAAAGTTGGTTTTTGAAACGGTCCCTGTGCTTATATAAAACTCTGGTTTTATGCATCACCCCACCTCTCCTTCCCCTTTATGCAGGCATAAGAGTGTTTTCTAAATGTGAGACTCTGTTCTCTTTCCTGACTCTGTTCTCTTTCCTATCTCAGTTCACGTGTAGCCATGTTTACAGGGTCTTCATAAGTGATATCTTATGATAAGTTTCTTTTTCTGTGTGACTTATTTCACTTAGAATCATCGTACCTGAATCCACTCACTTTGCTGTGACTGGTCTTATGACATTGATTTCATGGCTGAGGGATATTCCATCGTACGTAAGTACCACAATGTTTTGAACCATTTTTATATTTCCTGGGATATTTAAGTTGTACCCAAGTTGAGGTTCTTGTAGCCAGTGCAGCCCTAAATATGGAGGTGGCTCTTTCTTATTGATTTTCAGTTTTCCCAAGGTATATTCCCTAGACTGGAAGTGGCCTTGGCTCTGTAGCTCTGTTGTTTACTTGTTTTAGGGAACACAATGCACTCCTCCAGTGAGGCAGTTGGCAATTTACATCCCGCCCATCAGCATAACAAGGCTCCCTGTTCTCCAGGGCCTGTCTTGCCTTTCTGGTTTTTACACATTTTGTGGATGTCCCTTTTGACCGGTGGGAAGTGATACTTCTTTGTAGTGCAGATTTGCATTGCCCGCTTGCTTGCTTGGCCAAAAGGGGCGTATGCGTTTTCTCCTGAATATATTCAGGAGAAAACGCATACGCCCCTTTTGGCCAAGTACACCATTGTCCAAGTTGTGCCCCTCTTCCTGTGCTTTACAGGCGATTCCAAGGTACCTCTTGAAATCTGTATCCTACTATTTTGCCTCGCTTTCAAGTCCGCCTCGTTGACTTCCCTCAACAGATTTTTGGACGATAGTTGTCCTTTATCACTCTGCCAGTTTGTGAATTGCTGTGCCCCTGAGCTCCATTTCTCAACTCGTTTTTTGTCAGCTGAATGCAAGTCCAAAATTTTGGATCATGTCCTATACTGGTTCCCGGTGGGTGGCTGAGACTTTGGTTAATTCTTCTTCCTGCCGGGAAATTAGAGTGACATGTGCCCGTCCAAATGCCTAACAGCTACTCTCTCATGGGTTCTCCCTCGTCCCTTCCATCCTCTGCCAAATTGGGAACCTGTGCAAACCAGGAGGTTAAAGGGCCTGTCTCTCCAAGTTGGGAGATTGATAGTAAGGCAGTTGGAAAGTCAAACTGGAGCACCAGGAGAGGGACTATTCGTTGAGTTTTAGAAACCTTTCGTATTCACAGTGTGTCCATTCTCTAGGTTTCCAGGACATGTTATAGCTGTAGTAATATTCCCTTCAACCTGGAGAGTTGGGACCCATGGAATGGGGGCCATGCATTATTGCTTGAAAGGGTCTGCATTTGCTCACCCAAACTCACCAATCCTCTCAGTCCCAAGTGTCCAGCCTTATGCCACATCCAGCTGTCATTGTAGATAGGGTCTTTCCAGGTTTCCTCAGACACCCTGAAGGAATTGTAAAGAATTTCCGTTTTTTGGTTTTGCTTTTGAAATTCCTTTTTATAGTGGGTTTGAGCTGATTCTCGCTGCCATGTTTATGCCACTCTAGACACACTTGATTCCCTTATGGAGTCATATCAATACATAGGTATTAAGATTCTTACTAGTCAGATATATTCCTCTGCGGGAAATATGGGGTTTTGAGTCTCTATCACTGAGGAAGGTGTAGGTCTTGTGTATTCCAAGGTTGGTTTTTGGAACGGTCCCTGTGCTTATATCAAACTCTGGTTTTATGCATCACCCCACCTCTCCATCCCCTTTATGCAGGCATAAGAGTGTTTTCTAAATGTGAGACTCTGTTCTCTTTCCTAACTCAGTTCACGTGTAGCCATGTTTACAGGATCTTCATAAGTGATATCTTATGATAAGTTCCTTTTTCTGTGTGACTTATTTCACTTAGAATCATCGTACCTGAATCCACTCACTTTGCTGTGACTGGTCTTATGACATTGATTTCATGGCTGAGGGATATGCCATCGTATGTAAGTACCACAAAGTTTTGAACCATTTTTATATTTCCTGGGATATTTAAGGTGTACCCAAGTTGAGGTTCTTGTAGTCAGTGCAGCCCTAAATTTGGAGGTGGCTCTTTCTTATTGATTTTCAGTTTTCCCAAGGTATATTCCCTAGACTGGAAGTGGCCTTGGCTCTGTAGCTCTGTTGTTTACTTGTTTTAGGGAACACAATGCACTCCTCCAGTGAGGCAGTTGGCAGTTTACATCCCGCCCATCAGCATAACAAGGCTCCCAGTTCTCCAGGGCCTGTCTTGCCTTTCTGGTTTTTACACATTTTGTGGATGTCCATTTTGACCGGTGGGAAATGATACTTCTTTGTAGTGCAGATTTGCATTGCCCGCTTGCTTGCTTGGCCAAAATGGGCGTATGCGTTTTCTCCTGAATATATTCAGGAGAAAACGCATACGCCCTTTTTGGCCAAGTGCACCATTGTCCAAGTTGTGCCCCTATTCCTGTGCTTTACAGGCGATTCCAACGTACCTCTTGAAATCTGTTTCCTGCTATATTGCCTCGCTTTCAAGTCCGCCTCGTTGACTTCCCTCAACAGATTTTTGGACGATAGTTGTCCTTTATCACTCTGCCAGTTTGTGAATTGCTGTGCCCCTGAGCTCCATTTCTCAACTCGTTTTTTGTGAGCTGAACGCAAGTCCAAAATTTTGGATCATGTCCTATACTGGTTCCCGGTGGGTGGCTGAGACTTTGGTTAATTCTTCTTCCTGCCGGTAAATTAGAGTTACATGTGCCCGTCCAAATGCCTAACAGCTACTCTCTCATGGGTTCTCCCTCGTCCCTTCCATCCTCTGCCAAATTGGGAACCTGTGCAAACCAGGAGGTTAAAGGGCCTGTCTCTCCAAGTTGGGAGATTGATAGTAAGGCAGTTGGAAAGTCAAACTGGAGCACCAGGAGAGGGACTATTCGTTGAGTTTTTGAAACCTTTCGTATTCACAGTGTGTCCATTCCCTAGGTTTCCTGTACATGTTATAGCTGTAGTAATATTCCCTTGAACCTGGAGAGTTGGGACCCATGGAATGGGGGCCATGCATTATTGCTTGAAAGGGTCTGCATTTGCTCACCCAATCTCACCAATCCTCTCAGTCCCATGTGTCCAGCCTTATGCCACATCCAGCTGTTATGGTAGATAGGGTCTTTCCAGGTTTCCTCAGACACCCTGAAGGAATTGTAAAGAATTTCCCTGTTTTTTGGTTTTGCTTTGGAAATTCCTTTTTATAGTGGGTTTGAGCTGATTCTCGCTGCCATGTTTATGCCACTCTAGACACACTTGATTCCCTTATGGAGTCATATCAATACATAGGTATTAAGATTCTTACTAGTCAGATATATTCCTCTGCGGGAAATATGGGGTTTTGAGTCTCTATCACTGAGGAAGGTGTAGGTCTTGTGTATTCCAAGGTTGGTTTTTGGAACGGTCCCTGTGCTTATATCAAACTCTGGTTTTATGCATCACCCCACCTCTCCTTCCCCTTTAAGCAGGCATAAGAGTGTTTTCTAAATGTGAGACTCTGTTCTCTTTCCTAGCTCAGTTCATGTGTAGCCATGTTTACAGGATCTTCATAAGTGATATCTTATGATAAGTTTCTTTTTCTGTGTGACTTATTTCACTTAGAATCATCGTACATGAATCCACTCACTTTGCTGCTACTGGTCTTATGACATTGATTTCATGGCTGAGGGATATTCCATCGTACGTAAGTACCACAATGTTTTGAACCATTTTTATATTTCCTGGGATATTTAAGGTGTACCCAAGTTGAGGTTCTTGTAGTCAGTGCAGCCCTAAATTTGGAGGTGGCTCTTTCTTATTGATTTTCAGTTTTCCCAAGGTATATTCCCTAGACTGGAAGTGGCCTTGGCTCTGTAGCTCTGTTGTTTACTTGTTTTAGGGAACACAATGCACTCCTCCAGTGAGGCAGTTGGCAATTTACATCCCGCCCATCAGCATAACAAGGCTCCCTGTTCTCCAGGGCCTGTCTTGCCTTTCTGGTTTTTACACATTTTGTGGATGTCCCTTTTGACCGGTGGGAAGTGATACTTCTTTGTAGTGCAGATTTGCATTGCCCGCTAGCTTGCTTGGCCAAAAAGGGCGTATGCGTTTTCTCCTGAATATATTCAGGAGAAAACGCATACGCCCTTTTTGGCCAAGTGCATCATTGTCCAAGTTGTGCCCTTCTTCCTGTGCTTTACAGGCGATTCCAAGGTACCTCTTGAAATCTGTTTCCTGCTATTTTGCCTCGCTTTCAAGTCCGCCTCGTTGACATCCCTCAACAGATTTTTGGACGATAGTTGTCCTTTATTACTCTGCCAGTTTGTGAATTGCTGTGCCCCTGAGCTCCATTTCTCAACTCGTTTTTTGTGAGCTGAACGCAAGTCCAAAATTTTGGATCATGTCCTATACTGGTTCCCGGTGGGTGGCTGAGACTTTGGTTAATTCTTCTTCGTGCCGGGAAATTAGAGTGACATGTGCCCGTCCAAATGCCTAACAGCTACTCTCTCATGGGTTCTCCCTCGTCCCTTCCTTCCTCTGCCAAATTGGGAACCTGTGCAAACCAGGAGGTTAAAGGGCCTGTCTCTCCAAGTTGGCAGATTGATAGTAAGGCAGTTGGAAAGTCAAACTGGAGCACCAGGAGAGGGACTATTCATTGAGTTTTAGAAACCTTTCGTATTCACAGTGTGTCCATTCTCTAGGTTTCCTGTACATGTAATAGCTGTATTAATATTCCCTTGAACCTGGAGAGTTGGGACCCATGGAATGGGGGCCATGCATTATTGCTTGAAAGGGTCTGCATTTGCTCACCCAATCTCACCAATCCTCTCAGTCCCAAGTGTCCAGCCTTATGCCACATCCAGCTGTCATTGTAGGTAGGGTCTTTCCAGGTTTCCTCAGACACCCTGAAGGAATTGTAAAGAATTTCCCTGTTTTTTGGTTTTGCTTTTGAAATTCCTTTTAATAGTAGGTTTGAGCTGATTCTCGCTGCCATGTTTATGCCACTCTAGATACACTTGATTCCCTTATGGAGACATATCAATACATAGGTTTTAAGATTCTTACTAGTCAGATATATTCCTCTGTGGGAAATATGGGGTTTTGAGTCTCTTTCACTGAGGAAGGTGTCGGTCTTGTCAATTCCAAAGTTGGTTTTTGAAACGGTCCCTGTGCTTATATAAAACTCTGGTTTTATGCATCACCCCACCTCTCCTTCCCCTTTATGCAGGCATAAGAGTGTTTTCTAAATGTGAGACTCTGTTCTCTTTCCTGACTCTGTTCTCTTTCCTATCTCAGTTCACGTGTAGCCATGTTTACAGGGTCTTCATAAGTGATATCTTATGATAAGTTTCTTTTTCTGTGTGACTTATTTCACTTAGAATCATCGTACCTTAATCCACTCACTTTGCTGTGACTGGTCTTATGACATTGATTTCATGGCTGAGGGATATTCCATCGTACGTAAGTACCACAATGTTTTGAACCATTTTTATATTTCCTGGGATATTTAAGGTGTACCCAAGTTGAGGTTCTTGTAGCCAGTGCAGCCCTAAATATGGAGGTGGCTCTTTCTTATTGATTTTCAGTTTTCCCAAGGTATATTCCCTAGACTGGAAGTGGCCTTGGCTCTGTAGCTCTGTTGTTTACTTGTTTTAGGGAACACAATGCACTCCTCCAGTGAGGCAGTTGGGAATTTACATCCCGCCCATCAGCATAACAAGGCTCCCTGTTCTCCAGGGCCTGTCTTGCCTTTCTGGTTTTTACACATTTTGTGGATGTCCCTTTTGACCAGTGGGAAGTGATACTTCTTTGTAGTGCAGATTTGCATTGCCCGCTTGCTTGCTTGGCCAAAAGGGGCGTATGCGTTTTCTCCTGAATATATTCAGGAGAAAACGCATACGCCCCTTTTGGCCAAGTACACCATTGTCCAAGTTGTGCCCCTCTTCCTGTGTTTTACAGGCGATTCCAAGGTACCTCTTGAAATCTGTATCCTACTATTTTGCCTCGCTTTCAAGTCCGCCTCGTTGACTTCCCTCAACAGATTTTTGGACGATAGTTGTCCTTTATCACTCTGCCAGTTTGTGAATTGCTGTGCCCCTGAGCTCCATTTCTCAACTCGTTTTTTGTGAGCTGAATGCAAGTCCAAAATTTTGGATCATGTCCTATACTGGTTCCCGGTGGGTGGCTGAGACTTTGGTTAATTCTTCTTCCTGCCGGGAAATTAGAGTGACATGTGCCCGTCCAAATGCCTAACAGCTACTCTCTCATGGGTTCTCCCTCGTCCCTTCCATCCTCTGCCAAATTGGGAACCTGTGCAAACCAGGAGGTTAAAGGGCCTGTCTCTCCAAGTTGGGAGATTGATAGTAAGGCAGTTGGAAAGTCAAACTGGAGCACCAGGAGAGGGACTATTCGTTGAGTTTTAGAAACCTTTCGTATTCACAGTGTGTCCATTCTCTAGGTTTCCTGTACATGTTATAGCTGTAGTAATATTCCCTTCAACCTGGAGAGTTGGGACCCATGGAATGGGGGCCATGCATTATTGCTTGAAAGGGTCTGCATTTGCTCACCCAAACTCACCAATCCTCTCAGTCCCAAGTGTCCAGCCTTATGCCACATCCAGCTGTCATTGTAGATAGGGTCTTTCCAGGTTTCCTCAGACACCCTGAAGGAATTGTAAAGAATTTCCGTTTTTTGGTTTTGCTTTTGAAATTCCTTTTTATAGTGGGTTTGAGCTGATTCTCGCTGCCATGTTTATGCCACTCTAGACACACTTGATTCCCTTATGGAGTCATATCAATACATAGGTATTAAGATTCTTACTAGTCAGATATATTCCTCTGCGGGAAATATGGGGTTTTGAGTCTCTATCACTGAGGAAGGTGTAGGTCTTGTGTATTCCAAGGTTGGTTTTTGGAACGGTCCCTGTGCTTATATCAAACTCTGGTTTTATGCATCACCCCACCTCTCCATCCCCTTTATGCAGGCATAAGAGTGTTTTCTAAATGTGAGACTCTGTTCTCTTTCCTAACTCAGTTCACGAGTAGCCATGTTTACAGGATCTTCATAAGTGATATCTTATGATAAGTTCCTTTTTCTGTGTGACTTATTTCACTTAGAATCATCGTACCTGAATCCACTCACTTTGCTGCTACTGGTCTTATGACATTGATTTCATGGCTGAGGGATATGCCATTGTATGTAAGTACCACAAAGTTTTGAACCATTTTTATATTTCCTGGGATATTTAAGGTGTACCCAAGTTGAGGTTCTTGTAGTCAGTGCAGCCCTAAATTTGGAGGTGGCTCTTTCTTATTGATTTTCAGTTTTCCCCAGGTATATTCCCTAGACTGGAAGTGGCCTTGGCTCTGTAGCTCTGTTGTTTACTTGTTTTAGGGAACAGAATGCACTCCTCCAGTGAGGCAGTTGGCAGTTTACATCCCGCCCATCAGCATAACAAGGCTCCCAGTTCTCCAGGGCCTGTCTTGCCTTTCTGGTTTTTACACATTTTGTGGATGTCCATTTTGACCGTTGGGAAATGATACTTCTTTGTAGTGCAGATTTGCATTGCCCGCTTGCTTGCTTGGCCAAAATGGGCGTATGCGTTTTCTCCTGAATATATTCAGGAGAAAACGCATACGCCCTTTTTGGCCAAGTGCACCATTGTCCAAGTTGTGCCCCTATTCCTGTGCTTTACAGGCGATTCCAACGTACCTCTTGAAATCTGTTTCCTGCTATATTGCCTCGCTTTCAAGTCCGCCTCGTTGACTTCCCTCAACAGATTTTTGGACGATAGTTGTCCTTTATCACTCTGCCAGTTTGTGAATTGCTGTGCCCCTGAGCTCCATTTCTCAACTCGTTTTTTGTGAGCTGAACGCAAGTCCAAAATTTTGGATCATGTCCTATACTGGTTCCCGGTGGGTGGCTGAGACTTTGGTTAATTCTTCTTCCTGCCGGGAAATTAGAGTGACATGTGCCCGTCCAAATGCCTAACAGCTAATCTCTCATGGGTTCTCCCTCGTCCCTTCCATCCTCTGCCAAATTGGGAACCTGTGCAAACCAGGAGGTTAAAGGGCCTGTCTCTCCAAGTTGGGAGATTGATAGTAAGGCAGTTGGAAAGTCAAACTGGAGCACCAGGAGAGGGACTATTCGTTGAGTTTTTGAAACCTTTCGTATTCACAGTGTGTCCATTCTCTAGGTTTCCTGTACATGTTATAGCTGTAGTAATATTCCCTTGAACCTGGAGAGTTGGGACCCATGGAATGGGGGCCATGCATTATTGCTTGAAAGGGTCTGCATTTGCTCACCCAATCTCACCAATCCTCTCAGTCCCAAGTGTCCAGCCTTATGCCACATCCAGCTGTCATGGTAGATAGGGTCTTTCCAGGTTTCCTCAGACACCCTGAAGGAATTGTAAAGAATTTCCCTGTTTTTTGGTTTTGCTTTGGAAATTCCTTTTTATAGTGGGTTTGAGCTGATTCTCGCTGCCATGTTTATGCCACTCTAGACACACTTGATTCCCTTATGGAGTCATATCAATACATAGGTATTAAGATTCTTACTAGTCAGATATATTCCTCTGCGGGAAATATGGGGTTTTGAGTCTCTATCACTGAGGAAGGTGTAGGTCTTGTGTATTCCAAGGTTGGTTTTTGGAACGGTCCCTGTGCTTATATCAAACTCTGGTTTTATGCATCACCCCACCTCTCCATCCCCTTTATGCAGGCATAAGAGTGTTTTCTAAATGTGAGACTCTGTTCTCTTTCCTAACTCAGTTCACGTGTAGCCATGTTTACAGGATCTTCATAAGTGATATCTTATGATAAGTTCCTTTTTCTGTGTGACTTATTTCACTTAGAATCATCGTACCTGAATCCACTCACTTTGCTGCCACTGGTCTTATGACATTGATTTCATGGCTGAGGGATATTCCATCGTACGTAAGTACCACAATGTTTTGAACCATTTTTATATTTCCTGGGATATTTAAGGTGTACCCAAGTTGAGGTTCTTGTAGCCAGTGCAGCCCTAAATTTGGAGGTGGCACTTTCTTGTTGATTTTCAGTTTTCCCAAGGTATATTCCCTAGACTGGAAGTGGCCTTGGCTCTGTAGCTCTGTTGTTTACTTGTTTTAGGGAACACAGTGCACTCCTCCAGTGAGGCAGTTGGCAATTTACATCCCACCCATCAGCATAACAAGGCTCCCTGTTCTCCAGGGCCTGTCTTGCCTTTCTGGTTTTTACACATTTTGTGGATATCCCTTTTGACCGGTGGGAAGTGACACTTCTTTGTAGTGCAGATTTGCATTGCCCGCTTGCTTGCTTGGCCAAAAAGGGCGTATGCGTTTTCTCCTGAATATATTCAGGAGAAAACGCATACGCCCTTTTTGGCCAAGTGCACCATTGTCCAAGTTGTGCCCCTCTACCTGTGCTTTACAGGCGATTCCAAGGTACCTCTTGAAATCTGTTTCCTGCTATTTTGCCTCGCTTTCAAGTCCGCCTCGTTGACTTCCCTCAACAGATTTTTGGACGATAGTTGTCCTTTATCACTCTGCCCGTTTGTGAATTGCTGTGCCCCTGAGCTCCATTTCTCAACTCGTTTTTTGTGAGCTGAACGCAAGTCCAAAATTTTGGATCATGTCCTATACTGGTTCCCGGTGGGTGGCTGAGACTTTGGTTAATTCTTCTTCGTGCCGGGAAATTAGAGTGACATGTGCCCGTCCAAATGCCTAACAGCTACTCTCTCATGGGTTCTCCCTCGTCCCTTCCATCCTCTGCCAAATTGGGAACCTGTGCAAACCAGGAGGTTAAAGGGCCTGTCTCTCCAAGTTGGGAGATTGATAGTAAGGCAGTTGGAAAGTCAAACTGGAGCACCAGGAGAGGGACTATTCGTTGAGTTTTTGAAACCTTTCGTATTCACAGTGTGTCCATTCTCTAGGTTTCCTGTACATGTTATAGCTGTAGTAATATTCCCTTGAACCTGGAGAGTTGGGACCCATGGAATGGGGGCCATGCATTATTGCTTGTAAGGGTCTGCATTTGCTCACCCAATCTCACCAATCCTCTCAGTCCCAAGTGTCCAGCCTTATGCCACATCCAGCTGTCATGGTAGATAGGGTCTTTCCAGGTTTCCTCAGACACCCTGAAGGAATTGTAAAGAATTTCCCTGTTTTTTTGTTTTGCTTTTGAAATTCCTTTTTATAGTAGGTTTGAGCTGATTCTCGCTGCCATGTTTATGCCACTCTAGATACACTTGATTCCCTTATGGAGACATATCAATATATAGGTTTTAAGATTCTTACTAGTCAGATATATTCCTCTGTGGGAAATATGGGGTTTTGAGTCTCTTTCACTGAGGAAGGTGTCGGTCTTGTCAGTTCCAAAGTTGGTTTTTGAAACGGTCCCTGTGCTTATATCAAACTCTGGTTTTATGCATCACCCCACCTCTCCTTCCCCTTTAAGCAGGCATAAGAGTGTTTTCTAAATGTGAGACTCTGTTCTCTTTCCTAGCTCAGTTCATGTGTAGCCATGTTTACAGGATCTTCATAAGTGATATCTTATGATAAGTTTCTTTTTCTGTGTGACTTATTTCACTTAGAATCATCGTACATGAATCCACTCACTTTGCTGCTACTGGTCTTATGACATTGATTTCATGGCTGAGGGATATTCCATCGTACGTAAGTACCACAATGTTTTGAACCATTTTTATATTTCCTGGGATATTTAAGGTGTACCCAAGTTTAGGTTCTTGTAGTCAGTGCAGCCCTAAATTTGGAGGTGGCTCTTTCTTATTGATTTTCAGTTTTCCCAAGGTATATTCCCTAGACTGGAAGTGGCCTTGGCTCTGTAGCTCTGTTGTTTACTTGTTTTAGGGAACACAATGCACTCCTCCAGTGAGGCAGTTGGCAATTTACATCCCGCCCATCAGCATAACAAGGCTCCCTGTTCTCCAGGGCCTGTCTTGCCTTTCTGGTTTTTACACATTTTGTGGATGTCCCTTTTGACCGGTGGGAAGTGATACTTCTTTGTAGTGCAGATTTGCATTGCCCGCTAGCTTGCTTGGCCAAAAAGGGCGTATGCGTTTTCTCCTGAATATATTCAGGAGAAAACGCATACGCCCTTTTTGGCCAAGTGCATCATTGTCCAAGTTGTGCCCTTCTTCCTGTGCTTTACAGGCGATTCCAAGGTACCTCTTGAAATCTGTTTCCTGCTATTTTGCCTCGCTTTCAAGTCCGCCTCGTTGACATCCCTCAACAGATTTTTGGACGATAGTTGTCCTTTATTACTCTGCCAGTTTGTGAATTGCTGTGCCCCTGAGCTCCATTTCTCAACTCGTTTTTTGTGAGCTGAACGCAAGTCCAAAATTTTGGATCATGTCCTATACTGGTTCCCGGTGGGTGGCTGAGACTTTGGTTAATTCTTCTTCGTGCCGGGAAATTAGAGTGACATGTGCCCGTCCAAATGCCTAACAGCTACTCTCTCATGGGTTCTCCCTCGTCCCTTCCTTCCTCTGCCAAATTGGGAACCTGTGCAAACCAGGAGGTTAAAGGGCCTGTCTCTCCAAGTTGGCAGATTGATAGTAAGGCAGTTGGAAAGTCAAACTGGAGCACCAGGAGAGGGACTATTCATTGAGTTTTAGAAACCTTTCGTATTCACAGTGTGTCCATTCTCTAGGTTTCCTGTACATGTAATAGCTGTAGTAATATTCCCTTGAACCTGGAGAGTTGGGACCCATGGAATGGGGGCCATGCATTATTGCTTGAAAGGGTCTGCATTTGCTCACCCAATCTCACCAATCCTCTCAGTCCCAAGTGTCCAGCCTTATGCCACATCCAGCTGTCATTGTAGATAGGGTCTTTCCAGGTTTCCTCAGACACCCTGAAGGAATTGTAAAGAATTTCCCTGTTTTTTGGTTTTGCTTTTGAAATTCCTTTTTATAGTAGGTTTGAGCTGATTCTCGCTGCCATGTTTATGCCACTCTAGATACACTTGATTCCCTTATGGAGACATATCAATACATAGGTTTTAAGATTCTTACTAGTCAGATATATTCCTCTGTGGGAAATATGGGGTTTTGAGTCTCTTTCACTGAGGAAGGTGTCGGTCTTGTCAATTCCAAAGTTGGTTTTTGAAACGGTCCCTGTGCTTATATAAAACTCTGGTTTTATGCATCACCCCACCTCTCCTTCCCCTTTATGCAGGCATAAGAGTGTTTTCTAAATGTGAGACTCTGTTCTCTTTCCTGACTCTGTTCTCTTTCCTATCTCAGTTCACGTGTAGCCATGTTTACAGGGTCTTCATAAGTGATATCTTATGATAAGTTTCTTTTTCTGTGTGACTTATTTCACTTAGAATCATCGTACCTGAATCCACTCACTTTGCTGTGACTGGTCTTATGACATTGATTTCATGGCTGAGGGATATTCCATCGTACGTAAGTACCACAATGTTTTGAACCATTTTTATATTTCCTGGGATATTTAAGGTGTACCCAAGTTGAGGTTCTTGTAGCCAGTGCAGCCCTAAATATGGAGGTGGCTCTTTCTTATTGATTTTCAGTTTTCCCAAGGTATATTCCCTAGACTGGAAGTGGCCTTGGCTCTGTAGCTCTGTTGTTTACTTGTTTTAGGGAACACAATGCACTCCTCCAGTGAGGCAGTTGGCAATTTACATCCCGCCCATCAGCATAACAAGGCTCCCTGTTCTCCAGGGCCTGTCTTGCCTTTCTGGTTTTTACACATTTTGTGGATGTCCCTTTTGACCGGTGGGAAGTGATACTTCTTTGTAGTGCAGATTTGCATTGCCCGCTTGCTTGCTTGGCCAAAAGGGGCGTATGCGTTTTCTCCTGAATATATTCAGGAGAAAACGCATACGCCCCTTTTGGCCAAGTACACCATTGTCCAAGTTGTGCCCCTCTTCCTGTGCTTTACAGGCGATTCCAAGGTACCTCTTGAAATCTGTATCCTACTATTTTGCCTCGCTTTCAAGTCCGCCTCGTTGACTTCCCTCAACAGATTTTTGGACGATAGTTGTCCTTTATCACTCTGCCAGTTTGTGAATTGCTGTGCCCCTGAGCTCCATTTCTCAACTCGTTTTTTGTGAGCTGAATGCAAGTCCAAAATTTTGGATCATGTCCTATACTGGTTCCCGGTGGGTGGCTGAGACTTTGGTTAATTCTTCTTCGTGCCGGGAAATTAGAGTGACATGTGCCCGTCCAAATGCCTAACAGCTACTCTCTCATGGGTTCTCCCTTGTCCCTTCCATCCTCTGCCAAATTGGGAACCTGTGCAAACCAGGAGGTTAAAGGGCCTGTCTCTCCAAGTTGGGAGATTGATAGTAAGGCAGTTGGAAAGTCAAACTGGAGCACCAGGAGAGGGACTATTCGTTGAGTTTTAGAAACCTTTCGTATTCACAGTGTGTCCATTCTCTAGGTTTCCTGTACATGTTATAGCTGTAGTAATATTCCCTTCAACCTGGAGAGTTGGGACCCATGGAATGGGGGCCATGCATTATTGCTTGAAAGGGTCTGCATTTGCTCACCCAAACTCACCAATCCTCTCAGTCCCAAGTGTCCAGCCTTATGCCACATCCAGCTGTCATTGTAGATAGGGTCTTTCCAGGTTTCCTCAGACACCCTGAAGGAATTGTAAAGAATTTCCGTTTTTTGGTTTTGCTTTTGAAATTCCTTTTTATAGTGGGTTTGAGCTGATTCTCGCTGCCATGTTTATGCCACTCTAGACACACTTGATTCCCTTATGGAGTCATATCAATACATAGGTATTAAGATTCTTACTAGTCAGATATATTCCTCTGCGGGAAATATGGGGTTTTGAGTCTCTATCACTGAGGAAGGTGTAGGTCTTGTGTATTCCAAAGTTGGTTTTTGGAACGGTCCCTGTGCTTATATCAAACTCTGGTTTTATGCATCACCCCACCTCTCCATCCCCTTTATGCAGGCATAAGAGTGTTTTCTAAATGTGAGACTCTGTTCTCTTTCCTAACTCAGTTCACGTGTAGCCATGTTTACAGGATCTTCATAAGTGATATCTTATGATAAGTTCCTTTTTCTGTGTGACTTATTTCACTTAGAATCATCGTACCTGAATCCACTCACTTTGCTGCTACTGGTCTTATGACATTGATTTCATGGCTGAGGGATATGCCATCGTATGTAAGTACCACAAAGTTTTGAACCATTTTTATATTTCCTGGGATATTTAAGGTGTACCCAAGTTGAGGTTCTTGTAGTCAGTGCAGCCCTAAATTTGGAGGTGGCTCTTTCTTATTGATTTTCAGTTTTCCCAAGGTATATTCCCTAGACTGGAAGTGGCCTTGGCTCTGTAGCTCTGTTGTTTACTTGTTTTAGGGAACACAGTGCACTCCTCCAGTGAGGCAGTTGGCAATTTACATCCCACCCATCAGCATAACAAGGCTCCCTGTTCTCCAGGGCCTGTCTTGCCTTTCTGGTTTTTACACATTTTGTGGATATCCCTTTTGACCGGTGGGAAGTGACACTTCTTTGTAGTGCAGATTTGCATTGCCCGCTTGCTTGCTTGGCCAAAAAGGGCGTATGCGTTTTCTCCTGAATATATTCAGGAGAAAACGCATACGCCCTTTTTGGCCAAGTGCACCATTGTCCAAGTTGTGCCCCTCTACCTGTGCTTTACAGGCGATTCCAAGGTACCTCTTGAAATCTGTTTCCTGCTATTTTGCCTCGATTTCAAGTCCGCCTCGTTGACTTCCCTCAACAGATTTTTGGACGATAGTTGTCCTTTATCACTCTGCCCGTTTGTGAATTGCTGTGCCCCTGAGCTCCATTTCTCAACTCGTTTTTTGTGAGCTGAACGCAAGTCCAAAATTTTGGATCATGTCCTATACTGGTTCCCGGTGGGTGGCTGAGACTTTGGTTAATTCTTCTTCGTGCCGGGAAATTAGAGTGACATGTGCCCGTCCAAATGCCTAACAGCTACTCTCTCATGGGTTCTCCCTCGTCCCTTCCATCCTCTGCCAAATTGGGAACCTGTGCAAACCAGGAGGTTAAAGGGCCTGTCTCTCCAAGTTGGGAGATTGATAGTAAGGCAGTTGGAAAGTCAAACTGGAGCACCTGGAGGGGGACTATTCGTTGAGTTTTTGAAACCTTTCGTATTCACAGTGTGTCCATTCTCTAGGTTTCCTGTACATGTTATAGCTGTAGTAATATTCCCTTCAACCTGGAGAGTTGGGACCCATGGAATGGGGGCCATGCATTATTGCTTGAAAGGGTCTGCATTTGCTCACCCAATCTCACCAATCCTCTCAGTCCCAAGTGTCCAGCCTTATGCCACATCCAGCTGTCATGGTAGATAGGGTCTTTCCAGGTTTCCTCAGACACCCTGAAGGAATTGTAAAGAATTTCCCTGTTTTTTGGTTTTGCTTTTGAAATTCCTTTTTATAGTGGGTTTGAGCTCATTCCCGCTGCCATGTTTATGCCACTCTAGACACACTTGATTCCCTTATGGAGTCATATCAATACATAGGTTTTAAGATTCTTACTAGGCAGATCTATTCCTCTGTGGGAAATATGGGGTTTTGAGTCTCTTTCACTGAGTAAGGTGTCGGTCTTGTCTATTCCAAAGTTGGTTTTTGGAACGGTCCCTGTGCTTATATCAAACTCTGGTTTTATGCATCACCCCACCTCTCCTTCCCCTTTTTGCAGGCATAAGAGTGTTTTCTAAATGTGAGACTCTGTTCTCTTTCCTAACTCAGTTCACGTGTAGCCATGTTTACAGGATCTTCCTAAGTGATATCTTATGATAAGTTTCTTTTTCTGTGTGACTTATTTCACTTAGAATCATCGTACCTGAATCCACTCACTTTGCTGCTACTGGTCTTATGACATTGATTTCATGGCTGAGGGATATTCCATCGTACGTAAGTACCACAATGTTTTGAACCATTTTTATATTTCCTGGGATATTTAAGGTGTACCCAAGTTGAGGTTCTTGTAGTCAGTGCAGCCCTAAATTTGGAGGTGGCTCTTTCTTATTGATTTTCAGTTTTCCCAAGGTATATTCCCTAGACTGGAAGTGGCCTTGGCTCTGTAGCTCTGTTGTTTACTTGTTTTAGGGAACACAATGCACTCCTCCAGTGAGGCAGTTGGCAATTTACATCCCACCCATCAGCATAACAAGGCTCCCAGTTCTCCAGGGCCTGTCTTGCCTTTCTGGTTTTTACACATTTTGTGGATGTCCCTTTTGACCAGTGGGAAGTGATACTTCTTTGTAGTGCAGATTTGCATTGCCCGCTTGCTTGCTTGGCCAAAAAGGGCGTATGCGTTTTCTCCTGAATATATTCAGGTGAAAACGCATACGCCCTTTTTGGCCAAGTGCACCATTGTCCAAGTTGTGCCCCTCTTCCTGTGCTTTACAGGCGATTCCAAGGTACCTCTTGAAATCTGTTTCCTGCTATTTTGCCTCGCTTTCAAGTCCACCTCGTTGAGTTCCCTCAACAGATTTTTGGACGATAGTTGTCCTTTATCACTCTGCCAGTTTGTGAATTGCTGTGCCCCTGAGCTCCATTTCTCAACTCGTTTTTTGTGAGCTGAACGCAAGTCCAAAATTTTGGATCATGTCCTATACTGGTTCCCGGTGGGTGGCTGAGACTTTGGTTAATTCTTCTTCCTGCCGGGAAATTAGAGTGACATGTGCCCGTCCAAATGCCTAACAGCTACTCTCTCATGGGTTCTCCGTCGTCCCTTCCATCCTCTGCCAAATTGGGAACCTGTGCAAACCAGGAGGTTAAAGAGCCTGTCTCTCCAAGTTGGGAGATTGATAGTAAGGCAGTTGGAAAGTCAAACTGGAGCACCAGGAGAGGGACTATTCGTTGAGTTTTAGAAACATTTCGTATTGACAGTGTGTCCATTCTCTAGGTTTCCTGTACATGTTAGAGCTGTAGTAATATTCCCTTGAACATGGAGACTTGGGACCCATGGAATGGGGGCCATGCATTATTGCTTGAAATGGTCTGCATTTGCTCACCCAATCTCACCAATCCTCTCAGTCCCAAGTGTCCAGCCTTATGCCACATCCAACTGTCATGGTAGATAGGGTCTTTCCAGGTTTCCTCAGACACCCTGAAGGA